>NC_080681.1:33413954-33740545 GCF_030445035.2 Dasypus novemcinctus | reverse complement strand
AGTCTTTTGATATGCTCTTGGATTCGATTCGCAAGTATTTTGTTAAGAATTTTTGCATCTATGTTCATTAGAGAGATTGGTCTGTAATTTTCTTTTCTTATACTGTCTTTATCTTGCTTTGGTGTTAGAGTGATGTTGGCTTCATAAAATGTGTTAGGTAGTTTTCCCTCCACTTTAATTTATCGGAAGAGTTTAAACAGGATTGGTGTTAATTCTTTTTGAAATGCTTGGTAGAATTCACCTTTGAAGCCATCTTGTACTGAACATTTCTTTGTTGGGAGATTTTTTATGACAATTCAATCTCTTTAAATGTGATTGGTTTGTTAAGCTCTTGTATTTCTTGTAGTGTCAGTATAGGTTGTGCATTTCTAAGGATTTGTCCATTTCATCTAGGTTGTCTGGTTTGTTGGCATATAGTTTCTCATAATAATACTCTTATGATCCTTTTTATTTCTGTGAGGTCAGTCAAACTTCCTCCCTTTCATTTCTGATTGTATTTATTTGCATCTTCTTTTTTTTTTTCTTTGTTAATCTAGCTAGGGATTTGTCAATTTTATTGATCTTCTCAATAAAACCAGGTTTTGCTTTTGTTGATCTGTTCTTTTTTTTTTTTTTTTTTTTTTTTTGTTCTCAGTTTATTTCTGCTCTAATCTTTATTACTTCTTTCCTTCTACTTGCTTTTGGATTGTTTGCTGTTCTTTTTCTAATTTCTCCAGTTCTGTTAGATCTGTGAGTTAAGCTCTTTCTTCTTTTTTTAATATAGGTGTTTCGGGCTGTAAGTTTTCCTCAAGACTGCATTCACAGGTTGCCATAAGTTTTGACAAGTTGTGCTCTCATTTTCATTTGTCTCAATATATTTTCTGATTTCACTTGCCATTTCTTCTTTGACCCACTGATTATTTAGGAGTGTGTTGTTCAGCCTCTACACATTTGCAACTTTACTTTTTTCCTATTTATTTCAAATTTCATTCCATTATGATCTGAAGGTGCTTTGGTATGATTTCAGTCTTTTTATATTTGTTGAGAGCTACATTGTGACCTAATGTGTGGACTATCCTGGAGAACGATCCATGGGCACTTGAGAAGAATGTATAACCTACTGAGTTTGGATGCAACGTCTGTATATGTCTGTTAGGTCTAACTCTTTTAACATATTAATCAAGTTCTCTGTTTCTTTGTTGGTCCTCTGTCTAGTTGTTCTATGTAATGATGTGAATGGGGTGTTGAAGTCTCCAATGACTATTGTAGAGATGTCTATTTCTCCATTCCATTTTCCCAGGGTTTGTCTCGTGTATTTTGTGGCACTCTGTTTAGGTGCATAGGTATTTATGACTGTTATTTCTTCCTGGTGTATTATCCCTTTTATTAATTTATAATGGCTTGCTATATCTCTTCCAACCTTTCACTTTCAGCCCATTTATATCCCTCGGTCTAAGGTAAGCAGCATATGGATGGCTTATGGTTTTTTTTATCTGTTCTGTCAGCCTAAATGTTTTGATTGGGATGTTAAATCCATTCACATTCACTGATATTACTGTAAATGTGTTATTTACTTCTACCATTTTATTCTTTGTTTTTCATGTCATATCATATTTTTGTCTGTCTTTCTATCCTTGGTTATCCTTTCTGCTAACCTTCCTTCTCTACTCTCCTGCAAGCCTCTCTCCTGTCTTTCTCTTTCCGGCTCTTAAGTCTTCCTTTAATATTTACTGCAAAAATGGATTCTTTTTTATGAACTTTCTTAGTTTCTGCTTATTTGTGAATATTTTATACTCATCTTCGTATTTGAAGGAGAATTTTGCTGGGCAAAGAATTCTTGGCTGGCAGTTTTTTCTCTTTCTGTATCCTAATTGTATTATACCACTGTCTTCTCATCTCCATGGTTTCTGACAAGACATCCTCACTAACTTTTACTGTGCATCCCTTGTATGTGATGGGTGTGCTTCTCCCTTGTTGCTCTCAGAATTTTCTCTTTATCTTTGACATTTGATAGTCTGAGTAGTGTGTGTCTTGGGGTAGGTCTATTCAGATTTATTCTGATCAGTGTGCACTGTGCTTCTTGGATATGTCAGTTCATTTCTTTCATGAGAGTTGGGAAATTTTCAGCTATTATGTCCTCAAATACTCTTTCTGCCCATTTTCCCTTCTCTTCTCCTTCTGGAACTCCCATGACACATGTATTGTTGTGTTTCATGTTGTCACTCAACTCCTGAGCCCCTGCTCAATTTTTTCTATTCTTTTCTCTCTTCAATTTCAGCTGTTCTGTCTTCAGTACTACTTATTCTTCCTTCAGTTACTTCGAGTCTGCTGATGTATGCCTCTAATGTTTTGTTTGTATGTTTTTTGTTTTGTTTTGTTGTTGTTGTTTTAGGTACTGGGGACTGGGGATAAAACATGGGCCCCATCCGTAGGAAACCAGTGCTCAACTACTGAGCCACATCAGCTTCCCTGCGTTGGTTTTTTTGTTTGTTTTGCTTGTTTATTTTTGTTATTTCAAAGCACTGGGAACTAAACCCAGGGCCTCCCATGTGGGAATTGGGCGCTCAACCTCTTGAGCCATACCCACACCCCTCTAATCTATTTTTTTTCCCTCTAGACACTACCTTTATTTATTTATTTTTCTTTATTTTTTTCCATATAACGCACTCCCCACCCCCCCACATCATTTTTGTAAATTATATTTTTTTGAAAATATATACATCACATAAAAAATGTTACATTAAAAAATATAAGAGGTTCCCATATACTCCACCCCCCTACCCCACTCCTACCACACCAACAACCTCCCCCATCATTGTGGCACACTCATCACTTCTAATGTATTTTTTTTATCTCACCTGTTGTGTCTTTCATTCCCATGAGCTCTTTTGCTTTTCTATTCAGGATTTCAAATTCTTCTTAGTATTCACTTAGTGTCTTCTTGATATTATCTATCCCTGTTGCCATATTCAACTCATTGATTTGATTTTGGAAATTTGTGGGCATCTCATTAATTAGTTCTCTCAAACCGTGCATTTCTTCTGGAGCTTTGATATATTCATTATCTTGGGCCATGACTTCCATTTTCTTAGTATGACTTGTAATTTTTTGCTGATGTCTAGGCATCTGATTCTGATGGTAGTTACTCAGATCCTCAATTTCTTTCTCTTTCACAGGGATTTATGGTGGGAGTGGGAGGCTGTGTGTTACTGCTCCTCTTTGATTCTTGGTTCAGCCTGGATCGTAAGATTGTCCCAGTTTGTTGCTCAGAACTGGGCTCTGGACTCAGTGATGGGTTGGAGACCTACTTCTTAGGGCCTTGGGGAGGGAAGCTATAAAGGCCCGGAAAAAAAACTCTTTGTTTACTTTTAATTTTCTCATGTTCCCTTCCTTGGCTGCCAGCAGACCGTACTTTTTGACAGCCCTCTCAGTTCAATGCCTGGTCAGAGTGTTTGCTGCAGCTTGGACAGGATCAATGTGATATAGGTTCCTGCCTGGTGGCTAAGAGCCTTGTAATTCAAACTTTTTCAGAGACAGTTCTCCGCCCTTCTCTGGCAGCCCCCTCCCTTTTCCCAGGTAAGAAATAATTCCACTCTGCTCTGATCCTGAGCAATAAGTCCCATTTAGTAGAGAGGGAAATTGCAAAGAACCAGATTTCTTGAATCCTGGTTCTCTTTAGCCTGGAGCTGGCTTCCAAAGCAAACAATGGTGTGGCCCCATCTGGCCTGGAAGGATTCATGGGACACAGCAGACCAAGTTTGTGTGTCAAAAGCTGAGTCACCCTTAAGCTGTGTCCTTCTCTTTCCCCTACCCTGGAGCAGTGGATCCCTGGGGCCCCCTTTGTAGCCAGCCCAGAAGTCTGAGAATTCAAAATTGTCTGTTGTGTGTCAAAGGGCACTTAGCAGTAGCAGCCAGAACTTTAACTCATAGTTTTGCTGTCGCATTCCTTTTGTTTTGTTCCTCTTTCTTGGCAGTGTTCAGTCTTCACCTCTTGTCCTAAACCCTAGAAGATATTTTTCCAGGCCATGTCAGCCTGTTCTCTTGCAGTTTTTATGGGAGAGAGGAAAGTCCTTGCATGTGGGGTTCCCCTACACGGGGGACACCGCTGTGTGGCATGGCACTCCTTGCACGCATCAGCACTGCGTGTGGGCCAACTCATCATACAGGTCAGGAGACCCTGGGTTTGAACCCTGGACCTCCGCTTCCTCTCCCTTAAGTTTTGCCAGTGTATGCCTCAAGTATCTTGAAGCACCCGGGAGGTTAGATGCATAAATATTTATTATACTTACTTCTTGGTGAATTGCCCATTTTATTAATATATAATGATCTTCTCCATCTCTTATAAGTTTTTCATTTATAGTCTGTTATATCCAATATTGGTATCCCTACTCCAAATCTTTTCTGGTTACCGTTTGCATGGAATATCGTTTTCCAGCCTTTCACTTTCAACCTGATTGTGTCCTTACGTCTGAGGTGAATCTCTGACAGACAGCATATAGGTGGCTTATATTTTTTTATCCATTCTTTCAGTCTATGTCTTTTGATTTGGGGGTTCAGTCCATTAACATGCACTATTATTGCTGTAAATGCATTACTTCATTCCTTTTCTCTTTTGCTTTCCTTTGTCATATCTTATTATTGTCTGTTTATCCTTTACATTACCCTTACTAATAATTTCTGTGCTCAACTCTCACATCCTTCTCTTTTCCTTTTAGGCTGTAGCACTCTCTTTAGAATCTCATAAATCTGATCTTTGATAGCATACTCATAATATTTGTTTTTCTCTGAAGACTTTAAACTCACCCTCATTTTTGAAGGACAGTTTTGCTGGATACAGAATTCTTAGCTGGCAGTTTTTCTTTTCCAGTGCCTTAAATACATCATCCCACTGCCTTCTTGCCTCCATAGTTTCTGATGAGAAATCAGCACTTAGTCTTATTGAGCTTCCCTTGTATGTGATGCATTGCTTTTCTCTTACTGCTTTCAAAATCTGCTCTTTATCTCTGGTATTTGTCATTCTGAATAGTAGGTGTATCAGAGTAGGTCTATTAGGATATTTTTTTCAGTTTGGGGTGTGTTCTCCTTCTTGGATATTAGTATTTATATCTTTCATAAAAGTTGGGAAGTTTTCAGTCAGTATTTCCTCATATACTCTTTCTGCCCCTTTTCTGCTCTCTTCTCCTTCTGGGACCCTGATAATGTTTATGTTTGTGCATTTCACATTGTCATTTTAGTTACTGATTCTTTTCTCTTTCTGTTATCCTGTCTTTTTAAGTTCAGATGCTCAGTCCTCTAATTCACTAATTCTGTCCTCTACCAATTCAAACTTGCTGTTATATGCCTCTAAGGTATTTTTAATCTCATCCCCTGTGTCTTTTATTCCCATAAGCTCTGTTACTTTTTTTTTTGCACCTTTCAGATTGTTCTTTATGCTCACCCTGTGTCTCCTTTTTTTTTTTTTTTCAAGATTTATTTATTTATTTATTTATTTCTCTCCACTTCCCCTGCCCCCCCTCCCACCCCAGTTGTCTGTTCTCTGTGTCTATTTGCTGTGTCTTCTTTGTCCGCTTCTGTTGTTGTCAGAGGCAGGGGGATCTGTGTTTCTTTTTGTTGCATCCTCCTGTGTCAGCTCTCTGTGTGTGCGGCACCATTCCTGGGCAGGCTGCACTTTCTTTGTCACTGGGTGGCTCTCCTCACAGGGGCCACATGGGGCTCCCCTACACAGGGGACACCCCTGCGTGGCACGGCACTCCTTGCGCACATCAGCACTGCACATGGGCCAGCTCCACACAAGTCAAGGAGGCCTGGGGTTTAAACCGCGGGCCTTCCATGTGGTAGATGGATGCCCTAACCACTGGGCCAAGTCTGCCACCTTCTTAATACCCTTTATCTCTTTAGCCATATTTTCCTTCAACTCCTTGAATTGATTTATGAGATTTGTGTTATTATCGTCAATTAGTTGTCTTAAATCCTGCACTTTATGAGGATTTTTGGTTTGTTCCTTTGGCTTAGCCATTTCTTCCTGTTTCTTTATATAGCTTGTAATTTTTTTCCTGATGTCTAGGCATCTGATTATGTTGGTGAATTTATTCTAACAGTTTCTCTCTCTTGTCTGGTGGTTTTGTTTCATGGCTCTTCTTTGATTTTTGGGTCTACTTATTCTAAGTCTTTAAAATTGCCCAGCTTAAGTTATCAAAATAGGGCCTGGGACTCACTAATGGGGCCCAGATCTGAACTAAGGGGTCTAGGAGGAGAGACTCTGGAAAGCATTTTTTCTCCTTGCAGTTTCTCAATCATCCAGCAGATGGCACTGTCAGCGAATCGTTCTGCAGAGGTGTCTCTTTCATCCTCCACTTACCCATGATTCTGGTCTACCCAGAACCAAGATTCAAAGTCGGCTCTGCTGGCCAAACACAAGAAAACCACTTCTGCCCTTTACCTCACTTCCCTCTTCCCAGGGAGGAAGATGTCTGTTTCCCTCTCGTTGGCTGCAGTGAGCCATAGGTCTATCCAGGCTATTTGCCTTGGGTGGGGGAGAGCGCAGGGGTGTGCGTCATTCCCTCCTATAGGGGCTTATAACTCACAGTTTTTGTTTCAGCTTCTTAATCTCTCTGTTTCTTGCTCTCTTCGACGTTGTACATCATTCTCCTGGTCTGCAGATCCTCAAAGCAGCTCCCTTAGATAGCTTTTTGCCCTTCCTCTACTCTTTTTGTGTGAGTTGAGCCCTGCCTGCCCACCCAGAAGTCCAAGGCTTATATTTTCTTTGTTTTTTTAAATTTTATTCCCCCCGTTATGGCTTTTGCTTGCTGTCTGCTCTCTGTGTCCATTCCCTTCTCACTCTTCTGCGTTTTACTTTTCTCCCTTTTTGTTGTGTCACCTTGCTAAGTCGGCTCTCCACAGCATTTGCGGGCCGGTGGCACTCCGCAGCATCCAGGCCAGCAGCTCTCCACAGCATGCGGGCGAGCCTGCCTTCACAAGGAGGCCCCAAGGCCTCCCATATGGTAGACGGGAGCCCAGCTCACTGAGCCACAGCCGCTTCTAGGCTCAGGTATTTTTGAACAAACTAAGTGCCTTAGTTTGCCAGGGCTGCTAAAACATACCACAGATGATTGGCTTAAACAACAGGAATTTATCTTTTTACAGTTCTGTAGGCCAGAAGGCCAAAATCAGGGTATCAGCAGGATCATGCTCTCTCTGAAGTCTGTAGCATTCTGGTGGTAGCATGCTATGCTGGCCACTATTCAGTCTCTATCTCTGTCACATGCCATCTATCTCCTACTGTCTCTTTCTCCTATGTCTAGTTTTCCTCTGTGGATTAAAGTCACCCTTTATTCAGTTTGACCTCACCTTAACTGACAAGATCCTCAAAAATCTTATTTACAAATGGTTTCATATCTACGGGTTTAGAGGTTAGAACCTGAACATGTCTTCATGGGGGACATGATTCAATCCATAACAAGAAGGGACCAAGAAATCACTGGGGATCCAGCCTCTTGCTCCACAGTTTCCTCTGCAGAAGCAAATTAAAGCTATAAACAGAGCCTGCTCAGTGGCTATTTTCATTTGCTAGGTGGCTGAAAACAATATACCATGAAATTGGTTGGTTTTCAAAATGGGAATTTATTAGTTTGCAAGCTTACAGTTTGGAGGCCATGAAAATGTCCAAGTCAAGGCATCATCAAGACTATTCTTTGTTTCTGAAGACCAGCTGCTGGTGATCCAGGACACCTCTGTCACATGGGAGGGCACATGGCAGCATAGGTAGTCTCTCCCTTATCTTCCACGTTTTGTTGCTTTTAGCTTCTTGCTTCCATGGCTTTCTCTTTCTTTATTCTTCTCTGTATTCTTCCTGTTTACATAGAAGTAAGAAGAGTAAGCTCCACCCTAGGCCAAATCTGGCTAAAGCAACCTATTCAAAAGGTCCTACTTAAAATAGGTTTATACCCATAGGAATGGATTAGCTTTAAGAACTTGATTTTCTAGGGTGCACACAATTCCAGACAACCAGAATGGCACATAGCACTATTTACTCTAGGCCAAGCTTGAGTCTTCCTATACAGCACTAAGTTCTAGGACCAGGTGGAAGTGAGGAGGGGAAATGCAAGAAAAAGATATAGGTCTTGATTTAATTATTCATCTCCCTGACAAATTTAATGCTTACCCACTGATTGGTGTTCTGAAATATTGTCACAAAGAGGTGCTGCTATTTGCATGCAGAAAGAGGAGTCAAGAAAATATTTCTTGCCCCTTTAACAGCTGGCGGCGGTTGGGCGCGCGCCCCCGGACCTGCTGCACGCTCCTGCGGCACCCCTGCGAGCCCGAGGGCAGGAGGGACCCAGTGTCAGGCGCACGGAGGGGTGCGGGGAGCGCTCGCCCGCCCTGGGGAACCCCGTGTCCCACCTGCGCAGCGGGCAGCAGGAAAGCTGCCTGAGAGGTCCAGTCGGAGATTTAAGTGGGTCCTTGTTGAACCAACTCAGCACAGAAGACAATGACTCTTTATTTCCAGCATGAGAGCACCTACACCTCACCAGAAATTGCAAATATTCTATTGGAAGCTTGGATAGCATGTCCTACAGTCCCTCCCCCTTAGGTGTGCCAGTGGAGACCTAATTGATTTTCTGACTCCACCTTCTCCCAGACCAAGTTTCCAATCCCAGGACGTTTTGGTAAATTGGTCTTTCTCAGCAGATTCACCTCTGCCTTCTTTGCAGACTCTCCCCAAGTCAGCTTGTACACTCCTCCACACTCAAGGAGAAAAAACAAAAAACAAAAAACCTGGACATCTAGGGTGATCAAGGACCTGATGGACCTCAGGCCGCAGTGGATTCAGGAATGGGAATTCCATGATATTGCAGACTCAAGGTGTGTGAGTCTCTGGAGCGTGGGCTACCAGGATTTAGGGGATACAGACCTGGGAACCATGCATCTGGTAAACACAGGGCCTTGGAACACTGCAGCACAACAAAGTTTTCAGGGATTGCTGTGGCTGGGCCACCAGCCCTAGGGGGAGGGGTCCCACCCACAACTTCTGACCTCTGTGTCAGAAACCCAAAATTCCACCTCTCACAAGAATCTCTTCTGTCACTGTCTTGCCAAATCTACATGCAGATACTTCCTGCCCTGCTAGCTCCTGAAACAGCCCACTCAGGGTTTGGGAACCCTGCAGCACAACAGAGTTTTCAGGGATCGATGCAGCCAAGCTGCCAGCCCTAGGGGGAAGTGTTATGCCTACAAATTCTGACCTCTGTGTCAGAAACCCAAAGTTCCACCTCTCACAAGAATCTCTTCTGTCACTGTCTCACCAAATCGACACCCAGACACTTCCTGCCCTGCTAGCCCCTGAAACAGCCCAGTCCAGCAGGACTCCAACCTTACTCAGCTGCTTCTTTGTAGGAGAGATTATGAGGTGCATTCACTCAGATGCCATTTTGCCCCACCCATCATCCATAAGTTTTGATAAGTTGTTTTCTCACTTACATTTGTCTCAGTACGTTTACTGATTTCGCTTGCAATTTCTTCGACCCACTGCTTATTTAGGAGTGTGTTGTTTAGTCTCCACACATTTGCGAATTTACCTTTTTTTTTTTTTTGTCTCTTATTGATTTCTAGTTTCATTCCCTTATGATCTGAGAATGTGCTTTGTATAATTTCAGTCTTTTTATATTTTGAGAGCTGCATTGTGTTCTAACATGTGGTCTTTCCTCAAGATGAATCCATGGGCATGTGAAAATATTGATAACTTGCTGAGTTTGGATGCAGCATTCTTTATATGTCTGTTAGGTCTAACTTGCTTATCATATTAAGTTTTCTATTTCCTTGTTGATCTTCTGTCTAGTTGTTCTAGCTAATGATGTGAGTGAGGTGTTGAAGTCCCCAATGATTTCTGTAGAGATGTCTGTTTCTCCCTTCAGCTTTGCCAGAGTTTGTCTCATGTAATTTGGGGCACTTTGGTTAGATGCATAGATATTTATATCTGTTATATCTTCCTGGTCGATTGTCCCTTTTTATTATTAAAATTAAAGGCCTTCCCTATCTCTTATAACTTTTTTTTTGCATTTAAAGTCTGTTTTGTCCAATAATAGTACAGCTACCCCTGCTCTTTTTTGGTTAGTATTTTCATGGAGTAGCTTTGTCTAAGTTGGGTCTCTTGTAAGCAGCATATGGATGGCTCATGATTTTTTATATATCCTGTCAGCTATATCTTTTGATTGGTGAGTTTAATACATTCAAATTCAATAATATTATGTAAATGCAATATTGATTTCCACACCATTTTATCCTTCGGTTTTCATATATCCTATTATACTTTGGTTTGTCTTTTTACTCCTTTGGTTTTTCTTCCTATTATTCTTTTATACTCTTCTCCAAGCCCCTCTCTCCTTTTTCTTTCTTTCTTTTTTTTTTGAAAGATTTATTTATTCATTTCTCTTCCCTTCCCCCCCACACTGGTTGTCTGTTCTCTGTGTCCACTTGCTGCATCTTCTTTGTTCGCTTCTGTTGTTGTTAGTGGCACAGGAATCTGTTTCTTTTTGTTGTGTCATCTTGTGTCAGCTCTCCGTGTATGCGGCACCACTCCTGGGCAGGCTGCACTTTCCTTTGTGCTAGAAGGCTCTCCCTATGGGGTGCACTCCTTGTGCATGGGGCTCCCCTACACAGGGGACACCCCTGTGTGGCATGGCACTCCCTAAGCACATCAGCACTGCATGTGGGCCAGCTCCACATGGGTCAAGGAGGCCCAGGGTTTGAACCATGGACCTCCCATGTGGTAGACGGATGCCCTAACCACTGGGCCAAGTCTGCCTCCTCTTTTTTCTTTCAGGCTCTAAATCTTCCTTTAATATTTCCTGCAAGATGGATTATTTATTTCAGACTCTCTTAGTTTCTGTTTGTGAACATTTTAAACTCATCTTCATATTGGAAGGACAGTTTTGCTGGATGCAAGATTCTTGGTTGGCAGTTTTTCTCGTTTAGTCTCTTAATTGTGTCATACCAGTGTTTTCTTGCCTCCTTGATTTCTGATGAGAAATCTGCATATGTCTTACTGGTCATCCCTTGTAAGTGATGGTTTGCTTCTCCCTTATTGATCTCAGAATTTTCTCATCTTTGACATTTGTCATTCTGAGTATATGTGTCTTGGAGTTGGTTTATTTGGATTTATTGTGATTGGGTATGGTGGGCTTCTTGGACATGTAGGTCATTTCTTTTGTGAGAGTTGGGGAATTTTAATCTATTTCCTCAGATAGTCTTTCAAGCTCATTTCTCTTCATGGAGCCTCTGCCATGTCCATGGCGCGGTCTTTTTGCCCCTATGTTCTTCTCTGCATCTTATTCTGTGTTCTACATGAGTAAGTGTCCACCTCATCTTGATTTAATAAAATAAAAGTGAAACTTTAAAAAAGTTTTTTAAAAAATTTCTCTCCCCTCCCCCTTCATTCCCCCAGTTTTCCATTCTCTGTGTCCATTTGCTGTGTGTTCTTCTGTCTGTTTGCATTCTTGTCAGTGGCACCAGGAATCTGTGTCTCTTTATTGCATTACCTTGCTGTGTCAGCTCAACAGTGAAACTTTTTAATTCAGTACAATCAGAGAGGTATCATGCCCAGAGAAACAGACCAGTTTACAACCATAATCAATATGTTTTTGGAATTCATAAATAATATCAAGCTATCATAGGAGGAATGTATTTCATGTAATGTTCAAATATAAGCTAATGCCCAAACTTTAGGTTGAAACACTGTGCACTATTAGATGTGAACCAATCTTGAGTTGTACATGCATTAATTCTGTGATTGTGGCAATTCTGATTGAATTAGTAAATTACAATTTTCACATATAAAAAAAAAAAAAGAAAAAAGAAAATATTTCTTCCCTTCCTTCCTCTGCAAATGAGAGGAGGAACATTTTATGAGGAAAAAAGAAAATCATTCCAGTAAGCACAACAAATAAGTGCCCTCTTAAGCTTTTTTTTTTTTTTTTTTTTTTTTTACTTTTTATTTTGAAACTTAAACAGCATAGTTACAAAACTTATACAAACCCTGTACTGGGAAGGCCAACATACTCCTACCCCTTAGATACTCAGATCCACCAATATTAACTTTTTGCCACATTTTCAGTATCATTCTGTCTATTCATCAGTTACATTTTCTAAACACTTGAGTGTAGGTTGTATACATCATGCTTCTTGAATAAGTATTACTGCCATGTACATTTCCTAAGGCTAAGGATACTCATTTAAGAGTAAGCACCTTAAGTACAGTCATCAAGTTTAAGCAATTTAACATTGATACAAAGTTTACAATCTATACTTCAGTTTTTTCATATGTACCAATAGTGTTCCTTTGAGCCTTTTCTCCTCCCTTGCTAGGTCCCTTCTGGCATCATGAATTGCATTTAATTGTCATTCCCCTTAAGATGCTTTTCTTTTTTTTTTTTAATTATAGGAATATATGCACAAAATAAACTTTCCCATCTTAATCATGCCCAAGCATATCCTTCAAAGGGATCAGTCAGATTCATGCTATTGCAGTAAGTTCCCTCACCTCCTTCCATTACTAAAACTTTCCTCCCTCTCCAAATGGAAATCCTATACCCATTATGAATTAACTCGTATACCTCCTGCCTCCCACCCCGGCAACCTGTACCTTAATTTCTGTCTCTGAGCTTCAACTTCTCCAATATTTTCTTTGTACTTCCATTGGTCTTAAATTTAAAATCCTAGATCTGTTAAAATCTTGTTTTCTTTGATACCAACTTAATTTCAATAATATACACAATTTATGTTCCTTTACTCCTTCTTCGACACACATAAATTGTGTGTTTATACACTGAGTCCAAAAAGCACTGATTTCTTAATATTAACCTTTTAGGTTCTTGTTTTAGTTTCCTGGGCTGCTCAAGCAAACACCATGGGATGGGTCAGCTTAAAAAATAGGAATTTATTAGTTCATACTTTTGAAGTGAAAAGAAAGTCCAAATCAAAGCAATGTTTTCTCCCTAAAGATTGTGGCATTCTGGGGGCGAGCTGCAGGTGATCCTAGGGTCCTTAGCTTGTACCTGGCAAGGCACATGATGGCATCTCCTGGTCTCTCCGATCTCTTGTGGGTTCAGTTTCTTGCCTCCTGTGGTTTTGTTTTGTTTGATTTTTTCCTCTCACATCTGAACTCATTCCATTTATAAAGGACTCTAGTAAAAGGAACTAGACCATCCTGATTGGAAGTGGCCACACTCACCTTAACTGAAGTAACCTCATCAAAAATTCGCACTTTAAATGGCTTCATACCCACAGGAATGGATAAGATTCAAAAATATGTTTCTCTGGGTCACATACAGCTTCAGACCACCACAGACCTGTATGAAGTGAACAGTGGAATTACAAACCAAAATTCCAGTAGCTTTGGCATTTATATTGCCCCATGTTTCACCAGAGATCTTTATTTATTCATGCAGCTTTGATCTATTGTCTATTTCCTTTACCTTCAACCTGCAGAACTCCCTTTAGCATCTCTTGTAGATCTGATCTAGTGGTGATGAACTCCTCAGCTTTTTCTCTGGGAATGTCTCGCTCATTCATAAAAGACAGTTTTGCTGAATATAAAATTCTTGGGTGGCAATTTTTTGCTTTCAGCACCTTAAATATGTTTTCCTACTGCCTTCTTGCCATCATGATTTCTGATGAGAAATCAGTACTGAACCTTACTGAGTTTCCCCATATATAGCATGTTGCTTCTCTCTTGCAGTTTTCAAATTTTCTCTTGATCTTTGGCATTCAACAATCCGATTCTAATATGCCACTGCATGTGTCTACTTGGGTTTATTCTGTTTGGAGTTTTTTTAACATCTTGGATATTTATAGTCATGTGTTTCACTAAAGTTGGAAAGTTTTCAGCCATTATTTCCTTGAATATTCTCTTTGCCCTTTTTTTCTCTTTCTTCTCCTTCTGGGGACTACCACAAGGCATATATCATGACACTTGGTATTATGTTTTAGATTCCTCATTGCTAAAACAAATACCATGTAATGAGTTGGCTTAAACAGTGGAAATTTATTGGTTCACAGTTTGAGGCTAGGAGAAGTCTAAATCAAGGCATCATCAAGGCATCACAGAGACTGGTGTTCTGGGCTGGCTGCCAGAGATCCTTGGTCGTTGGCTCTTCTGTCACTTGGGAATGCATATGGCACCCTTTCCTGGCCTCTCCCTTCTCTTCCAATTCCACTGACTTTCAGATCTGGGTGCTCCCTCTGTAGCTTTTTGCTTTCTATGACTTTATCCAAAAGGCCTCTGTAATAGAATTAAGACCCATCCTGGGTTATACCTTCTCTAAAGTAATGTCATCAAAAGGTCCTGTTTACAGGGTTTCATACCCACAGGAATAGATTAAGTTTAAGAACATCTTGTTCTGGGGTACATAGCTCCAAATCACCACAGTGTCCCACAGATTCTAAGGCTCTTTTTAATTTTTATTTATTCTTCTTTCTGTTCCTTAAACTGGTTGAATTCAATTATCTTATTTTTACATTCACTAATTCTTTCTCCTGCCAGCTCCAATCTGCTGTTGACTTCCTCTGGGGAATTTTTAACTTTTGTTACTGTGGACTTCAGCTCTCTTCAGTTCCTTTTCATAATTTCCATCTTTCTAATGATGTTCTCTTTTTGTTCATCCATGATTTTTAAAATTTCCTTTAGTTCATTGTCCATGTTTTCCTTTAGCTCTTAGAGCATTTTTAGGACCATTTTTAAAAAGTCTTTGTCTGGTATGTCCTATAGCATTTTATAGGAGAGCTTTTTGCATGCAGGACAAGTTTTGGGACATCAAGTCCATCAGGCCACCACCAGACAGAATGGGCCAAACATAGATGCATCCAGGCAGTGAGGGATAGGGAAAGGTCCATCCAGGGTACCACAAGATCATACCACTTTTGAGAAGTCTTTTTCATGACTAGTTACTCACCCTATTACTGAGGTCTTTTATTTTCTGGAACCCTGAGAAAGATGTTTCTGCCATTTCTTGCTGGTTGTTCAAAGCTTCTGTGGGGGGATGGAGCCCTGAAGTGACTCACACTGCCATCTTAATCAGTGCAGGACCTCTCTTAAGCTATTTCTTCCTTCAACAAATAATTATTGATTATGGATAGTATACTTCTCTAGGAATGAGGAATACAGTGAACAAGATAGATGGAGCCATTGTGTTCATGACATATTCTTTTGCATGGGAGACAGACTGTAAACAAGTATATAATATAGTCAGGCCATACCAAGGACTGTAGAGAAAAATAAAGCAGAGTAAGGAAATAGAGAAGGTAAGAGTAGCGTAAGGGTGGATTTCAAATTGGAGAGTTGACATTTAAACAAACCTTAATCACATGAAAGAGCAAGCCTTTCAGAGATCTGGAGGAAGATCATTCCCTGAAAATAATATCTCTAGTGTCATGCCCCTGAGGTGGAGACATACAACCTCAGCATAATTAAAGAGTAACAAGGTGGCAGACTTGGTCCAGTGGTTAGGGCATCCATCTACCACATGGGAGGTTCGTGGTTCAAGCCCCGGGCCTCCTTGACCCATGTGGAGCTGGCCCATGCGCAGTGCTGATGCGCGCAAGGAGTGCCCTGCCATGCAGGGGTGTGCCCCGCGAAGGGGAGTCCCATGCACAAGGAGTGCGCCCCGTAAGGAGAGCCGTCCAGCGCGAAGTGCAGCCTGCCCAAGAATGGTGCTGCACATGGAGAGCTGACACAACAAGATGACCCAACAGAAAGAAACACAGATTCCCATGCCGCTGTCAACAACAGAAGTGGACAAAGAAGATGCAGCAAATAGACACAGAGAACAGACACCTGGAGGGGGGGGATGGATCTATCTATCTATCTATCTATCTATCTATTTATCTATCTTTAAAAAAAGAGAGAGAGAGAGTAACAAGGTTGACCAGTATAGTTGGAGTAGAGAAAGCCAGGGTAAATACTTTTTCCAGCTAGAAAAAATTATGTGATGTTTTTGATAACTTAAGACATCTTGATAACTTAAGACATTTTGATAACTTAAGATATTCTTCATTGATCTAGTGTTCCAGGGATTTTTGATAGACTAGACCCTGAATATCCTAAAACCATGAATGCAAGGATCAAATGGTTCCTTTGGATTCCTCATCTCCTGTTTTAATTGCTCTAATTCTAAAGAGCCATAGTATACAAGGCATTATATTAGTGACTTATTTTTCTGGCTTTACAACTGACCTTACAGGTCCAACTACTCAACTCTGCTGGTATAGCACAAAAGCAGCCATAGTCAATATATAAACAAATGAACATGACTGTGTTTCAGTCAAACTTTATTTACAAAAACAGTAAGCCAGATTTAGCCCACAGGCCATAGTTTGATAATGAAACAGATTCAAGAGGAACCCGGGTGGAGATTCTGTAGGACTTGGCAATTGATTGGACATAAAGCACTAAGGAATAAGAATCAGAGATGAATGAAGTTTCTAATCCAAGAAGGTTTTGATGGAAATGAAAGGTCACAAATTCAGGTTTGAATATAGTGCCTTTGAGGTATCTTTTGAACATCCAAGAAGAGAAAAATCTCAGGACTGTAGTTAGAGATTTGAATCATTGATGGTCCAAGACAGGAAGTTAGATATAGTATGAAAAGGATCAACATAAAACCTAACATTAGGCCTTTAATTAATGGGGTGGTAAAAAAAAATACATATATATACATATATATACCAACAAGGGACATCATAAGGAGTCAGGGTTAGAAGCCAACAGGAGAATTTTAGACATCACTTTTTGGAGTGATAGGAAGAGAACTCAGAAGAGGCTTTCAGATGTGGCAATTATGAGATCATTATTAACAGTGGAAAAAATAGATTCCAGTAATAAGTCTTTGTTCATTTATCACTGGGCCTGGTTCTAAGCACAAGTAGAAACTGTGTTGCTCAATGCTTTGCAGTTTACAAATCCCTCTCCCCTGGTCACTGCTGACAAAGGAGACTAGATAGAACCCTGTCTTCAAGCTCAGTATAGTGCTCCTTAGGTCCTCAAACTCCGTTCAGGCTAACACCTGTAGACAGGCTAATCATTAGGGCAGCATGTACCTTAAAAAAGAAACCCAGAAATGAAGAAGAGCTCGCAGTGAATGGACACAGAGAGCAGACAGCATGCAAAAAGCTGCAAGGGAAGGGGGGATGAAAAAAAAAACCAGCAGTTGTGGGGTTTTTTAGCAATTTTTTATTGTCTTTTTAAAAATATACATAGATCACACAAAATGTTACTTTAAAAAAATATATGAGGTTCCCATATACCCCACTCCCACACCCACTCCTCCCACATCAATCTTTCATCAGCATTGCACATTCATTGCATTTGATGAATACGTTTTGGAGAACTGCAACACCACATGGATTATAGTTTACATTGTAGTTTACACTCTCCCCCAGTCCATTCAGTGAGTTATGGCAGGATATATAATGTCCTGCATCTGTCCCTCCTAGCAGTTTCTTAGTATCATCTTTGGCAAAAGCTACAACCACCTCTTACCTCTGATCAAAATGATAATAGGCAGGTAAAATGTTATGTTTTTGCTTCTGACATATTATAGATTCAGGCTTTTAGACTTCATTCCATACTTACCAATATGCTTGATCCTTCAGTCTTTTTCTGATATTTCTCTTCTGGCTTTGTTAGTAAAACCTTTTCTTTTCTCTCTGGTAGTTTTGTTAAATCAGAGAGACCTCATAACCCTCACAAAATTACCTCTGGCAGTTGGGCATACCCCTGTACCTTCCCATTTCATGAATATGCATTTAGTATTTCTGATTGTTTCAGACTGACCCCGATTCTTGGCATTCAGAAGAATTCTCAGGAAAATGTGCTATTTACACAATTTATAACCACCTTCCTTGAAGAGTTACATTTAAAGAATGAAGACCTTGAAAGTTTAACCATCATATTTAGAACCAGCTGTTAATCAGAGTGGTAAGTTGGATTGTATTTTAGTTTACTGATTTGTTTTCATTTGTTGCCTGTGTGGATTCTTTTCTCATATTGAAAACCCTAAATATCAAGTGCAGTGACGACATCAACATTGTGACATAAGACATCCCTTGGAAAAATGTCCCCTCAGAATCAAATAATAAAAGGACAAATCCCACTTGCTTGGAGCTCTGAAGTATAATACTGACTGGAGAAGGACTCCACAAACACTGAATTGAAGAAAAACAAAAACACTAAAATCAGGTAGGAGATTTACATCCCAGACCTGCCAGTCTGGATCACCTCCTACTTACTCTGTCCAACACAACTTGAGTCACATAGGGGAAGCGGACTTGGCCCAATGGATAGGGCATCTGCCTACCACATGGGAGGTCCGCGGTTCAAATCCTGGGCCTCCTTGACCCGTGTGTAGCTAGCCCATGCACAGTGCTGATGCACACAAGGAGTGCCCTGCCTACACGCAAGGAGTGCGCCCCGTAAGGAGAGCCACCCAGCGTGAAAGAAAGTGCAGCCTGCCCAGGAATGGTGCCACACACTCGGAGAGCTGACACAGCAAGATGACGCAACAAAAAGAAACACAGATTCCCAGTGCCACTGATAAGGATAGAAGCAGCCACAGAAGAACACACAGCGAATGGACACAGAGAGCAGACAACTCGGGGGCGGGGAGGGGGGGAGGAAGAGGAGAGAAATAAATTAAAAAATTAATCTTTAAAAAAAAAAGAAAGACAGATTCCCAGTGCCTCTGATAAGGATAGAAGCAGTCACAGAAGAACATACAGCAAATGGACACAGAAAGCAGACAATGGGGGAGGGGAGAGGGAAGGGGAAAGAAATAAATTTTTTTTAAATATTTGAAAAAAAAAAAAAAAAGAGTCACATAGAGGCAGCACAGCTCAGGTCCTTCCTGCCAGGGATGCAGACTATAGAACCACTCCCCGCAGCAGGGTAGAACCCCACACATATGCAGGCACATGGACCCGAGTCCACAGTGACCCAGAGAGGAACACAAGTAACTGAGGAGACCCAGTACAAAAGTCTCCCCAGAGGAAAAAGAGACTATGGCAGAACTGTTGGCAAAAGGTACACACACTCCAGTCTCCTATTTGCTTGGCCACCTAAATGCAAAACAGACCTTTCTCAATTTATCCCATTTGGCTCCCTGGAGAAGGATACTCTAACGATGAAGAAACCAGAGGCAGAAAAGCCTCATAGGAAGAAAAAAAAAAGGTGGGGGGCACTGGGAAACTGAACTGCTGTAAGAAAGGATGGATCCCAGTAATGAAAAGGGTGCACTAGTGAAGGAGAGAATTTAAACAAAGCCTAGGATCTGGAGAGAAAATTCATCACAAAAACAATAAAACAGATCAAGATTCCTGGAGAAGGAGCAGAGGAAATAAAGCTTTCTACAAGATGTGAAACAGTTGTACACAAAAGGGCAATCTTAAAACTTGTATCACATATCCAGGACAAGAGTCAGGTACAGAAGAGCTAAGAAAACCTAAACAAGCATGGGCTACCCTACAGGTCTGGAATAAGTTGAACCAAATTTCAAAGAATACCCTTAACACAAATCCAATCAAAAAAAATTCTTGGCAAGAGGGAGAAACTGACCTTCAGAGTTAAGGCATCAAAATAATCAGATGCCCAGTCATTGGCAAAAAATTACAAGTCTGACTCAGAAACATGAAGAAATGGCTCAGTCAAGGCAACAAATTAAAACTGCAGGAGAAGAAGAAAAAAAAAAAAACTGCAGGAGAAACACAGAATTTGGAACAACTAATCAAAGAAGTTCAAACAAATCTCCTAAATCAATTCAAGGTGATGAAGGACAATATGGATAGAAAGAAACTAATGGTGGATGTAGAGCTAATGGATATTAAGAAGACAAGTAAACATAAAGAATTTGAAAGTTTAAAGAAACATTACAGAAATATGGGGAAGAAAGGCACAGTAATTGACATTAAAAATACACTAGATGCATAGAAGCAGATTTGAAAAGGCAGTAGAGAAAGCAAACTAGAAGACAATTGAAATCATGCACTCAGAAGAAGAAATGGAGATATGACTAGAAAAAATAGAACAGTGGCTAAGGAACTTGAGTGACAGCATGAGACATCCAAACATGCACCATAGGTGTCCCAGAAGGATAAGAAATGGGAAAAAGGGTAGAAAAAATATTTAAGGAAATAATGTCCAGAAATTTCCCAACTCTTATGAAAGACATAAATATTAATGCCCAAATGCAATGTACTCCAAAGAGGATAAACCTACTCTGAGACAAATACTAATGAGAATGTCAAATACCAAAGATAAAAACAGAATTCTGAATGCAGCAAGAGAAAGGCAAGTCATCACATACAAGGGATCCTCAATAAGACTAAGGGCCAATTTCCCATCAGAAACCATGGATGTGAAAAGGCAGTGGTATGATATATTTAAGGTACTGAGAGAAAAACTGCCAACCCAAAATTCTTTATCAACAAACCATCCTTCAAAAATGAAGAAGATTTCTAAATATTTACAGATAAATAGGAACTGAGTTTGTCAACAAAAGACCTGCCCTACGAGAATTGCTAAAGAAAATTCTTCACACTGAAAGGGAAAGACAGGCAAGAGTGGCTTGGCATAGTGTAAAGAAGTGAAGATCTTCAATAAAGGTAACTAAAAGGGTAAATGCAAAATCCAGTAGTATTGTAGCCTCAATATATAACTCTCCTCTTTAATTCCTATAAGAGTCAAAAAACAGCTGAACAAGAAAAAAGTCATATTTCCTGGAAATGGACACTCAAATTGTAAAGAAGTTAATGTATAAAAGTAAAGTAAAAATACATTTTTAAAAAAAGTAATGTAGGACAAAAACAGCATAAAGAAGGGAAACAGCAGTTTGGGAGCAGAGAATGTATATGCTGTTGAAACTAAGTTGATGTCTTTTCAAATTAGTAGGTTGTGTAATAAAAACCCCAGCGTAACCACAAAGAAAGTATTTCGAAAATATATAAAAAGGGGAATGAGAAAAGGAATCCATCAGCTATATCACAAAAGATTAACTATACAGAAAAGGAGGTTGTAATTAAAGAAAAGAGCAACAAAAAATATGATATATAAAAAAGAGTTTGACAAAATGGATGGAGTATGTACGGCCTTTACAGTAATAACACTGAATGTAAATAGATTAAACCTTCCAAATCAAAAGACATGGATTGGCAGAATAGGAACAAAAGCACAATGGAGCTGTATGTTGTTTACAAGACACTCACCTTAGACCCAAAGACACAAATAGGCTGAAAACGAATGGATGCAAACAGACAAATCTGTGCAAATAATAACCAAAAAAGAGCTATACTAATATCTGGCAAAATAGACTTTAAGTCTAAAGCTGTTGCAAGAGACAAAGAAGGATCCTATATATTCATAAAATAGTCAATTCACCAAGAAAAAATAACAAATATTTATGCACCTAACCATGGTGCCTAAAAATAATGAGGGAAACACTGGCAAAACTGAAGGGTGAGGGAAGCAAGATGTGACTCGAGTGATTGGGCTCCCATCTACCATATGGAAGGTCCAGGGTTTGATTCCTGGGGCCTTCTGTTGAAGGCAAGCTGGCCCGCATGTCAAGGTGTCCCAAGCGGAGAGCTCGCCCATGTAGAGTGCTACCAGCATGGAGAGCTGGCCTATGAGGAATGCTGGCCCACGCCAAGTGCTGGTCCACACAGCATGCTGGCCTGAGCAGAGAGCTGGCACAGCAAGATGACCTAACATGGAAAAAGAGAGAGGAGAGACAATAAGAGAAACCGCAGAGGAGGTGGGGCAAGATGGCATCAGAGTAAGAGCACCTATATCATCGCTCCTACCAAAAAATGACTGAGTGGGGAGAAAATCCTGCCTGAGTGAGCTGTTTTGGGAACCCACAAAGCAGTAGGCTACTGAACATCTATCTGGAGAGAGCTCGACAAGAAGTGTGATAGCTCAAGGTAAAACTGTGGGTTTATGCCCCTCCCCCAGGGCAAGAAGCCACAGCTTTCCTCAAACCTCCCCGGTCACACAGCCAGAAGAGAAAAACTCCAAGAGTGGGAGGGTTCTGGTGAAGGATGGAGAGGAGTCCTATGAGTGTGGGTTCAATTGTCTGGATCCCCCTTTTTGAGCTTTAAGGAGAATACCAACTGACTTGAGGAGAAACCAGGAAGAGGGGAGAGGCAAATCTGTGGAGGCAACCCGACTAACCTAACCTCTGTAGGTTACATTTGGAAGAAGGTGGAGCCAGGCAATTAACTAATCCTGTGCAACACACTGAAGGAAGGGGGACAGTAGGAAGTGTTTGGCAGGAGTCCAAGAGCATATTTAGGGTTCCCAGCAAGGTGTGGGTGTTCTCTCTCAAAGAGATTGAGAATCATTATTTTCTGTGGTGATTTGGTTCACCAGAGTCCCACCTGAATTTCGGAGGGGAGCTTGCACACAGGCTTCCTGCTGCCCTGAGAGAGAAGAAAGGGAGAAAGGGGGAAGGACAGATTCCTAATCAGTTTATTCAATTGCAAAGAGTCTATCCTGCCCCTGGAAAGGGACTTTTTTTGGGGGTATGTGGACCCTGAAGGAGGGTTTGGCTCAGTGGAGGAGTCTGAGCCTTGAATGTACAAGGTCTCTGTTCCAGTTACCAGCTCCTCTTAGAATAGTGACCCACTGGGATATTAGCTGATACTTTGAGACAAGGAAAACATAGATAATATCCTTGTATTAGCTTCCCTGGGCTCATATTTTCTCTAAATAATAGCACAAGCAGGAAGTCTGGTTTTCTTTTCGTTGTTTGGTTGACTCCTTGCTTGAGGGCTTTTGTGTTTTTTTTCTTGTTATCTTGTCTTTCCTTCCTCTTTAACCTCCCACCTCTTTTTTCTTTCTTTCTTTCTTTCCTCCCCCCCCCCCCTTTTTTCAATTAGATGCTGCCAGCTTGTTTATTGTTTGCTGTGCTTCCTCGTCCTCAGCCTCCTCTTTTCTGTGTGTACTGATTTTGGCTACCAACGCTATCTCTTTTCCTTCCTACATCTTTCTACATTCTACCTTCTGTTGTTGCTCTTATATTCCCTCTCTTTGTTTACCCCTAATTTTTCTGGCTTTTTATTTCTAACACTTCTGTTTTCTATCTTTTATTAACTCTTTATGTTATTGTCCTTTCTTTTCTCTGTCCCTCTCTCCTGATCACGCTAGTCTTTCAATTCATACTACATTCTTCTCCATATTCAGTTTCCCATTTCATTGTAGGTACTTTACTTTCTTATTCCTATAACTATACACTGCTTACATGAGTTTAATAATTATTCTGCTAGGTCTTATATGGTTCTTCTGCTAACATTTACTACCAATACTACTAATATACTTTTTTTTTTTTCTTCTTTTGCATTCCCTGGCCATAATCTTTTTCCTTCAAGGTAACTTAGACAACAACAAAGTAATAGAATAAGAAGAACAAAGGGTCAGAGAGAAAAGTTAACACACAAAAAAAACAGCACCTAAAAAACCCCGAGACTAGAGGGAGAACCTAATTAATTGAACAAACCCACCAAGATAAAATGATGACTAGACAGCAACAAAAAAGTACAAACCAAACCAATAATCAGGAAGACATGGCCCAGTTCAGTGAATAAATTAAAAACCAGAAAGAGGAGCAGAACATTGAACAGCTAATCCGAGCTCTCCAAACAAATATCATGGGCCAACTTAATGACGTGAAGGAAGAGATTAAGGATATTAAGAAAACACTTGGAGAACATACTGAAGAAATTGTAAATATAACACAAAAAGATAATGGATATGATGGTGATGAATGGCACAATCCAAGAAATTAAAAATACACTCTCAACTACACTCTCAGGTGGCAAACTTGGCCCAGTGGTTAGGGCATCCGTCTACCACATGGGAGGTCTGCAGTTCAAACCCTGGGCCTCCTTGACCCGTGTGGAGTTGGCCCAATGATGCACGCAAGGAGTGCCCTGCGATGCAGGGGTGTGCCCCGCATAGGGGAGCCCCATGCGCAAGGAGTGCTCCCCATAAGGAGAGCCGCCCAGAGTGAAAGAAAGTGCAGCCTGCCCAGGAATGGTGCCGCACACACGGAGACCTGACACAACAAGATGACACAACAAAAAGAAACACAGATTCCTGTGCTGCTGACAACAACAGAAACGGACAAAGAAGAAGACGCAGCAAATAGACACAGAGAACAGACAACAGGGGAGGGGAGAGAAATAAATAAATAAAAATAAATCTTAAAAAAAAAATTAGCACTCAGCAAATAACAGCAGATTTGAAGAAGCAGAGGAAAGAATTAGTGATGTGGAAGACAGTACATCTGAAATCAAACAGATTATAGAATTGATAAAAGATAGAAGAAATTCAGCAGGGACTTAGGGATTTGAATAACAACACAAAACACACAAACATATGCATGATATGCATCCCAGAAGGAGAAGAGACGGGAAAGGGGACAGAAAGGGTGTTGGAGGAAATAATGGCTGAAAATTTCCCAAACCTATTGAAAGAGATGGATGTACACATCCAGAAAGCACAGCACACCTCTAACAGTATAAATCTCAACGGGCCTACCCCAAGACATATACTTGTCAAATTATCCAATAGTCAAGGCAGAGAAAATACTGAAGGCAACAAGAGGAAAGAGAACCATCACATACAAGGGTAGCTCAATAAGTTTAAGTGCTGATTTCTCATCTGAAACCATGGAGGCAAGAAGGCAGTGGTATGAAATAGTCAAGATACTAAAAGAAAAAAATTTCCAGCCAAGAATGCTCTATCCAGCAAAGCTGGCATTCAAAAATGATGGAGGGTTCGAAATATTCACAGATAAACAGAAACTAATAGAGTATGCCGATAAGAAACTCCCCTTCAAGAAATACTAAAGGGAGTTCTGCAAGAGGAAAGGAAAAAAACAGGAGAGACAGTTGGAGGAGAGTTTAAGAACAACCAAATAGAAATAAAAACAACATACGACATACACAAATCCAAAGAAAATATGGCTAATGTAAGTAATTCCTTGAGAGTAATAACACTGAATGTTAATGGATTAAATTCACCTGTCAAGAGACACAGATTGGCAGAATGGATAAGGAAATATGACCCATCTATATACTGTCTACAAAAAACCCACCTTATGGGAAGCAGACTTGGCCCAGTGGATAGGGCATCCGCCTACCACATGAGAGGTCCTTGGTTCAAACCCTGGGCTTCCTTGACCCATGTGGAGCTGGCCCACGTGCAGTGCTGATGCGTACAAGGCGTGCGCCCCGTAAGTAGAGCCGCCCAGCATGAAAGAAAGTGCAGCCTGCCCAGGAATGGCGCCGCACACACGGAGAGCTGACACAGCAAGAGGATGCAACAAAAAAGAAACAGATTCCCATGCTGCTGACAACAACAGAAGCGGACAAGAAGAACACGCAGCAAATGGACACAGAGAACAGACAACTGTGGGGGGAAGGGGAAGGGGAGAGAAATTTTTAAAAATTAATCCTTAAAAAAAAAAAAAAAAAGGAAACCCACCTTAGACCCAGGGCTTCAAGGAGGTTGAAAGTGAACGGTTGGAAAACAATCTTACAAGCAAACAATAACCAAAAAAGGGCAGGAGTAGCTATACTGATATGAGACAAAATAGACTTTAAATGCAAAACTATTTTGAGAGACAAAGATGAACACTACATATTAGTAAAAGGAGTAATCGTTCAAGAAGAAAGAGCAGTCATAAACATTTATGCCCCTAATCAGAACATCCCAAAATACATGAGGCAAACACTGCAAGAGAAATTGTAAACCAGGGAGCTGAGATGGCGCAAGAGATTGAGCCCCTCTTTCCCACTCTGTAAGGTCCCAGG
Source organism: Dasypus novemcinctus (assembly GCF_030445035.2). Taxonomy (NCBI): domain Eukaryota; kingdom Metazoa; phylum Chordata; class Mammalia; order Cingulata; family Dasypodidae; genus Dasypus; species Dasypus novemcinctus. The sequence goes on along the minus strand of NC_080681.1, from coordinate 33,714,709 downwards.
ATCAGTTCCCAGTGTTTCCTAAAGAGAAGACAAGCAGACAAAGAAGAACACACAGTGAATGGACACGAAGAGCAGACAGCGGGGGTTAGGGGGGAGGAATTAATAAATCTTTTTTAAAAATTGAAGGGAGAAATAGACACCTCTACAATTATAGTTGAAGACTTCAATACATCTCTCTTATCAACAGGTAGAACATTTAGATAGAAGATCAATAAACAAAGAATTTGAATAATATGATAAATGAACTAGACCTAACAGACACATAGAGAACACTGCACCCCAAAACAGCAGGATACACATTTCTCAAGTGCGTGAAGTTTGTTCCCTTGGAAGACCATATGTTGGTCTCCACAAAACAAGTCTCAATAAGTTTAAAAAGACGGAATTATACAGAGCCTCTTACCTGACCACAATGAAATGAAACTAGAAAATCCACAGATATATGAAAGTTGGGTAACATTCTTAAACAGAATGCCAAAGAAGACAATACAAGGGAAATCCATAAATATCTTGAGATAAATGAAAATGAGAGTATAACATATAAAAATGTGTGGGATGCAGCAAAGGAAGTGCTGAAAGGGAAATTATAGCCATAAATGCCTGCATTAAAAAAGAGTAAGAGGAAAATGGATGTAGCTCAAGGAGTTGGGCACCCACCTATCACATGGGAGGGCCCATGTTTGGTTCCTGGTGCCTCCTAAAAATGAGCAAGACAGCAAGCGGCATGATGGGCTGGCACAGCAAAGTGACACAATGAGGAGACACAACAAGGAAAAACAATGAGAGACACAACAAGCAGGGAGCAAGGTGACTCAAGCTTTTGAGTGCCTCCCTTCCACATGGGAGGTCCCAGGTTCAGTTTCTGGTTCCTCATAAAATGAAGACCAGCAGACACAGAGAGAATACAGCGAACAGACTCAGAGCAGACAGCAATCACAAACAACAGGGTGGTGGGGGAGGGGGGAATAAATAAAAATATAATCTTAAAAAAAAAGCTAAAATCAAAGACCTAATTGCACACCTGGTAGAAATAGAACAACAAACTAAACCCAAAAAAGTAGAAAAGAAGTAAACAGAGCAGAAACAAATGAAATATAGAATAAAAACTAATAGAATTAACAAAGCCAAAAGTTGGTTCGCTGAAATGATGAATAAAAATGGCATACTATTAGCTAGACTGACAAAAACAGATAATCACCAATTAGAAAGGTACATTACTACTGACCCCACAGTAATAAAAAGGCTCATAAGGGAAGCAGATGTGGCTCAACTGATAGAACATCTACCTACCATATAGGAGGTCCAGGGTTCAAGTCCAGGGCCTCCTGGCCCATATGGTGAGCTGGCCCATACGCAGTGCTGCATACATACAAGGAGTGCCATGCCACATGGGTGTACCCTGCATAAGGGAGCCCCATGCACAAGGAGTGCCCCCTGCAAAAAAAGCACAGCCCAGGAGTGGCACCACACACAGACAGCTGATGCAGCAAGATGATGAAACAAAGACACAGATTCCCTGTGCTGCCGAGAATACAAACAGACACAGAAGAACACACAGCGAATGGACACGAGAGCAGACAGTGGGCGGGGGGGGGGGGATTTTTTTAAAGGCTCATAAGAGGACATTATGAGCAAGTCTGCCAACAAATTATACAAATGAGATGAAATGGCCAAATTCCTAGAAACACATGAAATCTAGAAGAAGAAGAAAAAAAAAGAAAATCTCAACAAACCAATTATGAGGAAAGAGAATTAGTAATCAGAAATCTCCCAACAAAGAAGAGTCTAAGACCAGATGGCTTCACAGGTGAATTCTACCAAACATTCCAAGAACAATATCAATCCTGCTCAGGCTCTTCCAAAACGCTGAACAAAAGGGAACACTATCTACATTTCTATGAGGCCAACATCACCCTAATACCAAAACCAGATAAAGATACTGCAAGAAAAGTAAAATACAGAACATTTTCTCTTGTGAATAAAGATGCAAAAATCCTTAACAAAATACTAGTAAATAAAATCCAACAGCACATTAAGAACTATACACCATGGTGGCCGACTTGGCCCAGTGGTTAGGGCGTGCGTCTACCACATGGGAGGTCCGCGGTTCAAACCCCAGGCCTCCTTGACCCGTGTGGGGCTGGCCCATGCACAGTGCTGATACATGCAAGGTGTGCCATGCCACACAGGGGTGTCCCCCACACAGGGGCATACCCCGCGTAGGGGATCCCCACGCGCAAGGAGTGCGCCCCATAAGGAGAGCCACCCAGCGCGAAAGGAAGTGCAGCCTGCCCAGGAATGGTGCCGCACACACAGAGAGCTGACACAACAAGATGACGCAACAAAAAGAAATACAGACTCCCGTGCTGCTGACCACAGCAGAAGCGGAGAAAGAAGACACAGCAAATAGACACACAGAACAGACAACTGGGGTGGGGGTGGGAGGGGAGAGAAATAAATAAATAAATAAAACCTTTAAAAAAAAAAAAAAGGACTATATACCATGATCACTTGGAATTTATTCCAGGTATGCAAGGATGTTTGAACATAAGAAAATCAATTGATATAATGCACAACATTAACAAAATGAAGGAGAAAAATCACATCATCTCAAATGACACCGAAAAGACATTTGACAAAATCTAGCATCTTTTCTTGTTTCAAAAAAATAACTCTTACAAAACTAGGACTAGAAGAAAACTTCCTCAACATTATACCAAGGACCTGTATGAAAAACCCACAGTTAACATCATACTCATGGTGAAAGACTGAAAACTTTCCCTCTTAAGATTCGGAAGACAAGAATGCCCATTGACACCACTCATATTCCTTATTCAACATGTGGTAGAGATTCCTGCTAGATCAGTTAAACAATAAAAAGAAATAAAAGGCATCAAAATTGGAAAGGAAAAAGTGAAACTCACTATTTTTGGATGACATGATCCTATATATAGAAAGTCCAAAAATAGCTACAACAAAGCTAATAGAGCTAACAAAGCAATTCAGCAAAGTGGTAGAGTAAAAAATCCACACACAAAAATCAGTAGTATTTCTATAAACTAGTAATTGGTAATCTGAGGAGGAAGTCAGGAAAAAAAATTCCATTTACAACAGCAACTAAAAGAATCAAACTGCACCCAGCAACCGCGATGTAGACATGGGCACTTGGCTCAAGAGGCTCCCAGTATGTGGTGATGGCAGATCCCTCAAACGGGGACATGAAGTACTACATGCTCGAGGAGATCCAGAAGCACAATGACAGCAAGAGCACCTGGATCATTCTGTGCTACGAAGGTGTACGACCTGACCAAGTTGGAGGAGCATCCCAGTGGGGAGGAATTTTTAAGGGAACAAGCTGGAAGAGATGTTACAGAAAATTTTGAGGATGTTGGGCAATCTACAGATGCTAGAGAATTGTCCAAGACATATATTATTGGGGAGCTTCATCCAGATGACCAAAGATAATCAAACTTTTGGAAATGGTTATTACAACTAGTGATTCTCTTATCAGCTAGTGAGCCAACTGATTGAACCCAGCCAGCCCAGCACTGTTTGTCACCCTGATGTAGTGCCTCTACACAGAAGACTAAGTACTTTCTCAGACACCAACCAAAGAAGAGACTACTTAAGATGTGGGCAGAAAGAACATCAGTGTAACTGTCTCCTTTGACTGAGTGAAAGAAACCTTCACCTGAGAAGATGATCTTAATATGTCTGCTGAGAAACAAACTGTTCTATTCTTTCTACTCTTGGACTTTCTTTTAGAGTGTGTCTTTTTATTCATTATCCTTATTTTGATGTTTCATTGATATGTTAATTACGTATTGAACTGGGTATGATCTTTAAAAAATGTATCTGGGGAGCAAACGTAGCTCAAGTGGTAGAATGCCTGCTTCCCATGTGTGAGGTCTCAGGTTCAATCCCTGGTACTTCCTGAAAACAAAAACAAATGAAAAACACAGCTCCTGGGGTGCAGATGCAGCTCAGTGGTTAAGCACCTGCTTCCCCATATATTAGGTCCAGGGTTCAGTCCCTGCTGCCTCTAAAATATATATGTCTTGTAAGTTATACCACCATATTTGCTTGCCAGTATGGTATATAATTGTTGTTAATGTTTAGAATCTCAAATTATTTAGCAGAATTTTTATGTGCTAATCATTCAGACCTAAGAAATTGATATTATTTGAGATAAGGTAAAGTTCTATGGTTCTTTACTTGTACTTCATATCTAATTGAATAAGGAAGTATTACATGCCCACTATAGTCACTTTGTCAAAGAAAATTAAGAAAGCCCAGAAATTATAGATTAAAGATATCTAATAATTGTTGTACCTGAAATAGATGCTAAAAAGAAAAAGTGGTTTATAGGACCCATAAGAGATGCCATCTCTTCTTTGATTGAAAAGACACCAGCAAAAGGGCTCCATACTGTGTGACTCCATAGATTTGACATTCTGGAAAAGGCAAAATTATAATGACAGTAGAAAGATCACTGGTCACCAAGGGTTTAGGGAGAGAGGAGGAGGATTGGATTGGGCACAGGGGAGTTTTAGGGCAGTGGAACTATACTGAATGATACATAACAGTGGAGACATGGCATTGTGCATTTGTCAAAACCCACAGGACTGTAGAGCACAGAGAGTGAACCCTAGTGTAAACTGTGGGCTTTAGTTAATGCACACTTAACCAATATTTTTTCATCTTTGTAACAAATATACCACACTAATCCAAGATGTTGATAATAAGGGGGAAGGAGATAATATGGGAACTCTGTACTTTCTGAGCAATTTTTCTGTAATCCTAAACCTATGAAAATAGTTTATTGAAAAAAAACCAGCAACGTAAACAAAAACCTGTGAACTATGAGAGGACATTGCAACTGTCCATTCTCTCCACTTAAAAAATATTATTCTAAAGAGGTTCTTAGTTTTGCTGGATCTAAAGTTTTAAAAATCCTCATTCAGAGGTACAAGCTATCTATGTACTCTTCTAAGGAAATACTGACTCTAATTTTGGGGGAAAAAATATGAAGAAAATATCATGAGGCATTTGGAATCTGATTTTCAAAAAAAATTATCTATGGTGAGTGAGCCACAAGGAATTCTGGTAAACTCTGTTCATTTTCTCATTGATATCTCTAGCTGGACTGATTCAGGATTCTACTCCTCCATATATTATTCTCTGCCCTGTATTTTTTTTTCTTTTAAACATGGAAATTGGAGGGATGAATTTATTAGACACAAAGTACTTTGGTAGTGAACTATGATTTTGCATGTTTCCAGTGGCATGTTAGCCAAATGGTGAGCAATTGAATTCTTCAGGACTAAAGCACATTGGAAAGGAAGTAACATTATAGATTTTGGTAATCAATGGCATGCATCACCATCTTCTCTTTTTGTCACTGAAGGAGTGAATGTAGGGGTAGGAGTGGGGAAGGGTGGCTGTATTGCAAGTGAAAAAATTCACTTGCAGTAGAACCTTCTAGTCAAATATTAATAAACATATGCCTAGAACAAAAAAAGTCATGGTACTGGCACAAGAACAGATTTATAGGCAAATGTCATTGAATTGAGAGGTCAGAAATAGAACCTCACATCTATAGCCAACTGATTTTTCACAAGGCTGCTAAGTCCACTCAATTGGGGAAAGCATAGTCTCTTCAACTGGATACCCATATGCAAAAGAATGGCAGAGGATCTCTGTCTCACACCTTATATACAAAATTAATTCAGAATGGATTAAAAACCTAAATGTAAGAACCAGGGCTATAAAACTCCTAGGAGAAAATGTACAAAAGCATCTTCACAATCTTGTGTTAGGCATTGGTTTCTTAGACTTCACACTCAAAGCACAAGCAAAAAAAAAAAATAGATAAAATGGACCTCATCAAAATAAAAACTTTTGTATATCAAAGGACTTTTATCATGAAAGTGAAAATACAACCTACACAATGGAAGAAAACATTTGGAAACCACTTATCCAATAAGGGTTTACTATCCAGAATATGTAAAGAAATCCTACAGCTCAACCATGAAAAGCAAAAACAAATTAAAATTTTTAAATGGGCAAAAAATAAGATGGCAGAGTAGAGAGCAACAGGGGGTACTTGTCCTCCAGAAATGGCAAGATGACAAGCAGACTTGGCACAGACTTCCCCCTTGGGCACAGGGGAAAGTGTGGGAGCAGATCAAAAGCCCCTGTGGGCAGTCCTGTCATTCATGAGGAAAGGACAGGGAGTGGTGCAGTGGGCCCAGCTGGGCAACCCTGCCAGTGATGGGAGAACAGTGCAAGAGCAGTGCAGGGGTGGCTCACACGGGCAGCGGCAGGAGTGACGGGGGAGCAGTATAGACGGCCACGAGAAAGGTTTCATTGGGTGTAGGCAGAGGTAGATGCAGGTAAGCACAGGAGGAAGCCAGAAAGCAGTGTTTAGACTTCAAAGGACAGGATACTACAGTACAATATCAAGGAATGAGCTGGACAGGGAGAATGAGCGAGACCACAGCAGAGGAACTGCCTCTTAGGAACTAGATCTTTGGAGCTGTTCTGCACCCCATTTGTAGGTCTATGGTCTGATTTTGATCTGTTAAAAACAAGTCTAAAAAATTATAATAAACTGAAACAAGTATCAAAGAAGAGTATTATCACAAAACCAAACAACAGTAAAACCCTGGACAAGAGAGAGAAACTGATCATTAGGGTAAATTCCTCAAGATAAGCAGATGCCTAGACACCATCAAAAAAATTATAGGCCATACTAAGAAACTGAAAGATATGGCCCAATCAAAGGAAGAAATTAATAAGTTGGAGGAGATGCAGAATTTGAAACAACTAATACAGATCTCCTAAATTAATTCCAGGAGATGAGAGAAAAGATTAAAGATATTAAGAAGACACTGGGGGAAAAGGACTTGACCCAATGGATAGGGTGTCTGCCTACCACATGGGAGGTCCGCGGTTCAAACCCCAGGCCTCCTTGACCCATGTGGAGCTGGCCTATGCGCAGTGCTGATGCGCGCAAGGAGTGCTGTGCCACACAGGGGTGTCCCCCGCGTAGGGGAGCCCCACACGCAAGGAGAGCCACCCAGCAGGAAAGAGAGTGCAGCCTGCCCAAGAGTGGCGCCACACACAGAGAGCTGACAAAACAAGATGATGCAACAAAAAGAAACACAGATTCCTGGTGCCACTGATAAGGATAGAAGCAGTCACAGAAGAACACACAGCAAATGGACACAGAGAGCAGATAACTGGGTGGGAGGGAAGGGAGAGAAATGGTTTTTTTTTAAAAAAGACACTGGGTGAGCATAAAGAAGAAATTGAACACACACACAGAAAAATAACATCTTATAGTAATGAAAGGCAGAAGAGATTCAAGTTATGCTAGAATCACACAACAGAATTGAACAGACAGAATAAAGAATTAGTGAATTAGAAAATAGGACATTCAAAATCACACTGATAGAAGTAGCGATATGGGGGGAGAAATGGAAAAAACTGAGCAGAGTCCTAGGGAATTGAATGACAGCACAAAGCACCCAGATGTACACATTATGGGTGTCTCAGAGGGAGAAAAGTAAAGGGGCAGAAGGAGTATTTGAGGAAATAATCGCCAACTCTTATGAGGGACATAAATGTACATGTCTGGGAGTCACACCTTATCCAGATAGAATAAATCCTGACAGAAATACTCTGAGACACAACTAATCAGATTTTCAAATGCCAAAGATAAGGAGACTCCAAAAAGCAGTAATAGAAAAGCAGTCCACTACATACAAAGGAAGCTTAGTAAGCTTTAAGTGCTGATTTCTCATCAAAAATCATGGAGTTGAAAAGGCAGTGGTATTACATACTTAAGGAACTGAAAGAAAAACTGCCAGCCAAGAATTCTATATCAAGCAAAATTTCCTTCAAAATGAGGGAGAGATTAAAATATTCACAGATAAACAAAAATTGACAGAATTCATAAATAAGAGGCTTACCCTCCAAGAAATACCAAAAGGAGTTCTGCAGTCTAAAAAGAAAAGATAGGTGAGACAGGTGTGGCTGAGAGTGTAGAAATTAGAAATGAAGATTATTAATGAAGCTAACTAAAAGTGTAAAAAATAAAATATGACATATAAAAGCCTAAGGATAAAATGGTTGAAGTAAGTACTGCCTTTACCATAATAATATTGAATGTTAGTGGATTAAGCTGCCCAATTAAGGACCCAGATTGGCAAAATGGATAAAAATGTATGACCCCTCTATATGTTGTCCGCAAGAGACTCACCATAGACCCAAAGACAAAATCGGTTGCAAGTGAAAAGTTGGAAAAACAACTTTCCACCAAGCAGTAACCAAAAAAGAGCTGGGGTAGCTATACTAATATTGGACAAAATAGGCTTTAAATGCAAAACTGTTAGACAAAGACATTATATAGTAATTTTTAAAAAGGCAATCTACTGAAAAGAAAGAAGACTCATAAATATTTATGCACCTAACCAAGGTGCCCCAAAATAATAAGGTGCAAACACTGGCCAAACTGAGGGGGAGAAATAGACACCTCTACAATAATAGTGGGGGACTTCAATACAGCATCCTCAGCAGTAACAAAACATCTAGACAGAGGATCAATAAAGAAACAGATCTTGAATAATATGATAAAGGAACTAGACCTAACAAACATATACAGAACATTGCAACCCAAAACAGCAGGATATATTCTTCTCGAGTGCTCATGGACCATTCTCCAGGATAAACCACATGTTAGGTTATAGAACAAATCGCAAATAATTTAGAAAGACTGAAATTAAACAAAGAACTTTTTCTGGCCCCAGTGGAATGAAGCTGGAAATCAATAAAGGGCAAAAAAACAAAAATTCACAAATATATGGCAATTAAACAACCTACTCCTAAACAACTAGTGGGTCAAAGAAGAAATTGCAAAAGAAATGAGCAAATATCTTGAGGTGAATGAAAATGAAAATGCAACAAATCAAAACTTACAGGATGCAGTGAAAGCAAGGCAGAGAGGGAAATTTATAGCCCTAAATGCCTTCATTAAAAAAGAAGAAATACCTAAAAGCAAAGGCCTAACTGCACACCTGGCAGAAATAGAACAGCAAACTAATCCCAAAGCAAGCAGATGGAAAGAAAACAGATTAGAGCAAAAATAAATAAAACTGAAAATTAAAAAAAAAAAAAAAAACTAGCAAAACCAAAAGCTGGTTATTTTGAGAAGGTTAATAAAACTGACCAAACCTAAGCTAGACTAACAAAGAAAAAAAAGATGCAATTAAATAAAATCAGAAACAATAGAGGGGACATCACCACTGACACCACAGAAATAACAAGGATCATAAGAGGATACTATGAAAAACCTATATGCCAACAAATTAGACAACTTAGATGAAATGGATAAGTTCCTATAAACAGAAGAACAACCTACACTGAGTCTAGAAGAAATAGACCAATCACAAATAGAGATTGAGTCAGTTCATCAAAAACTCCCAACAAAGAAGAGTCCAGAACCAGATAGCCTCCCAGGTGAAGTCTACCAAGCATTACAAAAAGAACTAATGCCAATCCTGAACAGACTCATCTAAAATATTTAATACAAGGGAACACCACTTAACTCATTCTATGAAACCAACATCATCCTAATACCAAAGACATATAAAGATGCTATAAGAAAAGAAAATTACAGACCAGTCTCTCTAATGGCACAAGACAACAGCTACAATTAACAGTAAATCCACTTTAGTCAGCGTTTACACTCGTGTTCCACATTTAGATGCCAAAATCTATCACAAAATACTGGCAAATATAACCAGCAACAGTTGAATGAATTATACCACCATGATCCAAGTGTGCAAGAAATCAATTAATGTAATACATCACATTAGCAAGGCAAAGGAGAAAAAACACATGATCATTTCTATTGAAGCAGAAGGCGCATTTGACAAAATCCAGTATCCTTTATTGATAAAAAACACTTAAAAAGATAAGAATAGAAGGAAGCTCCCTCAGTACAATAAAGGGCTTATATATGAAAAATCCACAGCTATTATCATACTCAGTGGTGAAAGACTGTAAGCTTTCCCTCTAAGATCCAGAACCCAACAAGGATGTCCACTGACATCACTCATATTCTTTATTCAACATGTGTTAGAAGTACTTACTAGATCAGTTAGTCAAGAAAAAGAAATAATGCATCAAAATTGGAAAGGAAGAAGTAAAACTTTCACTATTTGCAGATGTTCCTAAATATAGGAAAATCCTGAAAAATCTACAGCACATCTACTAGAATTAATAAAAGAGTTTAGCAGAGTAGCAGGATATAAGACCAACAAGTAAAATCGGTAATGTTTTATATACTAGTAATGAGAAAGCTAAGGAGGGAACCAAGAAAAAATTTCCATATGCAATAGCAACTAAAAGAATCAAATAGCTAGAAATAAATTTAAGGAAATAAAGGACTGGTACACAGAAAACTGCACAATGTTGCTAAAAGAAATCAAAGCAGATTTAAATAAATGGAAGAACATTTTATGCTCATGGATTGGAAAACTAAATATTGTTAAAATGTCATTTCTACCCAAACTGATTTATAGATTCAGTGCAATCCCAATAAAAATTCCTTCAGCCACTTTTTTGAGAAGTGGAAAAGCCAGTAATCAAGTTTATTTGCAAGCGTAAGGAGCCCCAAATAGCCAAAAACATCTTGAAAAAGGAAAACAAAGTTGGAGGACTCAGACTACCTGACTTCAAAGCATATTACAATGCTTCAGTGGTCAAAACAGCATGGTACTGGCACAAGGATAGATATAATAACTAAAGGAATCAAGTTGACAGTTGAGAGTTCAGAAATAGACCCACTCATCTATGGTCAAGTGATACTTGGCTGCCAAGTCCACTCAACTGGGACAGAATAGTCTCTTAAATAAATCATGCTGGGAACTGGATATCCCTATCTTAAAAAATGAAAAAGTACCCTTATCTTACACCCTATACAAAAATCAACTCAAGATGGATCCAAGACCTAAATATAAGAAACCAGGACCATAAAACTCCTAGAAGAAAATATAGGGAAGCATCTTCAAGATCTTGTGGTTGGCAACAGTTTTATAAACTTTCACCCAAAACATGAGCAACAAAAGAAAAATTAGATAAATTGAATCTCCTCAAAATCAAAAACTTTTTTTTCTTCCAAGGAATTATCAAGAAAGTACTATTCACAATTACTAAAAGATGGAAGCAACTCAAGTGCCCATCAGCAGATGAATGGATAAACAAAATGTGGTATATACATACAATGGAATACTATTCAGCTGTAAGAAGAAATGAAATACTGACATGCAACATTATGAATGGACCTTAGGGACCTTTTGTTGAGTGAGGTAAGCCAGGCACAGGACCACTATTGTATGATCTCACTAATATGAACTAATTAAAATAAGCAAACTCATAGAGATAGAATCTAGAATAGGTTATTAGGAGGTAGATTGGGGTTAGAGAATGGGGAGTTGATGCTTAACTTGTGCAGAATGTATAATTAAGTTGATTGTAGTGATTTAGGCATGGACAGAGGTGATATCACGGTAGTATGATATTGTGAGTATGGATGGCAGGACTGAGGTATGTGTGTGAGCGTGATTGAATGGGGAGGTTTTGGGTCGTATATGTTATTAGAAGGAAAGCTAGAGGATAAAACGTGGGGTTGCATAACAGTGAACCCTGTAGTGGGTGAGAATTGGGGCTAATATAAATATGAGAATGTCCTTTCAGGATCTAAAGCAAAATATCACTAGTACAGGATGTTAATAATAGGGTGGTACATGTGGAAAAACTGCACTTAAAGTAAAATATGGAACATTTTAATGTTCTTACATCAGATATAACAGAGGTACCACACCAATGTTAAGTGTCAGCAATTGGGGAGGAGTTAGGGAATGTTGCATATTTTATTATTAGAAAATGTTATATGTCAGAAACAACCAAATTTCTCTGTAAGTTATACTGTTTTACACAGACAGGGGCTAGACAGACAGGACCTTTTATACAGCTTGAACATTATATAGCTACATTCTTCTATGGGATATAAATGTAGGCTTGTTGCCATAGGTAGGTTTTCTGAATAGAAAGAGGCCCACACAGTAGTTAACAAAATATTAAAGCTTTTCTCCTGGGGAAGTCCTACTACTTTAACAAAGAAGAGTGCCAGAAGTGCAGGAATATATAAGCCTTGCCTAATAAAGGAAATTAGGCTAATAAGTCTTGAGTTAATAATTATACTTATGAACCTTATTCCTGTAATAATGAAACTAAGCCTAATTATAATTAATGCCTAAGCGTTGCCTTCTGAAAACCTTGTTACTCAAATGTAGCCTCTCTCTAAGCCAAACACTGCAAATCAACTCACTACTTTGCCTCTGACATGGTACATGACTCTCAGGGATGAGCCTCTCTGGCACTGAGGGGTTATTACCAAGCATTAATCAGTGATACATCTGAAGAAAGACTTTGATGAAAAGGGGGAATATTAAATAAAATATAAAGTGAGTCAGGAGGTCATTCCATAGGTTATGCTTATGCAGTTCTCAGCCAGACTCCACAAAAAGCCACTATAAACAAAGCCACAAACAAAGGTACTTCTGAGAGCCCTAGGGACATCTGAACCCTGTAGATAAGCACATGGCCACTTGAAATCAATACCCCCTTGGTGGTCTTTATCTGAGCATATATGAAATGTTATATTTAGGTATAAATCCCCTATCATAATTCTTTTACATCTTTTATTTAAACCTATAATTTTCCATTTATTTGTTAAGTTTATTTTTCAGAGACTTAAAGCCTTTGGATTGTTCCTGTGCTGTGGAGCCCTGAAACCCAGCAGATATGTTGTCAACTCCTACTCTCCAGTTCTTCAGACCTGCCCTGGACAACTAATAAAATGATGATAATGGATCAGGACCAGCCCAAAAGGAAGGAGTATCTTAAACTGCAAGCAAAAAATTCCGTTCCTCTGCACCATAGTATCTACATTTCTGCTCAGCTTGAAGTTAAAGTGGACATTGTCCCAGATCCCACAAGAATGAACAAAAATGGGGGGGAGGAGGGGAGCGGGGAGCAAGGGGGAGTGTAACTACTGACTAAAGCTGATTTATTGTTAAGGTAGTTATCTTGTGGTAACTGAGTAATGTAACATTAAAATTTAATTTTTTAAGAAAAAAAATGGGCGAAAGACTTGAATAGACATTTATCCAAAGAGGATATACAAATGGCCAAAAAGCACATGAAAATATGCTCAACATCATTACCTGTTAGGGAAATGCAAATCAGTACTACAGTGAGATACCATTTCACACCCACTAGAATGGCTACTATTAAAAAAATAATTAGACGTGTTGGACATGATGTGGCTAAATAGGGACACTCATTCATTTCTGGTGCAAGTGTAAAATGGTGCAGCTGCTGTGGAAGACAGTTTGGCAGTTCCTCAGAAAGCTAGGTATAGAATTACCATATGACCTGAATATCCCTTTACCAGGTATATACCCAAAAGAATTGAAAGCAGGGACTCAAACAGATATTTTCACACTGATGTTCACAGCAGCATTAGTCACTGTTACCAAAAGATGGACACAACCCAAATGTCCATCAACCAATGAATGGATAAACAAAATGTGGTATATACGTACTCAGCATTAATAAGGACTGAAGTTCAGATACATGCGACAACATGGATGAACCTGTAAGACATCATGTTGAGTGAAATAAGCCAAGCACAAAAGGACAAATATTGTATCATTTCAATGATATGAAATAATTACAATAAGCAAATTCAGAGTCCATATCTAAAATATCGTTTCCCAGGAACTGATTGGTGTAGGGAATGGAGTGTTAATTCTTAAATTGTGCAAAATTTCTATTTGGGTTATTGTAAAATTTTGGAAATGGATGGTGGTGATGATAGCACAACATTGTGAATGTAATTAGTGGCACTGAATTATATGTTCACTGGTTAAAGGGAAATTTTAGGTTATATATATGTTACTAGAATAAAAGTTTTTTTTAAAACTTAGGACTGTATAACACTGAAACCTATTGTAAATGATGGGCTATAGTTAATAGTACTATTATAAAATGCTTTTTCATGAATTATATATAAATCTACCACCACGCTAATACATGGTGTTAATAATAGTGTGGTAGATAAGGAAAAAACAATATACCCTAATGTATACAATGAAGTGTAATTAATAGTACAATTATAATATTCTTTCAAAAATTGTAACAAAGGTACCACACTAATACGAAGTGTTAATAATTGGGCGTGGGAGGGTATATGGATCTTATGTATTTTCTCCATGATTTTTCTGTAAACCTGCAACTTCTGTATTGCAGACCTTGAAATGTCGTCAGCTTGCTCAAAGCTTCAGTTACTAGACATCTCACTGACTTTCTCCAGTACACAGATGCCTTTGCTCACTTTCAGCTTTGTTACTTTCTGTCCCATCCTTGTTGCTATTCCTCCTTTGTATGCTACAGCAGTTTTTTCTGTTTCTTGCAACCCAGGAAACTCCCTGCTGTGAGCATTGTACTCAAGCCAAGGGCATCCCAAGTGTTGCATCTGATAAATTTCCTCCTGGGAAGAAGCAATTTACTTCCAGTGACTGCAGTAGTCCTTTAGGAACATCTTCATCCTGCTGCGCTCTTCAAGGAAGTTACCCCTACCCAGTAAATACCTTAGCCATCTCCTGTGCAAGTAAGTAGGTGAACTTACAAGCTTGGCTTTGTTAAATGCTTGACCCTGCTTCCAGATATATATATATAGCCATCTTCTACTGCCCCAAGTACTTGCCCTTTCAGAACTGCCCATCAGATTAACTTCCTTAATTATAGCTTTCCCATCTCTTTCCCTTACTTCTTGTTCCACATACTCCCAAGTGCTCAGATAGATATGATTTAATGTTTATAATTGAATGACTTCATCCCAAGATACAAGTGAGACTCTCATGAAGCATTTCCATTTTTAAAAACTAAATATTTTTAAATTTTCTAGAGCAGTTAGATTTACAGAAAAATCATGGAGTAGTTTCCATATACCTACCTTCACACACAAATTATTTTTTAAATTACAAAAGTGATACAAGTGATGTCACCAAGATGGCAGTATATGCCATCCCCATGAACAGTCCCTCTTAGATAAAGCTAAATAAAAAAGCAGATTCAACTCCCTTGGAACTCTGGAGGAGGATCAAGACTGAAGAACGACTCAGTGCATACTGAATTAAAAAGAAATTAAAAAGTCATCAGATAAAATAGAATGGTGGAGCAAATTTACTGGCCTGAATCCTCTTGCTCAGATATGTGCAGTTTATGTGACTCACAGAAGTAGCTTCCTAGTCCAGGCATCTCCTACCGTGACCACTCCCTATAGATCTACCCAAAAGCAGCAGCTTTACAACCCATGCACAAACACAGGCACTGAGACTACACAGACCCATGGCAATGATTTAGCAGTCTGCACATGCACCTTCAAAGCAGCTCCCTGAAGCCAGAGTGACTCGCAAAGGAACTTTCAGCAAGTTGTGCACACTTCCATGCCAGTCCAGACCCTATTAGGTATACCTAATTGAAAATATATAAGTCTTCTAACATTAACCTTCATACAGCTTCGTAGAGGACAGACTTTGCATTCAGGTCAAGATCCTTCTAATCTGGAAGATACTGGGGCCAGAAAAGCTAAATGGGAAGAAGGAGTGGAGCTGCTGAACAGCAGTATGGACCCATGGTTGAAAGCTGGATTTAAAGGGAAGTCAGAGCATGGGAGTAGAGCTAGGTAAACTACAGTCTCTGAGGAAGAGAAATTATATAAAAATGAAGAGAACAGCCAGTACTGTCAGAGGAGGAACAGGGGAAAGGGAATTATCTCTTGGAAGGAAAATAGTTGCATATACTAAGGTAATCTTGAAAGTTATTTCACCTACCCAGGGCAAGACTCAGGGAGACCTAAGAAAAACTGAACTGTTAATCACAGACTGTTCTAAAGGTTCATTATTAACTGGGCCAAGTTTGGAAAAAAGCCTTAATGTTCAGCTCATTTACACTAAAAACTTTGGAGAGAGAAACAGACTTCCATCATAAGCACATCAAAATAATCAAATGCAGCTCTCAGTACTGCCCCATGTGACAGATAGTCACATCTACTTGGGTTGCACCAGCCACATCCCTGAGACACAATGGTGAAAGTCAACATAAATGAATTTGCTGTTTTGGACACCTGGTCACCAGGGCTGCTTTTAACTCCAGCAAAGGTGGGGGGTAGGGGTTGCCATCAGTGATCTCTTCATTGACCTGAGCTATAAGAGCTACATGTTCCAGTATGAATCCACCCATAGCAAACTCAAAGACTGTCAAGACTGAGAATAAGGGGAAACGGACTTTGGCCCAGTGGTTAGGGTGTCCGTCTACCATATGGGAGGTCCGCGGTTCAAACCCCGGGTGGTTTGACCCGTGTGGAGCTGGCCATGCGCAGTGCTGATGCGCGCAAGGAGTGCCGTGCCACGCAAGGGTGTCCCCCGTGTGGGGGAGCCCCACGCGCAAGGAGTGCGCCCATGAGGAGAGCCGCCCAGCGTGAAAAGAAAGAGCAGCCTGCCCAGGAATGGCGCCGCCCACACTTCCCGTGCCGCTGACGACAACAGAAGCGGACAAAGAAACAAGACGCAGCAAATAGACACCGAGAACAGACAACCAGGGAGGGGGAGGGGAATTAAATAAATAAATAAATCTTTTAAAAAAAAAAAAAAAAAAGACTGAGAATAGGAAGCTTATCAATGGGAAGCCCATCTTTATCGTCCAGGGTTGAGACCCCATATATCAAATGGGGTGATGCTAGCGCTGAATATGTTAAGCAGTCTAGTTAGGTCTTCATTATATTGGAGAAGGCTGGAATGTAACCGAAGGGTGGAGCCAAAAGAGTCATCACCTCTGCTACTTCTTCTGTTGCACCCATGGTTTTTTTTTGTTATTATTTTAAAGATTTATTTCTCTCCCATCCCACCCCACGCCCCACCATTGTCTGCTCTCTGTGTCCAGTCACTCTCTGTTCTATTGTGTCTCCTTGTATTCTCATTAGGTGGCTCCAGGAACCAATCCTGGGACCTTCCGGAGTGGGAGAGAGGTGATTACTTTCTGGCACCACCTCATCTCCCTGTTCTGCTGTGTCTTCTTATTTTCTCTCCTCTATGTTTCTTGTTGCGTCATCTTGCTGCGCCAGCTCTCCACATCAGCCAGCACTCCTGTGCAGGGCATCTTTCCCATGCTGGGCGGCATTCCCATGCAGGGCAGCACTCCTGCATGGGATGGC
The DNA here is from genome assembly GCF_030445035.2 of Dasypus novemcinctus. Lineage (NCBI taxonomy): Eukaryota > Metazoa > Chordata > Mammalia > Cingulata > Dasypodidae > Dasypus > Dasypus novemcinctus. Next base: position 33,697,362 of record NC_080681.1, on the reverse strand, counting down.
ATTCCTGCATGGGCCAGCACTCCACACAGGCCAGCTTGCCCTCACCAGCAGGCCCTGGGCATCACACCCTGGACTTCCTATATAGTAGACGGGAGCCCACTTGGTTGAGCCACATCCATTTCCCACCACCCATGTTTTTAATGGGCATGAACCATGAGAAGTTTGACAACTCCCTCAAGATTGTTATTAATGCTTCCTGCACCACCAACTGCCTCTCCCCCCACCCCTGGCCAACATCATCAGTGACAATTTTGGCATCATGGGAGCACTAATGACCATACTCCATGCCATCACTGCCACTCAGACAATTGTGGATGGTGGGCAAAGTCATCCCTGAGCAGAATGGGAAGTTACTGGCATGGCCTTCCACATCCCCAGGGTGTCTGTTGTGAATCTGACCTGCCATCTAGAGAAAGTGGCCAAATATGATGACATCAGGAAGGTGGTGAAGGCAATGGTTTCCTAGACTTTATACCCAAAATACAAGCAGCAAAAGGAAAAATAATGGGGCCTCATCAAAATTAAAACTTTTGTGCATCATAGGGTTTTATCACAAAAATAAAAGATAACCTACGATGGGAGAAAATAGCTGGAAATCACATATCTGGGTTTTTTGTTTTTGTTTTAAAGATTATTTTTTATTTTTCTTCTCACCTCCCCCCCCGCCCCAGCTATCTGCTCTCTGTGTCCATTCGCTGTGTGTACTTCTGTGTCCGCTCATATTCTTGTCAGCAGCACTGAGAATCTGTGTCTTTTGTTGCATCATCTTGCTGTGTCAGCTCTGCCTGTGTGCGGCGCCACTCTTGGGTGGGCTGCACTTTTTTTGCATGGAGCAGCTCTCCTTACAGGGCCATTCCCTGTGTGGCACTCCTTGTGCGCTTCAGCACTGCGCATGGGCCAGCTCACCACATGGGTCAGGAGTCCCTGGGTTTGAACCCTGGACCTCCCATGTGGTAGACGGATGCTCTATCAGTTGAGCCAAATCCACTTCCCCTGATAACAGTTTAATATCCAGAATAAATAAAGAAATCCTACAACTCAACAACAAAAAGACTAAGATTTGCATTTCCCTAATTTAAAAATGGGTGAAAGACTTAAACAGACATTTCTTGAAAGAGGATATGCAAATAGCCAAAAAGCATATGAAAAGATGCTCAAAATCATTAGCCATTAGGGAAATGCAAGTCAAAACCACAATAAGATACCATTTCATACCCACTAGAATCACTACTATTAAAAAATGGAAAATTACAAATACTGGAGAAGATGTGGAGAAATAGGCATGCGCATTCTCTGCTGATGGGAATGTAAAATAGTGTAGCTGCTGTGGAAGACAGTTTGGCAGTTTCCCAGAAAGCTAAACATAGAATTACCATATGACCTGGCAACGCCTCTTCTAGGTATATACCCAAGGAAGCAAGGACTCGAGCAGATATTTAGATACCAGTGTTCATAGCAGCATTATTCACAGTTGTCAAAGGGTAGAAGCAACCCAGATGTCCATTCAGCAGATGAATTGATAAACAAAATGTGTATACATACAACAGAATATTATTCAGCCATAAAAAGGAATTAAATCCTGGTGCATGTGACAAAATGGATGAATCTTAAAGACATGATGGTGAGTGAAATAAGCCAGACACAAAAGGACAAATATTTTATGATCCCAATCATATGAAATAATTAGAATAAGCAAATTCATAGAGTCAAACCAGATTATAAGTTATTTACCAGGGGGCAAGAAATGGGGAGTTAATGTTTGAATTGTACAGAGTTGCTATTTGGGGGGATGGAAAAGTTTTGGAAATGGGTGTAGTGAAGGTAGCACAACATTGTGAATGTAATTGACAGGAATGAATTAAATACTAAAATATAGTTAAAAGGGAAAATTCTAGATTTGTATATATGTTATAGAATAAAATTTTTAAAAAACTGTAAGACTATAACACAGTGAACCCTAATATAAATGATGGACTATAGTTAATAGTACAGCTATAATAGTCTTTCTCCAGTTGCAACACATATACCACACTAATGCAAGGTATTAATAATGTAGGGGTCAGGTTTGGGAAGCCGAATTTTCTGCATAATTTTTTTCTATTTTGGAAGGAAGGAAGAAGAAGGTGGTGAGGCAGGCATGAGAGGGCTCCCTAAAGAGCATCCTGGTCTGTGCTGAGGAACACGTTATCTCCTGTGGCACCACTCTCCCATTTTTGATGCTTGGGCTATCATTGCCCTTACAACCACTTTGTCAAGCTCATTTCCTGTTATGACAATAAATTTGGCTACAGCAACAATATGGTAGACCTTAGGGTCTACATAGTTTCCAAAGAGTAAGTGCTCCCTGGCCAACCAGCCTTAGTGATAGCATGAGAGGAAGTGAGAGGCAGTCAGCTGCTAGGGAGTCCTTGACCCAACTTTACATGCCCCACCCCCCAAAACCTACACCCTCCCATCCTCAACATGATTACCATTCCAGACTCCCTGAAGGAAGGGAAGGGTTTAGAAATCCCTACCTTGTCATATATCATCAATAAAATACATTCTACCCAGCCAAGAAAATAATCAAATGCCCAGATGTCAACAAAAGACCACAAGTCATACAAAGAAACAAGAAAAGATGGCTTATTCAAGAGAACAAATTAAACAGGATGCAAAAACATTGGAACAATTAATTGAAGATGTCCAGTCAAATGCCCTAAATAATTTCAGTGAGCTAAAGGAGAACATGGACATAGAATCAAGATGATGTGTGAACCAAAAGAAGAAATAGAAAACTTAAAAAGGAACATTACAGAACTTATGGGGCTCAAAAAGACAGTACACCAGAGACAGCAAATTTGAAATGGCAAAATAAAAAATCAGCAAACTAGAAGATGACAATCAAAATTATGCCATCTGAAGAGCAAATAGAGAAAATGAAAAAAAAAAAAATGAGCAGAGCCTAGGGACCTGTAAGACAACACGGACCTATCAATAATTGCATTATGGGAATTGCAGAAGGAGAGGAAAAGGAAAAGGGGGCAGAAAGAATATTTGAGCATATAATGGCCAAAAACTTCCCAAATCTGATGAGAGGCATGAATAAATACATGCAAGAAGCCCACTGAACTCCAAACAAGGAACCCAAATAGACCTCCTCTAAGTCATATTAAAAAAAAAAAAAAAGGTGAATACCAAAGATAGGCTTCTGAAAGCAGCAGGAGAGATGTGATTCATCACTTACAAAGGCTCCTCAATAAGATTGTATCAATGTCTTATCAGAAACCATGGAGAAAAGAAGGCAGTGATACCATATTTATAAGATCTCCAGTAAAGATAATGTATTAGGGTTCTCTAAGGAAACAACCAACAGGAGATACCTGTACATACTATGAGATTGGGGAGCAGGTGTAGCTCAGGGATTTGAGTTCCTGATTCCCATGTATGAGATCCTGGGTTCAATCCCCAATACCTCCTAAAAATAATAATAAAATTAAATACACACCGATATTCATAGCAGCATTATTCATGATAAGCAAAAATTAGGAAAAAAACAGGTGTCCATCACCTGATGAAATGGATAAACAAATTGTGAAGTATACGCACAATGGAATACTATGCAACGGTAAGAAGAAATGAAGTTATGAAACATGACAACATGGATGAACCTGGAAGACATAATGTTGAAGCAAGCAGACACAAAAGGACAAATACTGCATGATTGCCCTATTAATGAACTATATTGTGTGAAATATAAATATATTAAGTGAAATATGAATATGGGTAGAATTGCATATATAAGACTTTTTCTTTGAAGCTGAACAAATGTAAGTTAATAGTACAAAATATTAGTATCAGACAAAAACAAAACATTATACTAAGTGAAGGAAACCAGACACAGAGTACTTCATATTGTATGATTCCATTTATATAAAATGTAAATATGAATCAATTTATAAAGATAAAAGGAGATTAGTGGTTATGTAGGTCTGAGAAAAGAATGTTAAGTGGTATAGAGTCCCCTTATCATTTTGGAGCAATGAAATTGTTCTAAAATTTTTGAGATAATAAATGTACAAAATTGTGATTATACTAAAAGCCATTAATTATACACTTTGGATAGAATACCCAGAAACAGCACTTGTGTACATTGGGGGAAGCATAGAGATTGAGAGATGAGAAATTTTCTTGTTTGTTTATAGTCCGTTTTTGTTTATTAGTAGTATTATTGAAATAATTAAAATGCTCTAATAATGACTGAAGTGATGAACACACAACTATGATTATAGCAAATACCATTGATTGTACACTTTGGATGAATTGTATGTTTATTAATAGTATCAGTAAAATTGATTTCTTAAAAAATAAAATAAATCATGAGATTTTCTAAAAATTGCTTCACGTGACCGTGGGGATGCACAAGTCAAAATTCCACAGGCAAACTGCAAACCAGGGGCTCCAATGAAGGTCTTTGATGAGTTCCCAGGAGATGCAGGCTGTCTGATGTAGCAATGGGAATTCTCTCTGAATGCTGAAATCACTCTCCCTTTTAAGACCTTCAGCTGATTGGATGAGATGTCACTCATTCCTGTCGGTAGTCTCCTTAGTTAAATGTAGATGTAAACAGACATCTGTGCAATGAACTCACTGATGATTAAAGTCCATAAAATGTCCTTATATTACACTTAGCCCCATGCATGCTCGACAAACAACTGGGCACCATACCTAGCTGAGTTGACACATTAGCCTAACCATCACAGATAACCACATTGATAAGTGAAAATCCCAGTATTATTTTATCCTCATTATGTAACTCTACTCTTTTCTATAAGATTTAGAATACAGTTGACTAAATAATAATAATTTTTCTGTGTTACAGGCATGCAAAATATAAAAGGTAATGTGTGACAAAAACAATATAAAGAAAGAGAGAACAGAGGTATAAGAGCAGAGACTGTGTATTCTACTGAAGTTAAGCTGGTATCGTTCCAAATTAATAGGTTATAGATTTAGTTTGCTTAATTCAAACCCATGGTAACCATACAGTGTATAAAATATATGCAGAAACAGAAATGAGAAAAGAACCAGTTACATCACAAAATAGCAACTATACACAAAAGAATGCCACAACGAAGGAAAAGATGGACCAAACAGATGACATAGAAGAAACAAAGGACAAAATGGCTGAAGTCCTGCCTTATCGGTAATTACATTAGATGTAAATGGACTAAATGCTCCAATCAAAAGACACCTTGACAGAATGGATTTTTTTTTTTAATGCTCCAACTATATGGTTTGTTTGGTTTTTCTGTGTGTTCTTTTAGGAATAAACAGTTCTTTATTAACTCAACACAGCTAAACAAAGGATGATTTTAAGACCTTACTCTAAAAATCTTACTCTAATTGCTGACTTCATCAAATTTCTATCACCCACAACCCCCAAAAGCAACCTCTGATTTTTTTAACAATTCAATTTTATTAATATATATTAATAAGGCATAAATCCATCCAAAGTATACAATCAGTGATATTTGGTGTAATTACATATTTCTGCATTCATTACTTCAATCATGAGCACTTTCGTTATTCCAGTAATAATAAAAAAACAAGCAAAATTTATCACCTCTCAGTCTCTCTTCCCCCTGCCATACATAGCTGCTATTCTTTTTCCTTCTCTCTAGTATTTTTGCATTTATATTTTGTAAAAACAGCTTCATACATGCAATATCACCGATATTTTTGTTTTAAATGAGGTTTTACTATCTTACACAGTCCCATGTTTTAGTTTTTAACTTTCCTTCTAGTAATAAACATGACCTTAATTTTCCCTTTCAACCACTGTCATACCTATACAACAGCACTGCTAATTACAAACACCATGGTATGCTTTAACCATTTCTATTCATTTCCAAAGATTTACAAATAACCTTTTTACCAATTCTGCAAAGATTAATCCTCAGCTTTCCATTCTCTACCCTCTTTCTAATTTTCTGGGGACCTGTATTCTAATTATTAGCTCTATGAGTTTATACAATATATGTAGTTCATTATAGCACAGTCATACAGTATTTGTCCTTTTGTGTCTGGCTTGTTTCATTCAATATAATGCCCTCCAAGTTCATCCATGTTGTCCTATGCTTCACGACTCATTTCCTCTTACCACTGCAAAATATTCCATTGTGTTTATACACCATATATACCACAATCTCTTTATCCATTCATCAGTCAACGGATACCTGGGTCATTTCCAACTTTTGGCAATTGTGAATAATGCTGCTGTGAACACTGGTGTGCAGATGTCTGTTCGTGTGTCTGCTCTCAGTTCTTCTGGGCACATACCTAGTGATGGTATTGCCAGGTCATATGGCAAGTCTATATTCAGTTTCCTTAGTAACTGCCAGACAGTCCCCATAGAAGCTGTACCACTCTGCATTCTCACCAACAGTGAACAAGTGTTCTATCTCTCCACATCCTCTCCAACATTTACAGTTTTCCAACTTTTTAATAGCAACCAGTCTAATCGGTGTGAAACGATATCTCATTGTAGTTTTGACTTATATTTCCCTAATCATTGGTGATGTTGAAAATCTTCTGTATTTCTTCTTTGGACAATTGTCTTTGCAAATCTTTTGCCCATTTTTTAATTGGGTAGTTTGTCTCTTTATTGTCTCGTTCTTGTCAAGTTGTATGATCTCTTTGTATATCATAGATATTAAACCCTTATCAGATAAGTGATTACCAAATATTTTCTCACACTGAATTGGCTGCCTTTTCACCCTTTTGACAAAGTCCTTTGAGGTGCAAAAGTGTTGAATTTTGAGAAGGTCCCATTTATCTATTTTTTCTTTTGTTGCTTATGCATTGGGTAACTACTGCCTACCACAAGATCTTGAAGATGTTTTCCTATATTTCCTGCATTTTCTTCTAGAAGTTTTATGATGGTCACTTTTATATTTAGGTCCTTGATCCATTTTGAGTTAATTTTTTTATAAGATGTGAGATACAAGTCGTTATTTCTTTTGGATATGGATATCCAATTCTCCCAGCACCATTTGTTGAATAGACTGTTCTGGCTCAGCTGGGAAGGCTTAACCACCTTGTCAAAGATCATTAGACTGTAGATGTGAAGGTCTATTTCTGATTTCTCAGTTCAGTTCCATTGGTCTGTCTTTCTGCCAGTACCATGCTGTTTTTACCACTCCAGCCCCCTGGAGTCCAATTTGAACTAGCTTTTCTTTGTATATTATCAATTACCCCAAATTTAGTGGCTTAAAACAACAAAAATTTATGATCTCATTTTCTGTGAATCCAGAATCTGGGCACAGTTTAGCTAGTGGCCTCTGGCTCAGGGTCTCTAATAAGGTGGAATTAAACTCCCCTGTGCAATCTCATCTGAAAGCTCAACTGGAGGAAAAATCCCCTTCCAAGCTTACCCACATGAAAAGGATTCAGTTTCTCACAGGCTGTTGAATGAAGGGCATCAGTTCCTCCATGACTGTTGTGTGGAGACCAATTCCTTGCCACATGAACCTCTCCATAGTCCACCTCATAGCATGACATGTGGCTTCCCTCAGAGCAAGCATGTGAGAGAGGGTACCCAAGAATTATAGAAGCCAGTCTTTCTATAACCTAATCTCAGAAGAGAAATCCCATCACTTACACTGTATTCTGTAGTTAGTAGTTAGTCACTAAGTATAGCCCATACTCAAGAGGAGAAGATTGTGTAGGGCATGAATAGTGTGAGTAAGGATCACTGGTAGCATCTTAGAGTCTATCTATCACAGGTGCCAAAATTGCTGCAGTAGTTCCTAGCTCCATATATGGCACACCACATGTCCTGGCAGTAGTCCTGCACTTCACACTTGGGAGCAACCCAGTCATTCTGGCAAGAAATGGGAGAGAAAGATGGGAGTTTCCCTATTGACCTAGAATCCCTAGCTACAAAACATAGTATTTTTTATCTATTTGGAGAGGAAAATTGAAATCTCAAATTGAAAGAATATTCAAAAAAATATAATGATCTCATTTTTCTGAATGATTCCAGTCATCATAGTTAACCAAAAATTCGAGAAGATCCCCGTTTTGGCGTCACAGTCCATGCTCTAGATTCTAAAAGACAGGAAAACAATTAGATTAATAATCCAATCTAAGATGAAGTCCTTTGGAAGTGTAGTCATTATTCTTTTAAAGATGCTGACTGTGTGTAAAATAGTCCATAGCCTAATGGTTAACCTCACATGTCCAAAGCAAGAGTATCTCAGCCCTTTCTGGACTCTGAATTTTTTAAAAAGTGAGGGGTGGGGAGAGAGGAGCCGTTACCTGTAGTTCATTTTCAAGCTCTAGAATTTAGACTATTTCAAAATGTGTATCAAAGGCATCTGAGCAGTGGAGAGGGGCTTCAGACAATTTGGGGAGCTTTACTGGAACCAGGAAACGAGTAACTCAGACCTACTCTCTTGGACATTGGAGGAAATGACAATCGCTAAGGCCCAACCATGGAAAGGGGCCAGAAAGCAGCCTGCCGCAGTGCAAGAGCTCAGAGGCCAAGCACATAGGGATATGGATTCTCTTCTTGGCTCTGCCACAAATTAGCAGTATGGCCAAATCACCTAAACTTTCAGAACTTCAGTTCTGGGCTCTATAAAATAAGGCCTCAGGTCAGACAATCTCTATGGGAAAGAGCTGCAAAAACTAAAATTCCACAAAGATGAAAGCTGCTGTTGCCTTGGGGCCCTTTGATATGATCTGACTGGTTGAGGGTCTCTCTCAATAAGACAAAAAGGCATAGTGTACTACAACTAATCATTGAGTCCAACAAGGTTACAGGATATAAGATCAATAATCAAAAATAAATTATATTTTTGTACACCAACAATAAAAACTCCAAAAATGAATTAAAACAATTTTCTCTCTTAGATGACCATTCTCTCCTTAACTTTTCCTACACTTTCTCTTTGCCTTGGTATATACTGAGCTCACACTCACCTAAGCTGATTCTCAAAGGTATTGTGAGATCCTTCTAAACCTCTATATTGCCAGTTGCTAAGCTCTCAACCTGGGCAAGATTTGGACAGCTAGTTGCCAAGACTTTGGCTATCTGGCCAAGTCTATGGTTTAGTCATGTGTTCTGCCTCAAAGCTGCCCTGTGTCCTCTCCAGAACACCACTTCCCAATCCCCATGTCATTCTTCATTACCGAAGTAAAGTGTCACTTTAATAAAGCATAACCTTAGGTTTTCTTGTGAACTCCAAGTTCTAAAAGAATGAGGCAGAAATTTTCTTCAAAAACCCTCTTGCTCTTTCAGGAAAGACTTGAATTCTAAATACCTTTTAGGGAAGCGGACTTGGCCCAGTGGTTAGGGTGTCTGCCTACCACATGGGAGGTCCGTGGTTCAAACCCCGGGCCTCCTTGACCCATGTGCAGCTGGCCCATGCGCAGTGCTGATGCGCGCAAGGAGTGCCCTGCCACGAAGGGGTGTCCCCCGTGTAGGGGAGCCCCACGCGCAAGAAGTGCACCCCATAAGGAGAGCCGTCCACCATGAAAGAAAGTGCAGCCTGCCCAGGAATGGTGCCGCACACACGGAGAGCTGACACAACAAGATGACACAACAAAAGGAAACACAGATTCCCATGCCGCTGACAACAACAGAAGTGGACAAAGAAGAACACGCAGCAAATGGACACAGAACAGACAACTGGGGGTGGGCGGTAAGGGGAGAGAAATAAAATATCTAAAACAAACAAACAAATAAATACCTTTTGCTGTGAAAAGCAAACAGTGCGATTTGGTTTCACTTTCTATTTACATACTCAGGAACTAGTACTCAGGCTGTCATATTCAGGGAATGATGGCATTTTAAATATATATATATATTACCCTTTGAATATTTCTATTCCAATGAGATTATTTCAAACGCTTAAAAACCCCACTTAATAAACTTACTGGGATCTCTGTAAGGTATTATTTAGTATCTTCTACTTATTGTCAAGTCCAAAAACCAATTAGTCTTACTACTCGTTAGGGTACCAGATCACTTTCTAATGATTTACCTGGACCTAAGAAAAGTGATACTCTTCTGAAATTTGAAACTCTTTAATAGCCTGACACTATAAGCCCTAATAGAAAAAGAAGAGCAGTGATGTCTAGAAGCCAGCCTCTGCCTGGCTGAGGGCAAGTGGGGAGAAAGGATGACTTCCACCTGAAATGTGCCTAAAGGGGCCTGAATCGGCTTAGGAGTGGCTCCTGGGGCCTTGCTGTCTGGGCTGGGAGGCACACTCACTACTCACTGCTCAGGAATCCTGATGCCCTCTCCTCTCTCCTCTCTTGGCCACAGCTCTCCTCTCTCCTCTCTTGGGCACAGCATAAACTGGAGGCTAAAAACCTTGGGGCTGTGACTCCTTAGGGGCTGCCCTATATGATTCCTGCTGAAGAAATTTTATCCTTGTGAAATGTTTTGTTTCCCAATAAAGATAATTTTCTTTGGAAATTCATGTGTCCTTTTTCAAATTAAGTTAGGAAAATAGGAACTTTTGTAAAAATCTCCTTGGCCATTCGGTTCTCTGCTCTTTAAATTTTCAAGCTTTTGCTTGCCCTTCTCACAGCAAAAAAATATATACATACTTGTGTTTTAGAAAACTGATTGCTGAAGAAGGAACGGGAAGGTAGAACTGGATCAAAATATTTCTGAGTGAAAGCAGTGGCACCAAGCCACTCCCTCGGAAAGACCTGGCCTCACCTCTGGGACCTATGGAGAAACGCTGCTCCAAGGCGCTAGTTTTCATTTACTTCCCAAGCACCTCTGCAGTCATAACCAAAGTGAAGGAGAATATTGCACGAATTCAAAAGAAAGCCAGCCACCTTGCAACATCTTCAGGAAATTCTGCACTCCCCTAGGGCTTGCAAAACTCCCTTTGTCTTGCAAACCAAAAGCAAGTTCTCAGTCACCTAGCTCTAGTTTGCATAATTAAAGAAAGTGGAAGCTGGCTATTTTCTGGGTGACCTTTGACCAAACCAAGCTGTTTGTGTCTCCTGTCCAGACAGAAATAAGATAGCCATAAAACTAAGTTTGGTCTTCAAGTCTTGAAGCACTGAAAGCTTTTAATATTAAGACGAGCAAAAAAGCCAGACCCTGGATGTTCACCTGCCTCCGATCTGCTAGGCTCATACAGACAAAGCACAAGGGTTCTGTGATGTGAGTCTTTTCAGGATGAAAGATAACACACACATAACTTAATATAATTTAATGTGTAATTTGTGAGACTTTTATCTGCAATACCTTGTATCTTTTTTTTTTTTTTTGTAACTTGATTTTTGGTTAGACAAAACGCATAGCCTGTGATGGGTTAACTTACTCCCTCCCACATCCTTATCTATTAACACATTATCCTAACATGGGTTAAGCATCTTTTTACAGAAAAAAAATAAAAGTAGCCACAGAATTTTAAACTGAGCCTTCAAAGTTAACCAAAGCAGTTCTGCTTCTCTTTCCCATATTGGGAAACCAGTAAGATTTCCTTTATACACAGGGTCCTGCTACTACAAAGGAGAAAAATTTGAAAATTACTAAGCTAGTCTAAATCCTTCACTTTAAAAAAGCACAAATTAAGACTCAGAGGTTTACCTGACACAAGATCAGCCAGTTTTAGCAGAGCAATCACTAGAACCCAGGCATCTAACTCCTAGTATGTGGTTCAGTCAATGAAGCAACAGAAATGCCCAACTAGCTTTGAAGAAGAGAGAGAGCTCAAAATAGGATTCTTTCAGTCAAAGAAAACCCACCTGGGATTAGAGCAGCCACTCTGGGTGAGCTAAACTGAGATTCCCTTCACCCCATCCCCACATCCGCTGGAGAACAAGGGCCATGTCCACGGAAGCAGTGTACTTGTGGAGGGCGTTCTATTTTGTGTTTGTGAGAGGAGCCCCTGGGCTAGGTTATAGGTTAAGAGACCATGGGGCCACCAACACTTAGCATTTCATAGTTTGGGAAAACAATGCATAATTGCTTTAGGAGCTTCTCAGGAAAGCATCTAGGGCAGAGCAGGAATATTTACGAAGTGGGAGAGGAAACTGATGAGAGAAGACTTTTCTAACCCGCTTTTGTAAGTTGCAGTTCAATAAAACCAGCAAACTTGCCTATCACAACTTTTTTCTCCAGAACTGTGATTAGTCCTGAAAAAATTTTTTGTGGAAAGTGATACATACACCATAAAAGCCAGCTGCTCATGCTCTAATGGCAGTAAAGATGTCTACAGGAGTAAAGGTTCTAGACCATTTAGGACAGAGGTAATAAGCACCATTAATAAAAGGTTTTTGAAGGTTTCTGTTTTAACTTATTTTGTAGGAATATATGGGGTATATTCCTGGACAAATACAACCTCATTCAGTCTTCATCTCATTCAGCTCCAGATCCTAGGGGAGAGCTGGGCTGGGGCAGACAAAATGGGAGAAGGTGGGAGGAAAGTCTTGAGTTGCATCAATGAAATTAGCTTTTAAGGTCTCTCCTGAAGTTCTCCCTAACAGCTGCCACTACACATCCCCATGCCACCTATATTCCTGGACAGCAACCTAACATTTACCTAGAACTTCAGAACCATGCACACTCCATTCATTCATTCAACAAATATTGATTGAACATTTACTACAGGCCAGGTCCTGCAACCACGAATACTCAGTGCATTCACGGTGTGCTGTGCAGAGCTTCTCTATGAGGCATGTTGGACTAGACCCTGCTCCCTCGTATTCCCCAATGGGAGCTTATGATCTAGCGTGGGTTATGAAACCCTCAGTAATCCAAGAGCATAGGTGCAAAGTGGGAAAAAAACCTGGTATTTGTGGCCAGATTGGCCCAAATCAAATCTTTTTTTTTTTTTTTAAAGATTTATTTATTTATTTAATTTCCCCCCCTCCCCTTGTTGTCTGTTCTTGGTGTCTATTTGCTGCGTCTTGTTTCTTTGTCCGCTTCTGTTGTCGTCAGCGGCTCGAGAAGTGTGGGTGGCGCCATTCCTGGGCAGGCTGCTCTTTTTCTTTTCACGCTGGGCGGCTCTCCTTACGGGGGCGCACTCCTTGCGCGTGGGGCTCCCCCACGCGGGGGACACCCTTGCGTGGCACGGCACTCCTTGCGCACATCAGCGCTGCGCATGGGCCAGCTCCACACGGGTCAAGGCGGCCCGGGGTTTGAACCGCGGACCTCCCATGTGGTAGACGGACGCCCTAACCACTGGGCCAAAGTCCGTTTCCCCCAAATCAAATCTTGACGTTGGGACACTGGCAATTACCAGCTGGTTGATCTTAAGCAGGTTAACTGTTCTGAGCCTCAGCTGCTTTTAAAATGATGAATAGGGAAGCAGATGTGGCTCAAGCAGCTGGGCTCCTGCCTATCATACAGGAGGTCCCAGGATCAGTTCCCCATGCCTCCTAAAGAAGACACAAGCAAGACGGTGAGCTGACATGACAGACTGGCGTGATGAGCTGACACAACAAGATGACACAAGGAGGAAACAGAGACACGGCAAGCAGGGAGTAGATGTGGCTTATTTGATTGGGCACCTCCCAACCCACATGAGAGGTCCTGGGTTCAGTTCCTAGTGCTTCCTAAAAAGAAGACAAGCAGACACAGTACACAACGAACAGACACAGCAGACAGTGGGTGCAAACAATGGGGGAGGGGTGAAATAGATAAAAATAAATGTTTAAATTTTTTAAATGATGAATAATAAAAATCATTCCTTACAGGATTATTTGTCTAGCAAGTCCAGTACATAAAGATCATTAATATTAGGTGAACCTTTTTAAAAATTCAACACAATTTTAAATTTTATTTTCATTTTCATTTTTTTCAGTTATGCCTACAAATGATTATAAAGCAACCACTTAACAAGTGTTTACTTTGACCCAGGCATTATTCCAAGTACTTTAAATAGATTAAATTAGTTAACCCTTGCAAAAGCTTTGAGATAAGTACAATTCTAATATTACCCTTTTTAACAGATGATATAAGTGATGCACAGATTGGTTAATAGACTTACCCAAGGTCACATGGCTAGAAAGTGGCTGTACTAGGCTTCAAACAGTGTTCAAATGCACATAGTTGATATGAATCTACAAGAACTACAAAAAGCTGCTGCCTGCTGCCATTCCCACTCTATGGCTCTAAATAGCATGCCTATAGAAGTTTAGAATTTAAGTGTCTTTCACCACCACTGGAACACCCACCCCTAAATACCACCCACATACCACAGTCCCCTCTTCCATATCTTAATATCAATTTTTAGTTAGATTATTATTCAACACTGTGGTGCTTTGAAGCTGTATGTACCCCCAGAAAAAGATGATCTTTAATCCATTCCTGTGGGTGTGAACCATTGTAAGTAGAACCTTTTGATGAGGTTGCTTCAATTAAGGTGTGGCCTACCTCAATCAATAGGTAATGACCTATTACTGGAGTCATTTTTAAGCAGAGTGAAATTAAAAGAAAGCCACAGGAAGCAAGAAGCTACATCAATGAGCCCAGAAGAGAAGGAAAAGATGAGATGCTACTACATGCCTGCTAAGGGCCTAAGATTGCCAGCAGCTGGTCCCAGAATACCACAGTCTTTGGGAAGAAAACATTGCCTTGATGGCTTGATTTGGACTCTTTCCCAGCCTCAAACCATGAGTGAATAAATTCCCATTGTTTAACCTGTCCCATTTCATAGTATTTGCTTAAGCAGCCTAGAAAACTAAAACAATTATTTAGGATATCCAGTTAACCAAGTTGACAGAGTGAGATGCTCCAAGGTTCTAGCTCCCACAGAATCTTTGAACAATTAGCAAAAACTGGCAGAACCATCTTTCTCAGAACTACAGAAAACAGTTAAAGGGTTGTAGTAACTGGCAAATGCTGAATCAAGAAGAAGGTAACATAAAAGTGGTAGGAAAAATTCATAGCACTGTTGTTAATCCCACCCTGCATCCTCTCCCCAGCCTGCACTCTTAATGCAAGTCCAGGTCCTAGTTCCAGAGTGAGTAGAGTAAGCCCTATGTACATACTTGGGTGCATGTATGTCTGTGCCAGTCCATCTGGTGGTAGCCTGAAGGACTGACCCAGGACACTTATCTCTGGTGTGCCATCCCAGAACTTGTCCTGCAAACAGAATCAGCATCCAGACAGTTAAATCAGTGTAAGAAGCCATCAGATTGCAGTTGCCTGTGGCTTTAAGAGATACAATAGAGCACACAGAGGGATGAGGGTAGGGGACTATAATAGAGAGAAGAGGGGGAATTTGGATCCCTGTAAATGGGGGAATTCCTAAGGCCATAAGTGCATGCCAAGGATAAGATGCATACTCAAAAAAGGCCAGAAAGGACCCTGTGTTTTTACCTCAGACTCATATGCAGGTCCATTATTATTTATTATTCTTATTCAGGAGGGTTAAACTCTGATGGAAAGCACCAGCTAACACAGAGCCAATGAGGAGAGACTGTGGAAGGTATTTTTTGCATTTGATTTTGTTAGCTCTTGGCATTCAAGAAATATGTCATACCACTAGCTGGATATAAGTTTAAATAGCAGACACTTCAGGGGCTAAATTCCAAGCTAATGCATTAAAATATTAAAATTTACAGTGTGCAACAGAAGATTACAAGACATACATAGAAACAGGAAGCAAGATAAAACACAGGGCATATATAAAGCAGACCAGTGTGACAGTTTGAGATTATTTTATGAATCTCAAAAAGAGAAAAATTATGTTTGTAAACTAAACTATTCCTCTAAGTGTGACAACATTTGATAGCATTAGATTCACCTGAGATGTATTTGATTAGCTTACCTATTAAGGTCAGGGCTTTTATTCCACCACGTCAGTAAGGAGTGACTCAGGTTGAGTCCCCACCCCCTTGGTGGGCCGTTATAAACAGACACTCAAGAAGACAAATGGGAAGAGGAAAGAACGTTGTCATTTTTATCCTGCCATGTGACAGAATGGAGAAGGTGCAAACAGCTAAGGTGCCAGAGAGAGATGAGCCATTCACCTGAGAGTCTGTAGCTGACCTTGGGAAGAGAAGATATAGAATACCCAGAAAGAAGTGAGCCCTGTGCCAGGAGAGAGGGGAAGCCCTGACAGACAAGTCCCATGCCAGCCTGCAGCTAAGAGAAAGGAAACCCAGAAGGGAAGGCCAAACCCTCAGAGAGACAGGTTCATCTTGCTTTAACATGTGGCAACTGACTTTGGGAAAGCAACCTTGAGTTGGACTCTTTAGGGCCATGTAACTAAGTTTTTAGACCAAATAAATACCCTTTATAAAAGCCAAAAGATTTCTGGTACTTTGTATCCACTCCCCTTTGACAGACTAATACAGCCAGACTCTGAACATACCAGAGAAAGCCTTTTTAAAATGGTCTTAATATGCTCAAAGAACTAAAGGAAAGTAAAAGAACTAAAGAATTCAGGAAAATGCTAGGCAAACAAAAGAGGATTTCAATTAAAAGATAGCTATTTTTAAAAGGAATCAACTATAATCCTGGAGTTAAAGTCCATAATAACTGAAAAATTCCCTAGAGGGGTTGAAGGGAACATTGGAACTGGCAGAAGAAAGAATTAGTGGACTTAAAGATAAGACCATTGTAATTATTCAGGCTGAGGAGCAGAGAGAAAAGAGTTAAGAAAAATGAACAGGACCTCAGAGAATATGGAATTTAAACTAACAAAACACTCTTAAACAACCAATGGGTCAGAGGCAGATGTGGCTCAGGTGATTGGGCTCCCATCTACCATATGGGAAGCCCTGGGTTCAATTCCTTGGGCCTCCTGGTGAAGATAAGCTGGCCCACACTGCTGCAGAGAGTTGATGGCAGACAGCAAGCACAAATAACAAGGGGGGAAGAACAGATAAATGAAATAAAATCTTAAGCATAAGTAGATCAAAGAAATCACAAGGGAGATTAGGAAATACCTTGAAATGAGTAAAAATTAAATACAGCATATCAAAACTTAAAAGATGCATCAAAGCAATGCAGAGAGGGTAATTTATACATCTAAGTGCTTACTTTAAAAAAGAAGAAAGTTCTCAAATCAGTGAACTTACCTCACACCTGGAACAACTAGAAGATGAAACTAAACCCAAAGTGAGCAGAAGAAATAACAAAGATTAGAACTGAGATAAATGAAATAGAGGAAGAAAGAAAAAGGACCCGTGAAAACAAAAGTTGGTTCTTTGAAAAGAAAAATAAAATTGGCAAACCATTAGCTAGACTGACAAGAAAAGAGAAAGGATGCAAATAAGTTCAAAATGAAGAGTGGAACATTACTGCTGACCCCAGAGAAATAAAAAGGATTGTAAGAGAATACTATGGGGAAGTAGATGTGGCTCAAGTGACAGGGCTTCCACTGACCATATGGGAGGACCTGGGTTCAATTCTGTGTGCCCACATGGTGAGCCAAGTGTCTGTGTGGTGAGCCAAGTGCCCACACGAGTGCCCTCATGGTGAGCCAGTGCCCACACAGTAAGCCAGTGCCAGTGTGGTGAGCCGAGTGCCATGCAGTGAGCCAGTGCCCATGCAAGTGAGTCATGCAGCAAGATGGTGATGCAACAAAAGAGAGACAAAGGTGAGAATCAAGGTGAAGCTCAGCAGAGACCAGGAACTGAGGTGATGCAATTGACAGGGAACCTCTCTCCACATCAGAGGTCCCCAGGATTGAATCCTGGTGAATCCTAGAGGAGAAAGACAAGAAGAGAAGGAAGGCAAAAAGAGAAATAGATACAGAAGGTCACACAGCAAATGGACACAGCAAAAACAGCAGGGTGGGGAAGGTGAGGAAGGGGTAAAAAAATACTGTGAAAAAGTATGCCAACATATTAGATAACTTCCCACATGGGAGGTCCTGGGTTTTGTTCCCAGTACCCTCAAAAGATGAACAGATGTTGCAACGAGCAGATGCCTCAATGAGCAAAACACCTCAACCAGGAGGGAACTGAACTGGCTCAAGTGGTTGGGCACTACCCCTCACACGGGAGGTCCCAGTTTGGTTCCAGTGCCTCCTAAAGAATCAAGCAGTCAATGAGCAGACAGACAAGAAAGGCATCTGGTGGAGGGGGTGGAATAAAAAAATAATTAAAAAAAAAAATCTAAAAAAAAAAAAGCCACAGTAATTAAAACAGTATTGGCACAAGGACAGACATACAGACCAAATGGAATAGAATTCAGAGTTCAGGGGAAAATTCTCATATCCATGGCCAACTGATTTTTTTCTCTCCCTTTCCCCTCCATTGACTGCTCTCTGTGTCCATTTTGCTGTGTGTTCTTCTGCATCCACTTGGATCATCCAGCAGCACTGGGAAAATGTGTCTCTTTTTTGTTGCATCATCTTGCTGCATCAACTCTCTGTGTGTGTGGTGCCATTTCTGCACCCTGGAAAAAAAAGTGTTGGCAAGTTTGCAGAGAAATAGGAACCCTCATACATTGTTGGTGGGAATGTAAAATGGTACAGCTGATGTGGAAGCAATCCACTAGTTCCTCAAAAGGTTAAACATAGAGCTACCATGTGACCTGGCAATCTTACTTTTAGGTATATACCCAGAAGAACTAAAGTAGAGACTCAAACAGATACTTGTAACCAATATTCATACCAGCATTAGTCACAATAGTCAAAAGGTGGAAGCAACAAAAAAATGTGGTTTATAAATACAATGGAATATTATTCACCTGTAGAAAGGAATGATGTTCTGATACAAGCTACAACATGTATGAACCTTGAAGACATTGTGTTGAATGAAATAAGCCACACACAAAAAGACAAATATTCTATGATCTTACTTGAATATGCATATTCATAAAGTCAGAAATTAGAATACAGGTTACCAGGGCCAGAGATGATGGTGAAGAATGGGGAATAAATGCTTAATAGGTGCGGAATTTCTGTTTGAGGTGATTGAAAAGTTCTGGTAATAGATGGTGGTGATGGAATCACAACACTGTGGGTGTAATTAGCCCTACTAAATTGTATATTTGAAAGTGGCTTAAAAGGGAAATTTTATGTTGTATGTATGTTACTGCAGTAAAAACTTATATATATACACACACAATGTTTACATCACTATCATCTGAAATACTACTATAGACAAACCCTATAATACACAATGATTCCTTTTACTTCTTTTACAACAATTAGAGTTAAAACTCATTTATTTGCTCATTTTCTTTACACTTCCCACTAATCCATCATGTAACTCTCCACTATAGATCTCTCATATATTCAAACACTTCAGAAGTCTATAAATTACTTGAACATTCCTTTCCTTTCTCCTCCAATCTGGACTGTTAACCTCTAGTTCTGCTGCACAGATGATATCTGCTACACAGTTCCTTTATCACCCCTAGGATTACTTTTACCTCTTTCTTGGGCTGGTTCCCCTAGTTTCTTTAAATTTTGATGAAGTTTCATTTATCCTCTTTTTTTAGATTTCTATTAAAGAATCCTAGCCTACCTCAAAGTTGTGAAAAATTTCTGATTTTTCTTCAAGAAGTTTTGTTTTAACTTCTATGTTTATGTCTAGTATCCATTCTGAGTTAATTTTTGTCTATGGTGTGAGGTAAGGGTTAACACTCTATTTCCACATGGATATCCAGCTGATCTAGTACTATTTCTTGAAAAGATTATCCTTTCCCCCATTGAAATAGCTTGTCCTCTTTGTAAAAAATCAATTCACCATATGTGTGTGGCTCTACATTTGGACTCTGTTTTGTTCTATTAATCCACATAATTATCCCTATGCCAATACCAAAATGTCTTGACAATTGTAACTTTACAATGTCTTCAAATCAATTAGTGTAAGACATCCTTCCAGCTTTGTTTTTCTTTGCAAAATTATTTTGTCTGCTTTAGGTATTTTGCATAGCATGCAAATTTTAGAATCAGTTTGGCTATAATTGTACTGAATCTATAGATCAGTTTGGGGAGGTAGATATCTTAACAATAATGAGTCTTCTAATCCATGAATATGGTATATCTCTCAACTTTTAGGTCCTCTTTAATTTATCTCAACAGTTTTTATAATGTATAGCATACAAGTCTTTAATGTATCTTATAAAATTTCTCCCTTAAATATTTCATGGGTTTGTAAATACTACATAAATGGTATGGTTTTAAAATTTTCATTTCCAATTATTTATTGCTAGTATACAAAAAACATTTTTATATATGGATCTTGTACCTTGAGGCCCTGCTAAACTCAGGTATTAGTTTTGAGTGGCCTTTTTTGTAGTGTTTAGGATTTTTTAATTAAGTAATTCTTCAGGATTTTCTATATACACAATCATGTCATGTACAAATAAAGAACATTTTACTTCTTTGGCAATATATATATTTTACTTTACTGCACTGGCTAGGACCTTCAGAACAATATTAAATATAAGTGATAAAAGCAGACTTTTGGGATGCAGACATGGCTCAACTGATAGAATGTCCATCTACCATATGAAGGGTCCAGGGTTCGATCCCCAGGGCCTCCTGACCTGTGTGGTAAGCTGGCCCATGTGCAGTGCTGCTGCACACAAGGAGTGCCATACCACACAGGAGTGCCCCTATGTAGGGTGACCCATACACAAGGAGTGCACCCCACAAGGAAAGCCGCCCTGTGTGAAAAAAAATGCAGCCCACCCAGGAGTGGTGCTGCACACACAGAGAACTGACGCAGCAAGATGACACAAAAAAAGGTTTTCCAGTGCTGCCAGATAATGCAAGCGGCCACAGAAGAACATACAGTGAATGGACACAGAAAGCAGACAGTGTGTGTGTGGGGGGGGGGGGGGAGGGGAGAAAAATAAACAAAATAAATCTGAAAGAAAAAAAAAAACAAACTAGACTTCTTCCCCTTATTCCTAATATCAAAGGGAAAGCAGTCAACTTTTAACTATTAAGTATGATGTTTAATGTAGGTTTTCCAAAGAGTTCCTTTATTAGACCAAAGAAGTTCCCTAGTATTCATAGTCAACTAACTTTTTATTGTTTTTTTAAAGATTTATTTATTTATTCCGCTTTATTATTTGTGCTCACTGTCTTCTCTGTGTCCATTAATCGTGTGCTCTCTGTGTCTGGTGACTTCTCTTTAGGAGGCATCAGCAACCAAACTTGGGACCTCCCATGTGGAAGAAAGGCTCTCGATCACTTAAGCCACCTCCACTTCCTGCTTTGTTGTCTCTCTCATTGTGTTTCTTCTTTGTGTCTCCTTGTGCATCATCTTGTATCATCAACTTGCCACACAGTCCATTGTGCCAGCTTGCTCTCTTGCTTTTATATTCTCTAGGAGGCACCAGGAACCAAACCCGGGACCTCCCATGTGTAGGTAAGAGCTCAATTGCTTGAGCCACATCCACTTCCCTGTTACTGTTTTTTTTTAAAGCATGACTACATGCTGAATTTTGCCCAAGGCTTACAAATACTTTTATATATTTGTTCATATGTTTTTCCTCCTTATTTCTCATAAGGTGTTGTGGTGGTTTGAAGCTATGTGTTACTCCCAAAACACATGTTCTTAAATTTAATCCATTTCTGTGGGTATAAACCCATTTTAAGTATGGTCTTTTGATGAGGGTACTTCAATGAAGATTCGACCCACCTCATCAGGATGGGTCTTTTTTTTTTTAAGATTTATTTTATTTATTTATTCCCCCCCCCCCCCGCCCCCATAGTTTGTGGTCGCTGTCTGCTCTCTGTGTTCATTTGCTGTGTGGTCTCTGTGTCTGCTCATCTTCTCTTTAGAAAGCACCAGGAACCAAACCCAGGACCTTCCGTGTGGGAGAGAAGCACTCAATCACTTGAGCCACCTCAGCTCCCTGTTTTGTTGTGTCTCTCTTTGCCTTTCCTCTTTATCCCTTTGTTGCATCGTCTTGCTGTGCCAGCCCTCCACATCTGCCAGTTGCACCAGCTCACCTTCTCCAGAGGGCACCAGAAACTGAACCCCAGACCTCCCATGTGGTAGGGAGGAAGCCAATCACTTGAGCCACATCTGCTTCCCAGAATGAGTTTTAATCATCTTACTGGAGTCTTTTATAAACAGAATGAATACAGAGAGAGGGAGGGAGGGAGAGAGTGAGTGGGTAAGAGAGAGAGAGAAAGAGTCACTGAAGCAAGAAGCTGAAATCAACATAACCTGAGAAGAGAGAGACCAGCAGATGCTACCGTGTGCCTTGCCATGTAACAGAGGAGCCAAGGAGCACCAGTAGCTGGACTTTAGGAAGAAAGCATTACCTTGACTTGAACATTTTTCTCAGCCTCAAAACTGTAAGCTAATAAAATTCCATTGTTTAAGCCAAGTCATTTCATAGTATCTGCTTTAAGCAGACTAAGAAACTAAAGCATTTGGTTAATTAAACTGATTAATATTTAAATGTCAAATTAACCTTATATTCATTGGATAAACCCTACTGGGTATATGTATTTTCCTTTTGTTATATAGCTGAATTCAATTTGCTAACAGGTTTTTAAGGACTCTATGTTCCTTAGGGGTATTGCTCCGTAGTTTTCTTTTCTTGTACTTTCTTTGGTTTTGAAATCAAAGTAATATTGGCTTCATTAAAAAATTGGGAACTTTTTTTCTGAAACTTCTGCATGTCTGACTAATTAGTAGTATTTCTTCCTTAAATATCTGATAGACCATCAGTGATGACATCTTGTCCTGATAGTTTTCTTTATGAGAAATTTCTAATGATTGATTTAGTTCCTTTCATTGATATAGGGATATTTCTACTTCTTGAAACAGTTTCAGAAATATCTGTCTTTCAAGAAATGTGTCCATTTCATCTAAGTTGTCAAATGTATTGGCATAAAGTTGTTTATACTATTTTCTTGTTATCCTTTTATTTAAGGTAAGATCTTAGTGTTTTCTCTTTTACCTTGATTCTGACATTCTGTATCTTCTTTTTTCTTGATCAAGTTAGCTAGGTCTTATCCATATTATTGCATTCTTTAAAACATTTTTTTGTTTCAGTGATTTTCTCTACTTTTCTATTTTCGGGTTCATTGTTTTCTTTTTTTAATTTTTTAAATTAGAGAAGTTGTAGCCTTACAGAAAAATCATGTAAAAAATGCAGTGTTCCTACATACTCCCCTATTGTTGACATTTTGCATTAATGTGATATCATTGTTACAAATGATGAGTGAATAATTAAATTTTACATTAACTACATTCCACAGTTTACATTAGATGTATTTTCCCATATACCACCCTATTATTAACATCTCATATTGATGTTATACATTTGTTATAATTCATAAAAGAACATTCCTTTTTTATTTGTTTCAAACAAATATTCTTTATTTGTTTGTTTATTCTTCCCTTGCAGCTTGTTCCTTTCTTTGCTGTCTCTTCTCTGTGTCCATTTGCTGTGTGTTTTTTCTGTATCTGCTTGTCTTCCTTTTGTTGTGTCATCTTGCTGCACCAGCTTTCCAAAGCACACGAGCTGTCAGCTCTCCATGGCGCACAGGCCAGCTTTGCCTTCACAAGGAGGCCCTGGGACGCGAACCCAGGGCCTCCCATATGGTAGATGGGAGCCCAACTGATTGAGCCACAGTCCCTTCCCAGACATTCTTATACTTGTACTATTAAATATAGTCCAACATCAATAATAGGGGTCACTGTGTTATACAGCCCTATGTTTTATCTTTTAATTTTCATTCTAGTAACATATATGACCTAAAATTTCTCCTTTTAACCACATTCACTTGTATAATTCAGTGTTGTTAAATACACTCACAATAAATGCTATCATCACCACCATCCATTTCCAAAATTTTACAATCAACCCAAAGAGAAATTCTGTGAAAATTAAGCCTTACCTCCCCATTCTCTACCCCCAGTACATCCCCTGGTAATCTATATTCTAGATTCTAACTCTATGTGTTACCTTATTACAATTACTTCATGTCTGTGAGATCATAAAATATTTGTCCTTCTGTGTCTGGCTTATTTCACTTAGCATAATGTCCTCAAGATTCATCCATGTTGTCACATGCATCAGGACTTCATTCCTTTTTTATGACTGAATAATATTCCATTGTATGCATATACCACATTTTGTTTATCCATTCATTGGTTTATGGACACAAGTTACTTCCATCTTTTGGCAATTGTAAATAATGCTGCTGTGAACATCAGTGTGCACATATCTGTTCGAGTCCCTACTTCCAATTCTTCTGGGTATATACCTAGTCGCAGGATTGCCAGGTCATATGGTAATTTTATACTTAGCTTTTTTAGGACTGCCAAACTGCTTTCCACAATGGCTGCACCATTTTACATTCCCACCAGCAAAGAATGAGTGTTCCTATTTCTCCATACCTGCAGTTTTCTGTTTTTCTTAATATTAGCCATTCTAGTAAGGATAAAATATCTCATGGTGGTTTTGATTTGCATTTCCCTAATAGCCAGTGATATTTCTTTTCATTTGCTTTTTAGCCATTTGTGTGTCCCTTTGGAGAAATATCTTTTCAAGTCTTTTGCCCATTTTTAAATTGTGAATTATATGATTTCTTTATATTTTCTAGATATTAAACTCTTATCAGATATGTAGTTTCCAAATATTTTCTCCCATGGGGTAGGTCATCCTTTCACTTTCATCACAATATCCTTTGATGTACCAAAGTTTTTAATTTCGATAAGGTTCCATCTTTTCTTTCATTGCTTGTGCTTTGGTTGTAAAGTCTAAGACACCATGGTCTAACAGAAAACCCTGAAAATGCTTCCCTACATTTTCATCTGGGAGTTTTATAGTCCTAGTTCTTATATTTAGGTCTTTGATCCCATTTGAAATCATTTTTATATGGTATGAGATAGGGTTCCTTTTTCATTCTTTTGCATATGGATATCTAGTACTCCCAGAACCATTCATTGAAGAGACTATTATTTCCCACTTGAGTGGTCTTGGCAGCCTTGTCAAAAATCAGTTGGCCATAGATGTGAGGGTCTATTTCTGAACTCTCATTTTTATATCCTTGTGCCAGTCCCATGTTGTTTTGACCACTGTAGCTTTGTAATAAACTTTGAAGTAAGGAAGTGTGAGTCCTCAACGTCATTCTTTTTTCAGGATGTTTTTGGCTATTCAGGGCCCCTCACCCTTCTATATGAATTTGATGATTGGCTTTTCCATTTCTACAAAGTAGGCTGTTGGAGGTTTTATTGAGATTGCATTGAATCTATAATTCATTTTGGGTAAAAGTGACATCTTAACAATATTTAGTCTTCCAATCTGTGAACACAGAGTGGACTTCCATTTATTTAGGTCTTCTTTGATTTCTTTTTGTTTTTGTTTTTGCTTCTTTTAACAATGTTTTGTAGTTTTTGTGTGCAAGTCCTTTACATCCTTGGTTAAATTTATTCCTATGTATTTGATTCTTTTAGTTCTTGTAAATGGAATTTTAAAAAATTTATTTATTTTTATTATTATTTTAAAAGAAGCTTTCTATTACATAAATGTTATATTGAAAATATATGGGATTCCCATATACCTAACCCCCTCCCCCTCCCACACTTTTCTCCATTAACAACGTCTTTCATTAGTGTGGTACATTTGTTACAATTGATGAGCACATACTGAAGCCTTGCTACTAACCATGGCCAATAGTTTACATTATGGTTTACACTTTGCACTGCACAATTTTAAAGGTTTTGACAAAATATATAATGTCCTATATCCTTCATTGCAATGTCATGCAGAACAGGAATTTTTTTCTTGATTTTCTCTTCAGATTGCTCATTACTAGTATATAGAAACAGTACTGATTTTTGTGTGTTCATCTGGTACTCCATTACTTTGCTAAATTAGTTTATTAGCTCTAATAGCTTTGTTATAGATATTTCGGGACTTTCTATATACAGGATCATGTTATCTGTAAATAGTGACAGTTTTACTTCTTCTTTTCCAATTTTGATGCCTTTTATTTCTTTTTCTTGCCTAACTGCTCTGGCTGGAACTTCTGTAAAATGTTAAATAACAATGGTGACAGTGGACATCCTTGTTTTGTTCCAGATCTTAGAGATAAAGCTCTCAGTCTTTCACCTATAAAGCATAATGTTGGCTATGGGTTATTCATGTAGTCCCTTTATCATGTTAAGGAAATTTCCTTCTTTTTTCCTTTTTTAAAGATTTATTTTATTTATTTATTTCCCCCCTCTTCATTGTTTGTGCTCACTGTCTGCTCTCTGTGTCTGTTCATTGTGTGCTCTCTGTGTTTGCTGGTCTTATTTTTAGAAGACATCAGGAACTGAGTTGGGGGGAGGTGCCCAGTCTCTTGAGCCACATCCACTCCCTGCTTGTTGTGTCTCTCATTGTGTTTCCTTGTTGTATCTCCTCGTTGCATCATCTCCTTGTGTCATCTTGTAGCATCAACTCGCTGTGCGAGCCTGTCGCATCAACTCACAGTCTTGCTCATCTTCTTTAGAAGGCACTGGGACCTGAACCCATTACCTCCCATGTGGTAGGCAGGCATCCAAATGTTTGAGCCATATCTGCTTCCCAAGAAATTTCCTTCTATTCCTATTTTTCTAAGTGTTTTTATCAAGAAAGGATGCTAAATTTTGTCGAATGCCTTTTCTGCATCAATTCAGATGAGCATGTGGGTTTTTCCACTTCTTTTAATTAATGATTCATTGCTTTCTTATCTTTATTTTTCCTTGCTTCTACTTCCTTTGAGTTCAAATTGCCCTTCTCCTAACTTCCCAAGTAGAAACTCGGAACATTGGCTTGAGACCTTTTCTAACTTAAGCTATAAATTTTTCTTCTAAGCACTGCCTTAGCTACATTCCAAATTTTTTGAGAAGTTGTGTTTCCATTTTTATTCAATTCAAAATATTTTTTTAAATTTTCCTTATGGTTTATTATTTGACCTTTGATCATTTAGAGTTACGTTGTTTGAGTTCCAGATATATATTTCCAAGATATCTTTGTTGTTGATTTTCAATTTAACTCCATTTTTTAAACCAGCAAACATACTCTGTATGATTTAAATCCCTAGAGGTGGTGACATTTGAGCAGAATGCTGAGTGATGAGAAGAAGGCAGACATTGAAGACCCATCAAGTGCAAAGGCCTCAAGACATGGAGTATGGAGTATAATGGAGTATGAAGGGGTTGGGAATTGCAGAGCAAATGCAAGAGGAAACAAGTGAATGGGTATTCAAAAGTTGGAGTGAGAGGTGATAGTGTCTTAGAGTAGGGTAGAAACAGTAGAGATGGAAGACTTGCTAATGCATTGAATGAATTAATGAGTAGCAATAGGCACTAAAGTGGTGAGATCCAAGAAGAGAAAGGTCAGCATGTGTTGTAGAGGTTAAGGAAGGCGTTCTGGGGGAGGCAGAATGAGAAATAGGTTTGAGAAATGAACCAGCTCTAAGAAGTGAAGTGGTAGGGATCCTATTGTGAACAAAAACAATGAGGGCAAATGAGCTCCTGTGTGGTTGGGAACCTGCCTACAAGCTTGGGGCAAATATTGACTGTTGAGGAACAAGTTGGATGGTGGGTTAAGATGGGATAGGGGGCGGCAGACTTGGCCCAGTGGTTAGGGCGTCCGTCTACCACATGGGAGGTCCGCAGTTCAAACCCCGGGCCTCCTTGACCCGTGTGGAGCTGGCCCACGCGCAGTGCTAATGCGTGCAAGGAGTGCCATGCCATGCAGGGGTGTCCCCCGCGTAGGGGAGCCCCACGCACAAGGAGTGCGCCCTGTAAGGAGAGCCGCCCAGTGCGAAATAAAGTGCAGCCTGCCCAGGGATGGTGCCGCACACACGGAATGCTGACACAACAAGATGACGCAACAACAACAACAAAAAGAAACAGAGATTCCCGTGGTGCTGACAACAACAGAAGCAGACAAAGAAGACGCAGCAAATAGACACAGAGAACAGACAACCAGGGTGGGGGGTGAAGGGGAGAGAAATAAATAAATAAATCTTAACAAAAAAAAAAAGATGGGCTAGGGAGGGACTGAATCATGGAAGGTCCAGAAATCCTAGACGGGTGAACCCTGCTTCTACTCCCTACCCAATCTTCAGGACTGGCAATGAGCCCTTTCTCCAAGTTCCATGCCTGGATCCAGGCACCATCTTACTCCCAGAAAAGCCCATCCTGCCCAATGTTTAGGTGACTGGTGAGTCAGGGGTTGAGAGCTGAAACATGTCCTTGCCACATTCACTTCTCTTGGTCAGATCAGATATGGCAACACCTTACACCCCATAAATGCTTCAGATAACAAGTAAATTATCCAATAAACTCTCAACTGGAAGCATCAACCTGTCTCTGCCAAAGATGGTGGTTTTCTGCCAGCACCAGATGGGAAGCACCCCCAGAGCTCTGCCACCACCTCCTCTGCCTCCTCCCCTTCCTCCCAGCAGATTGGCAGCCCAGACTTTGTTCTCTCCACCAAAGAGCGGGTATGCCCCACAACTCAAAGAGCCCCTGTTATCTGGAGAGAAGCCTTAGATTTTAAAATGTCAGACCTCTTTGGGCATCAGGCCCTGTCCCCTCTGTAATGGATAAATCTCTGCCACTTGGTCACAGCTCCACCATGAGCTCCACAAGGACAGAGACACTGCTTGTCTTATATGTGCTTGTCTTCAGCAGCTGACACAGTGAGTGTTCAGAATGCATTTACTGAACTAATGATTAGATTAATACACTATGGATGTGGATTTGAGGGATGGGCCACAAAAACTACTTCATACTTAATGGCTTCCCTGAGGGATCTGCCCATTCCCTCCATGGAAAAAACAAATGCCTCTTACACAGTTGTTTATAATGTATAGCACACAGTGCTAGCACATTTCCCACATTATCTCACTTATTACGCACAACATCCACCCTTTAGAGTGGGCATTCTTGTCCCTATTTTACCAGAAGGAAACTGAATGTCAGACAAATTAAGGTGACACTGGTAGCAAGAGGCAGAACCAGAACTCCCACCCAGGGATGACTGATCCCAAAGCCCCCACTCTTTTCAAATCAGTCCTAGAGTGGTGCTTTGGGTAAAGGCACTGGAGTCTCCTACTGCCAACTCTTTAGCTTGTCCTCCATCTTAACAAGAAGAGTCCCCTCAGATTAACAACCACCTCCTCCCACAGGAGAGAGCAGGCCTGAGGAACAGGACTGGGCCAGCAGGTGTCCCTGGAGGCCTCCTGTGGGGGCCAAGGACACAGGAAAACCCAAGCCTTGGGGCAAGGAAGCCATCTTGTGCTTTTCTCCTCTCCCTAAGGGGAGAATGGAATTTGTCCTTTGACATCAGTGTAAGCATGAAGTAATGGGAAGAACATAAGATTTAGAGCCAGACGGATGTGGATTTAAGTCCTGGTGGGCTGTTTGACCTTGGACAAGCCACTTCACTTCTCCAAGCTTCAGTTCCCTCAGCACTGTCTCCTCACAAACCAAGACTCTGCCACTGCCTTTTTGATGGCTCCTCCAAGGACTCCAAGTGGGCAAAAGCAGATTGTTCCCCCCAAAACTAGTGATTTTGCCTTGGATGTATAGCTATCTGGGTCCCCTTCTTCTCCTCCCCCAAATTCTTATCTTCCTGGTCTCTTGCACAAAAATCAGGCTGATCATCATAAAACAGTAGAGAGGGTCACAGGAAGAAAAGAGGTAAATACAATTCTCTCCGCAAGCAAGACAAGCCCTCTCTGGATTGGTCATGACTCACCTGAGGCCTTTTATGAGGGCCAGATGCTGAGCACGTCTAAATTGCTGCTTCTTCAGTATGTATTGGTGGTGGGGAAGAGAACAACCAACATCCATATATATTTATACATTTACCAGGAAATGTGTTTATATTGTTTCCAATCAGGATTAACCACAAGCCAGGAGTTCCACACCTAACGAGTAGACCAAACCCAGTTCAATGTCAACAGAGAAAAGTCCATATCAAACATAAAAGATTTTAAATCAAAATGGATGTTAGAAGAACATGATTCCTTGATATGGCAAATGTGGCAAAACCTTGTGTTAAAACTTGGTGGATCTGGCTGTCTGAATTTTGTATTGTTTTTGCAACTGTCCTGTAAGTTTACAATTCTTTCAAGATAAAACATTTATTTAAAAAGGAAAAAAAGCATGATTTCTAGCATTGTCGAGTAACCAGGGTTGCCTCTAGTAGCTGACAGAGTGAGTAATGGTTGTTTCTGAGCTCATGCTCACCCTAGGAGCCATAGGAGCACGGCGAGGAAAGCTTCCAAGGAAGCTTTGGTTCTTTCTCTGGCCTGTGACTGCTCTACCTTTAAGCTTCAGAAATCCCTAGCATAGTCTCTGACCATCCAGGGCCCATGCCTGGGTTGGCCCACAGTCCAGCAGCCCTGCACTAACGCCTGAGTCACCCTGGATCTACAGCTTGAGTTTTCCCCAAGGTAGCCACAATTTAGAGACCTGTGTGGACGTCCACACCCACACATCACAATTATAGTCTTTAGTCAATGTCCAGAACATAAGCCTGCTCATTTGTTCTTTGTTTTGCACTCTCATCCCCACACTGTTCTGTGTGCTCCCCCCTGACCCAAACCAACTGCACCCCTTTCCCGCAAAGCTTTGCCCTACACCCACTGAACTCCTCATTCCATGGCAAATCAATCCCACTCAGCCTTCATTTCCTCCCAGAAGGCTCTCTCCTCTTCCTGCTCCTGAGACCTGGTCATCCCCTGCCCACGTGCATCTCCTGCAGACGTCCTCAGCCATGGCTCTTAGTCTCCCGCACCTGTGTTAACGGGACCAGCATACAAGCCAGAAGGTGAGGTCCTTGTCCACTCTAGACCACTACTCTCTCCCCCAGTATAATTCTCTCGCTCCCTTGGGGCCCACACCATTGGGCTACACCAGCTTCTATGTATTTCTCCAACCCTCACACACTCCTGCCACCTTCCTGGGCCTCCTGAGTGTGTAGGGGGAGGCCCACTCATGCCGTGCCTTGTACTCCTTATACTGAGTGACCTCTTCTCCTTTTCACTTCTATCACCCACTGCCACAGGCACACTTTTCATCTCATCCCCGCCAAATACGCCACTCTCTAGCACAGTCTTCCAGCCCTCTAGCTGTGCACGTTTTTTCCATTTCTTTGATACCACGAATCCCTTGAATATTTTACTTTTTCCCAGTCTTTTATCTCCCAAATAGGCTTCTCTACTTTCCAACCCAGATTAAACTATTCTCTTACCCACACTCCCTATGCCTGGCACCCTATTCTTCTGATGTCCCCTGTGGAAGTTTGATATTATTTATGAATTCCGAAAAGGAGATATTGATTATGTTTGTAACCCTGTCTGTTCCTCTGGGTGTGATACCCTTTGATTGTATTAGATTCAGCTGAGATGCCTTTGATTAAATGATATTAAGATGAGGGCTTTGATTTGACCCTGTCATTAGGGAGTGCTGAGTTGAGTCCCTGCCCCCTTGGTAGGCTACATAAACAGATGCTCAGTCAAGAACACAAGAGAAGTTTCTACACAGAGAAGATACACAGGATCCTGCAGCCCTGGGAAGAAAGAAGAGCCTGATTATTTACAGCTGAGCTTGTAAAGAGAACAAAACAGCTTAGCCCAGAAAGAAAGGAGCCCCAGAGGAGGAGAGATGAGCCCTAAGCCAGCCTATAGCTGAGACTGGAAGAAGCTGGGACCACAGGGAGGAAAGAGGAAGGCTGAACCCTCACAGACATTGCCCCCCATCTTGATTCAACATGTGGCAACAGACTTTAGGTGAGGAAGTACCTCTTATGGTACCTTGAGTTGGACTCTTCAGGGTCTTGTAACTGTAAGTTGTTACCTTAAATAAATACCCTTTATAAAAGCCAACAGGGAAGCGGACGTGGCTCAGGCGACTGGGCTCCTGGCTACCACATGGGAGGTTGCTGGTTTGGACCCAGGTATCTCCTAAAGAAGACAACAAACCTGGAGCTACAGGCAGGCATGGAAATCTTACACAACAAGAAACACAAGAAGGAAAAACATAATGAGAAACCCAACAAAGCAGGAAGCAGAAGTTTCTGGTGCCTCCTAAAGATGACAGTGAGCTGACGCAACAAGATTCACAGGGAGAAAAACCAAATGAGAAACAACAACAGCAGGGAGCACAGGTGGCTCAAGCAATTAGGCACCTCCCTCCCATATCAGAGGTCTTGGGTTCAGCTCCCAGAGTCTCCTAAAGAACAAGGAAGAGGAACAGACACAGCAAGTGAAAAACCAAAAAGGGGTGGGGAGAAATAAATAAATTAAAAATCATATATATTTTTTAAAGCCAGCAGATTTCTGGTACTTTGTAACAGCACCCCTTTAGCTGACTAATACACCCCCTAAACCTTTACATGATGTGCCATTTACCTTCTTTCTGCACTAGCAACTGAGAGCTGCAAAAGAAAACCGCATGTCTCTAGCGGCCCTCAGTTATGCCTGTACCAGAGACTGCTGGTTACCAACCTCAATATGTCTATTATCATCACCTTAGAAACATGATATTTCTTTTAGTTAAGTACATGGATGCCTGAAATAAAAGAATTTCCCAGTATCCCTTGGCAGTAGACATGGCTGCACAACTCAATTATTGCCAGTAGGATTGAGTAAATTTATTGTATGGCAGCTTCTGGGAAATTTCTTTACAATATACCTGGGATATGCCCTTTGTCTCTTCTCCCCTTTCTCCATCCTTCTGCCTGAAACATGGACACGATGGCCAGAGCTCATCTTGGACCATGAGGATAAGGACCACACTGAAGGATGGCAGAATGGAAAGCTAGAAGAAGCCTGGGTCCCTGAGTACTGTAGAACTAGTTCACAAACCTGGATTGCCTACTGTATCAGTCAGCCAAAGGGGTGCTGATGCAAAATACCAGAAATCTGTTGGCTTTTATAAAGGATATTTATTTGAGGTAGAAGCTTACAGTTAGCAGGCCATAAAGCATAAGTTACTTCCCTCACCAGAGTTTATGGCCACGTGTTGGAGCAAGATGGCTGCTGACATCTGCCAAGTGTTCAGGCTTCTTGGGTTTCTCTATTCCCAGGACTTGCTTCTCTTTCCTCACAACCAAGCACTTACTTCCTGGGACTCCAGCTCAAGACCCCAGCATCAAAACTCCAACAGCAAAACCTCCTACTCTGTCCTTTGTCATGCCTTTTATCTGTGCGTCCACACCCACCAAGGGGCAGGGACTCAAAACCTACTGACATGACCCAATCCACGCCCTAATCATAATTTAATCACACCCAGGTACAGAGCAGTTTACAAACATAATCCAATATCTATTTTTGGAATTCATAACCATATCAAACTGCTATACCTACAGTAGACTGACTTTATGTGAGGGAGAAATGACTGTTGTTCTGGTTTTTCACCTGTTATTCACAACTGTTCACAGTGAACTGAACCTGCTAGCTCAGTGCCCCTGCACACAGTCATTCTGCTTGTTCTTGCTCTGCTCACTTTCCTGAGCCCTCAGGCTCCAAGCCAAGTCAGCCCTGTGCCCCACACACTCCTGCACTCAATTCCCACACCTTCCCCATATTACCAAGGGACTCTACATTCTTTGGTAAGGTGACTAGATACTAGATAAAAATAATCCATAATTTTTCTCTATTCTGTTGGTAAATACTAGGAAAGGAAACGGGAAGCGTATCATATTTTAGCAACTAAAATGATTTCATACTTAAAGATCTATTCAGTAAGAAAGACATAGGACCTAAATGAAGAAAATATCCTAGAAGATATAAAACAAGACCTGGATAAAGGGAAATATATGCCATGTTCTGAATAAGAAGACCTACAGGCTTTAAAATGTCCGTTATTGTCCATTTATATTAGAATCTTAACAGAGTTTTTAATGGAATTTTATAAAATTATCTTAAAATTCATATGAAGAATAAACGCTTGAAAATAGCTAAGAAAATTATATAAAAAGAAGAATTATAAAGGAATCTTGCCTTACCTCAAACAGAAATAGATCATTAAAGCAAAATAGAAAATCTGCAATCAACACCAGTATTTATGAAAAGTTGATATATGGTACATGTGGAAATTAATTCAGTTTGGTGGGAAGAAAATGGATTATTTAATAAATGGTACTGGCACAACTGATTACCTATGTAGGAGAAAGTAAAAATGTACTCTAATCTTAAACACCTTATACAAAAATTAATTACAAATGGATGAAAAAAAAAGCAAAACAGTTTTTTAAAAATACTGAAATACAGAGTGGACTTACTGGTATTCTACTATAGAACTATTGTGACTAGTAATGGAAGAAACTGTAGCATTGATGTGGAGAAAGTGGCAATGGTAGTTGCTGAGTGCAGGGAAAGGGAAGAAGAGATGTGTTGTGGGGGCATTTTTGGGATTTGGAGTTGTCCTAAGTGATACTGCAGGGTCAGATGCTGGACATTATATATCCTGCCATAACCCACTGAATGGACTGGGGGAGAGTGTAAACTACAATGTAACTATAATCCATGTGGTGCAGCAGTGCTCCAGAACGTATTCGCCAAATGCAATGAATGTGCCACACTGATGGAGGAGGTTGTTGATTTGGGGCGGGGGAAGTGGGGTATATGGGAACCTCTTATATTTTTTAATGTAACATTTTTTGTGATCTCTCTACAAAAAAATACAATATTTTTTTTACAAAAAGAATATTGAAAGAAAAGACTATTGCAAGAAAATCTTGGAAACAATATATACAAACTGAGGAGAGGGAGGCCTTCCTAACTAAGATTAGAAACTCAGAGGCTGCAAAAGAGATGAAGGACATATTTGACTATATAAATGTTTATAACTTTTGTACCATAAACAAAGGTTAGAGGAATAAAATATTTGTGAGATAGATAAAAGTTAATTTTTATCAAATAATAGGTAAATATAGTCCAAATAATATATTAAAATATCCCTGACGCATTGCTGATGTCTGCAAAGATTATTTTGGGGCTTTCCAAGGGGTCCTCCAAAAATAGCACCCTTCTTCCTTACCCAAGGTTCTGAAAAAGTTGAGAGTAAACGAAGGGTAAATATAGAAGGCAAAATACCCTGTTTTTTAAGAACAGGGGCTAAGCTTTCCAGCCTATGTTCCCACCAGACTACCTCCCCTTCAGTTGCTCCTCTGTCAAATTCCAGGTGAGCCATAGCTGGCCCTTTTGCCTGCACCCTTCCTCATTCAGTCTGGTAGAAAAAAGCTTGACTCTTCCGGTCATTTTCAAAACACCCAGTTTCTCTTTGGCCCTTTGGCTTGGGGTGCACCCCCATTCCTGGACTGCTCACTGTGACAAGTGGATGGATGTGCTGATCAGACACACGCCTAGATGTAGGGTAGGGGAGGCAGAGTTAGAGAAGACCAGTCGCACTAACCAGGAGGCTAACCAGGAGGAGTGAATTTTCCAAACAGGAGTCCAAGAACTACCCATGAGAGAAAAGGGAAAATGGAAGTGCGGAGCAAAGCAGAACGACCCCCCCAACCCATACCCGGCAAAAGTTCAAGGACCACAGCCTTGGTGAGTCACATTTCGGACTAGCTGAGACCTAAAGGATGAAAAGAAGCTAGCAGGGGATCAGAGCAGCGGGAGGCATTGCAGGCAGAGCGGACAGCATGTACAAAGCTCTGGAGAGAAGAGGTAGCATGGTGCATGCAGGAACTGCTAGTATTTCAGGATGCCTGGCGCACGGAATGAGATGAGAAATGACAAGGGCTGATGCTGAACAGGTGGCCAAGGGCAGGTAGGGATTGTGAGCTCTTCGATGACAGGATGGAATTTATAACAGCCCTGGGATTGAGTTCAAATCCCAACTCTGTCTCTCTGTGGTCAGGGGCAACCTCTCTACGCTTCAGGCTTTTTATTGTCTATTTGTTTAATCTACAAAATTCAGCTCTTGATAGCTGTCTCTCGGGTTGCTGGAAGAGTAAACGACAGAGGATGTATTATGACTCTGAGGGCTTCTCGCAGTACTGGCATCCCCTGCCCTCAGAGACCAAACAGTGTCTTGGCAGTATTAGTAAATATTTGTAGCCCAAGTGCCCTGTGTCCCCTGTGCGTTGGCCTCACCCCCATTCATAGCTCCTCACTCCAGCGACCCCTTAACCCTCACCCCCTTCTATAGCGTCCTCCCACCCCAATCTCGAGGTGCCCGCAACTGCCAAGAAGTACCCAAACCACAAGTATCAAAGAGCTCGGGCCCCAGGCTGGCCTACAGAGATGACTCGGCCCGAAAGTGTTGCTCTGGCTGGCAGGTTCTGAAATGACAGAGCAGCCAGGGCTTATCTGGGCTGGGAAGGGGGCAGGAGGAGGCCAGGGAAGGTCAGAGCTGCCCCAGGGAGATTTGGGGAAGTGGGCTGGGCCTCTGTTGACCTCCTGCAGGAGCCTGAGAGACGGTTCCCTCTGGCGTAAACTCCAGGGCCTGAGCACCCCTTTCAGTGCATAGAGAAGTGGAAAGCCTCCGAGAGCCTGGAGATCTGGATGCTGGATCTGTCACTCTCTTCCCGGAGGCGTAAGGCCTTCAGGTACCTCTGTTCAGAAGCTCTTGGAAACTGACCTTTCCTGGGTGCCCCTGAAC
The DNA here is from genome assembly GCF_030445035.2 of Dasypus novemcinctus. Classification (NCBI taxonomy): domain Eukaryota; kingdom Metazoa; phylum Chordata; class Mammalia; order Cingulata; family Dasypodidae; genus Dasypus; species Dasypus novemcinctus. The sequence continues at coordinate 33,660,858 of NC_080681.1, read as the reverse complement.
ACTCCCGGGGAAACAGAAGGTGTTGACCATCCCCCAGCCTCCCCCGCTCACCAGTGTGCATCGCGATGAAGAACTTGGACTCTGCACTCGGAACTGGGTTTCAACCTTGGCTCTGCCACTCGCTGTGTGACCTTAGGCAAGTTACTTTACACCCTGATCCTCAGTTTTCTCATCTGTAAAATGGGGATACTACAATTGAGAGGATTAAATTAGATAACATATGTGAAGTACCTGACACAGTAGGTCCTTAATAAATGAAGTTCCTTTCCTCCTTTGATGCCCCCTGGCTCCTGTCCTCACTGTGGGTCCTTTCTCCTGTGCTTCAGCACCCATCCTTTCTCCTGTTCTTGCTGAGAACTATCAGGAAGCTTCAGAGTCCTGTCTGTCTATAACAACTTTCTCTCTGATCCAAGGCACTTGCACTTCAGAAGGAGACTCAGATAGTAAGAGCTGCAATCACTCAGTCATGTGCACTGAACACTCTGAGCCAGGTCTTATAATAAGTTTGGGGGATACAAAGGAGAAAAACGCAGTTTCTTCCTCAGGCAGCTCCACCCTCACGAAAGACACCAGCACAAAACAGTTCATAATAATATAGTGTGACAATGCAGTGAAAGTGACCAAGGAGGACTCACTCGCCTAGCCTAAGGGCTTCAGGGAGGAGGTGGCATGTGAGATGAGTCTTCAAGGATGAGTAGGTGCTGACTGGAGAATGGAGGATGAGGGGAGAACAGAGGGAAAACACAATCAGAATCAAAGAGGGCACCTAGAGCCCGGCACACGCAGAGAAACGTGGGCGGTTCTGGATTGCTGGAAAACGAAGTGGCAAATGAGCCTAGAGGAGATGCCCAAGTAATATTGGTTTGGATAAGCAGAGAAAAGAGTCTGAAAGGAAACACACCAAACTGATAACTACTTTGAGGTTGGGAATATGGGAGAGGGGAATCTCAGCTTTTACTTTATACTCTACTATTTGTTAGATTTGTTACAAGTATGTATCAATTTTATAATTTAAAATTACACTTTTTTGTTTAATATCCAGAATATATATAAAAAACTGCTACAACTCCACAACAAAAGGACAAGTAAACCAATTTAAAATCAACAAAGGACTTGAATAAACGTTTCTATAAAGAGGATAAACAAATGACCAATAAGCACATGAAAAGATGTTCAATATCATTGGTCCTCAGAAAAATGCAAATCAAAGCCACAATGAGATACCACTCCATACCCACTTAGGATAACTATTATTAAAAAAAAGAAAGAAAATTACAAGTGTTGACAAGGATGCAGAGAAATTGGAATACATATACTTTTGGTGGGACTGTAAAGTGGTGCAGACACTTTCAAAATCAGTTTGGCAGTTCCTCAGAAAGTTGAAAATAGAATTATTATCTAACCCTAAAATCCCACTTCGTGGTATACCAAAATAAATTGAAAGCAGAGACTCAAACAGATATCTGTACACAGCAGCATTATTCACAATAGCCAAAAGATAGAAATAAACCAAGTATCCTTCAACAGGTGAATGGAGAAACAAAATGTGGTAAACATATACAATAGAATATTATTCAACTGTAAAAAGAAATGAAGTTCTGATACAAGTGACAACAGGAACGGACCTTGAAGACATTTTATTGAGATAAGCCAGGCAAATTTATATGATCTCACTTATACAAAATATATAGATTATGCAAATTCATAGAGGCAGATAGATTACAAGTAACCAAGGGCCAAGAGTACAGAGAAGGGAGGTGTTATTGCTTAATGTATGCAGAGTTTCTGTTTGAAGTGATAAAAATTGGGGGTAATGTATGGTGATAATGGTAGTACAATACTGTGAATTAATTAATATCAGTGAATAGTACACTTGAAAGTACTTAAATGGGAAATAATTTTGTGTTGTATATATGTTACCACAATAAAAAGCTTTTTTAATTCACTTTTTTTTTGGAAATTAACAAAAAAAGTTAATTTTGGCTGTGCTGTGTGGAACAACTTGGAGTGGGGCATGTCTGAAGCAGGGATGCCAGTTATAAGGCTACTGCAGGTGAGAGATGAAGGAGCCCTAAACCAGAGAAATGGCTTTGGTGTGGAAGGAAGTCAAGGCTTTCTAGATTGTACAGCTGCGTGGACGTTGGTGCCATTACTGAGACAGAGACCGTGCGGAAGACAGATCTTGGTTAAGAGAGGAGAGGTAGAAAGAGCAGTTTTGTCCATGTCATAGCTGAGGTACCCATAGGATATCCAAGTGGAGCTGCCCAACTATTAATATATGGTGTGAAGTCTAGGAAAGAGAAAGAGTGGAGATGTAAATTTAAGAAACACCAGAATGTAACCCATTAAAACCATGAGGATGGATGAGTTCACTCAGGGAGAGTATGGCAAGAGAGAAAAGAAGAGGCCCAGGATGGGACAGCAGCCTTTAAAATGAGATGGAGGAAGAATAACCCATAGAAGTGAGAGAAGGAACAACCAGAGGAGTAGAGGAGGGAATAAATAATAGCATCAAATACTTCTGGTGTTTTGTTTTGTTTTTCAAGGAGGCATTGGAGATTGAAACTGGGACCTCGTACCTGGGAAGCAGGTGCTCAACCACTGAACTATACCAGATCCCAGCATCAAATACTTTTGAGAGATCAAGGAAGATGATGACTCAAAAGTGACTTTGACCCATTATCGTGAGTGTAATTAAAGGCACTGAATTATGTTTGTGGGTGTGGTTGAAAGGGGAAGTTTTGGGTTGTGTATGTTATTAACAGGAAAATTAGAAGACAAAACATGGAACTGTGTAACACAGTGAGCCCTGTTGAGGACGATGGGCCATGGTTAATAGTACAAATATTAAAATGCTCTTTCATGAATTATAACAAATATATGACACTATTACATGGTATTAATAATAGGGCTAATATATAGGGAAAATATGCCTATTGTAAACAATGGACTATAGGTAACAATATTTTAATATTCTTTTATTAGTTGTAACAAAGGTGCCACACTAATGCAAAGTGTCAACAATGGGGGGGTTCTATGGGAACACTGTATTTTTTACATGTCTTTTTTTTTTTTAAAGATTTATTTATTTATGTAATCCCCTCCTCCCCCGCTCCCCAGTTGTCTGTTCTCTGTGTCTATTTGCTGCGTCTTGTTTCTTTGTCCACTTCTGTTGTCGTCAGCGGCACAGGAAGTGTGGGCGGCACCATTCCTGGGCAGGCTGCACTTCCTTTCGCGCTGGGTGCCTCTCCTTACGGGGTGCACTCCTTGCGCATGGGGCTCCCCTACGCAGGGGACACCCCTGCGTGGCAGGGCACTCCTTGCGCGCATCAGCACTGCGCATGGGTCAAGGAGGCCCGGGGCCTGAACCGCGGACCTCCCATGTGGTAGACGGATGCCCTAACCACTGGGCCAAGTCCATTTCCCCTACATGGCTTTTTTTATTAAATTATGTTTTTTTTAAAGATACATAGATCACAAAAATGTTACATTAAAAAATTAAGAGGTTCCCATATACCCTCCTCCCCCACTCCTCCCACATCATCGACCTCTTTCATCATTGTGGCACATTTGTTGCATTTGGTGAATACATTTTGGAGCACTGCTGCACCACATGGATAATGGTTTACATTGTAGTTTACACTCTCCCCCAGTACGTGCCTTTTCTGTAAACCTACAACTTCTCTACTTTAAAAAATACAGTAATTTAAAAAAACATCATGCTAATTGAAAGAAACCAGACGCAAGGTACTACATACTGGATGATTCCACTTATATAAAATGTAAACATGTATTTCCAAAAGGACCTTGACATGGCCAACTCAACCTCTGACTTTCCTGGGAGTTGTCACTAAGAATCATCCCATGTTGGGTGGGTACTGGAGACTGTCCTGATTCTGGCTGTGTCCAAGCTGACCTTTGCCCTTTACTTTCTAGTCTCAAACCTGTAAGGCCCCAAACTTTTATCAGTACAATTTCTGGACGTTCTGAGTCCCGGTGTCGTCTTTTACTCTGTTTGATTCTGAGCAAACCACAGACACCTTTGGGTCTCAATGTTCCCATCAGTAACTAAGAGTCAGAGGGGATCATCTTTAAGTGCCGCTTTTAACCCTCATATGCCATGATCCAATAATCCACTGAAGAGACAGGCTCCTGCTGTAGCTTTTTCTGAGCAGGGGCCACTTAAAAACCTGGATTTCTGGTAGAAAAGCTTTCTCACAGATCACAGACTGTGTTATTAGTCATGGGCAAGAAAACATGAGGCCTGCATGAGGCGCTCCCTCGCTCGGCACCCAGGTGCAAGACCTGTAGTCACCTGGATTTCAAACATAGTGAAGAAAGGATATCACACTGAATGGCTGTTTGACTTGAAAGAATTGCCACTATACAAGGGGAGAGAGCATAAGCTTGGTGGTTGAGCCCAGCCTCAAATCCCCACTTATTAGCCGTGTGACCTCAGGCAAGTTACGTCGTCTTTCTGTGTACTGGTTTTTTATACTGTAAAATAGAGACAATAAGAGTACCTACTTCATTAAGACTGTTATGATGATTCAATGAGTTAATAGTTAGCACTGAGAACAGTACCGCACATAAGAAATATCACACATGATCATTAGATAAAATAATCATAAACAGTAGTAATAGAAATAATAAATACATCCACACACATATGCTGGTTCATTCTCTGCCTCTGTTAGTCTTCCAGTACTTCATCTTCCACAAGCAGTCCTGAGGCAGCTCCAGGTACTTCTATCACAGTAGCAAAATGGCTGAACAACTCTGACCTCAAATATTTACACTACAACATCCCCGGGGAAGAGGAAAACTGTCTCTAATAGCTGCCACAGGACAGAAGGAAGCTTATCTTTCCAAAAGATGTTTTCTTCTCATTTGTGGAATTGAGTAATGTGACAATCTTTTTTTTTTTTTTTAAGATTTATTTTATTTATTTCTCTCCCCTTCCCCCCCACCCACGGCCCCAGTTGTCTGTTCTCTGTGTCCATTTACTGCGTGTTCTTTGTTTGCTTCTGTTGTTGTCAGCGGCACGAGAATCGTCAACTCTCCATGTGTGCAGCGCCATTCCTGGGCAGGTTGCACTTTCTTCTGCATTGGGCAGCTCTCCTTACGGGGCGCACTCCTTGCGTATGGGGCTCCCCTACAGGGGGGACACCCCTGCGTGGCACGGCACTTCTTGCGCACATCAGCACTACGCACGGGCCAGCACCACACGGGTCAAGGAGGCCTGGGGTTTGAACTGTGGACCTCCCATGTGGTAGGCAGATGCCCTATCCATTAGGCCAAGTCCGCTTCCCGTGACCATCTTTTAACTAATCAGTCACTGCAAGGAGGTTAGACAGGTTAAGGATGGAGAAGATTTGGGATTAGGAGGTCACTGTTGACCTTTAACTGAGCAACTTCACGGAGGAAGGGCCAGGATTGCTTGGAATTTAGTGAATGGGAGTTAAAACTGAGGTGATGTGGTAGGCTATTCTTTCAAAACATTTAATATTTTACAATAAAATACATCTCCAAATATTTATAATGTGCACACAGGAAATCCTCTTCCAGAAATTTATACTAAAGAAATAATCAGGAATATGTAGACAGATTTATTTACAAAGGTTTTACTGTAACGTTACAAATTATAGCAAATAATTGGAAATATCCTTATCTTTATTGTTTTAAATGGCTAAATAAATTACAATGCATCCGTATACTGGAAAATGTTTAAAACAACAATTAAAACTCATGTTGTAGAAGACTACTTACTGACACAAAAAAAAGTATCAGGTTACAAAATTGAACATACACAATGCTCTCAATGTTGAAACAAATGGATATTATGTATGCATAGAAATTAGATTGGAAGGATAGAAAACACAATGTTAACACTGGTAATTACCTCTAGAAGTGTGATTATAGATGTTTAAAACAAATGTTAGGTTATTTGTACCTCCAATTTTTCTACTACAAAAATGTATCACTTTTGTAATGAAAATAAAAATTTAGAACCTGACAGTAATGGAAGAAGAAAAGAAGCCTCATGGCAAGTATGGTTGGAAGATTCTGTAGAGGAAGATTTCAGCTTGTTTGTGGGTAAAGGGAAAAAAGGGGGAGACTGAAGCTATGAGAAAGGGAGAAATTGAAGGTGTCAGGCCCTGAGAGAAAAGCAGGGGCCTGGGGCTGAAGGCCCCTGGGACAGAGCTGAGGGTGAGAGAGGGCCCAAAGCCTGCGGGAAAGGGAACTGATCGAGGATGCGCGATCACCTGCCACTCTGTGTGTTGTGAGCAGGGAGAAGATTAAGGGGATAAAGGAGAGTATAAAAGGTTTACAACAGCTGCTGTGGGGAATTAGGAAGTTGATTAGCAATAAGTGAAGGGACTACAGAGGGGATCCAAGGGAGGGCCCAGCTGCCACTGAGGAGCAAGACTTGATCCTATTGCCAGTTAATTTATTAGCTGCAGTCAAAGAACTGTGTGGCCTGAATCTGTCCAATGAAGGTCCAAGTAATATCCAGGAAAAGTGACCCAGAATAACTACAACCACTAAGGACTGCACTAATTAAGCACTGCTAGCCTCTTCTAGTTTGGTCTCAGGTAGTTGCACATCTTTGCTATATTTTAAAAAATAAATAGGAATGGGAGCTAATGTAGTAAAATGAAAAAAAGGTTTAAGGAAATGGCACTTGGGCAAAATGACAAAGTGTTAAAACAGCACTGATCTCTTATATCTTTAGTGGGAATGTAAAATGGTGCAGCTGCTACAGAAAATAGTTTGGTGATTCCTCAGAAAGTTAAATAGTGAATTACCACTTCTAGGTATATATCCAAAAAACTGAAAGCTTGGACTCAAACACATTTGCACACCAATGTTCATAGCGGCATTATTCAAAACTGCCAAACAGTGCCCAACCCAAGTGCACATCCACAGATGAACAGATAAACAAAATGTGATATATACATACAATGGAATATTATGCAGTCATAAAAAGGAATGAAGTTCTCATGTATGCTACAACACAGATGAACCTTGAAGACACCATGCTGAGTGAAAGTCAGGCACAAAAGGACAAATATTGCACGATCTCACATATATGAAATAAGCAGAATATGCAAATTCATAGTCAGAAGCTAGAATACAGGTTACCAGGGGCCAGGAGATGGTGGTGGGGAAGATGGTGGAGTTAATGTTTAATTGGTACAGAGTTTCTGTTTGGGGTGATGTAAAGGGTTGGCAATGGATAATGGTGATGAAAGCACAACTTTGTGAATGTTCAATACCACTGAGTTGTATACCTGAAAGTAGATAAAATGGGAAATTTTACGTTGTATTTAAGTTATGAGAAAAGAACATAGAACTATACAACACAAAGAGTGAAGCCAAATGTAAGTTATGGGCTGTAGTTAATAGTGCAATTATAATAATAATGTTTGCCAATTGTAACAAAGGTACTACACTAATGAAAAATGTTAATAATAGTGAAAACTGTGTTTTGAGAGGGGGGTATATACAGGAACTCTGAACCTTTTGCATGATTTTTCTGTAAATTTACAACTGCTCAAATACAAAATAATCATCAATTTATAGACCAAAATACATAGACAGCTGTTTCCAGGGCTATACGTGTTTTAGAAAGAAAGAAGTAAAACTATTTCTATTCACAGATGACATGAGCCTAAAGAATCCACTAAAAAACTATTAGAACGAATTTGAGTTCAACAAGGTTGCAGGATACAAGATCGATATTCAAAGATGAATTGTTTTCTATACACTTGCAATCCAAAAATGAAATTAAGAGAACAACTCCACTTATAATAGCATCAAAAATAAAATACTAAGGAATAAATTTAACCAAAGAAATATAAAACATATACTCTGAAAACTACAAGTAGTGTAGTACTGATACAAAGATAGATATATAGGTTAATGGAACAGAATTGAGAGGCCAGACATAAACTCATATATCTATGGTCAATTTGATTTTTTCCAGGGTACCAAGATCATTCAATGGGGAAAGAGTAGTCTTTTCATCTTTTCAACAAGTGGTGTTGGAACAACTAGAGAGTCATTATGCAAAAGAATGAAGTTGGAGCCTTCCCTCTCATCATATAAAAAAATTAACTCAAAAGGATCAAAGACCTAAATTTAAGGGCTAAAACTATAAAACTCTTAGAAAACATTGTGACCTTGAATTTGGCAAAGGATTCTTAGATATGATGCGAAAAGCAGGAACAGTAAAAGAAAAGTAGATAAATTGAACTTCATCAAAATTAAAAACTTTTGTTCTTCTTAGGACACTATCAAGAAAGTGAAAAGACACCCCACAAAATGGGAGAAAATAGCCACAAATCGTATACCTGATAAGGAACATGTATCCTGAATATATAAAGAATTCTTACAGCTCCATAATAAAAAGACAAGTAACCCAATTTAAAAAAATAATGGACAAAGGATCTGAATAGACTTCTCTCCAAGGAAGATATGCAAATGGCCAATAAGCACATGGAAAGATATCAACGTCAGTAGTCATCAAGGAAATGCCAACCAAAATCACAATGAGATACCACTTCACATTCATTAGGATGGATAGAAAAAAAAGTCAGATAATAACAAATGTTTGACCAGGATGTGGAGAAATTGGAACCGTCCTATACAGCTGGTGGGAATGTAAAATGGTACAGCTGGTTTGGAAAACAGTTTGACAATTTTCCAATGGTTAAACATAGAGTTACAATATGACACAACAATTCCACTCCTTAGTATACCCAAAAAACATGTCCACACAAAACCATATAGACAAATTTTCAAAGCAGCATTATTTATAATAGCCAAAATGTGGAAACAATGTAAATGTCTATCAATTGATAAATGAATAAACATAATGTGTTGTACATCTGTGGTATATTATTCATCCATAAAAAGGGATGAAGTGGAAGAGGATTGTGAGAAGATGGTAGAGAAGGAAGCTGTAGAAATGAGACCCTCCACCAAACAAACAATGAATTGGAAAAACAATCTGAATCAACTATTTTGAACTGTGGAATCTAGTGGAACACTGTGCAGCATCCACAAAAGACCTGTATGAAGTGGCTGGTAAATTTTAGTAAACAGTGAAAGACATCCTTACACAGTAACTATCACCCCCACCCCCAGCTACACAGCAGGTCGCAGTGGGAACTGCAGTCTGGGCTCCTGATACAGCTTGCTGGTGCCAGGGTAGGCTACAAATACCTAGTCCTCCAAAATCAGGGGCTTGGGAGGATGGTCTAGCTGCTGATCACTGCTTTTGATCAGCTGCCTCAGACTGCTGGGGGGTCAGCTCTGAAGGCAGCTGTTGTTCCAACTTCCCTCAGGCAAAAGTGGCAGAGGACTCCTAAGGAAGCCATATGTAATTTTGTCCCTTACCATTCCCTATTTAGGAGCAAAAATAGTTTGGAAAACTCAAATATTGGCAGCTCCAGCCCCCCAAAACACAACAACAAAACAACTAGCAATTCCAGAGGTGTGGGGGAACTAGATTTTTGGAGTTATAACAACGTAATACTCAGAGTTCCAGTTCTCAACGAAAAAATTGCAAAACACACAAAGAAACAGGAATGTATGGCCCATTCACAGGAAAAAGGAATTTGCCAGAAACCACCCTTGAAAAAGCCAAACTTAGTCAAAGACTTTAAAACAAACTGTCATAAATATGGTTAATGAGCTAAAGGAATTCCTATATAAAAACTAAAAGAACTTAGGAAAACACTGTCTGAAAAAAGAGAGAGAGAGATAGAAATTACAACAAAGAGCCAAACAGAAACTTTGGACCCGCAAAGTGCAATAACTGAAAACCCTCACTAGACAGGTTCTATAGCAGATTTGAACAGGCAGGAAAAAGGATCAGTGAATTTGAAGACAAATTAAATTATCCAGTGTGAGAAGAAGAAAGAAAAAATAAGGAAAAAAAAAGAACAGACTGAGGGACCTATCGGATACCATCAATCATAGCAACATAAGCATTGTGACAGTCTGAAGTTCTTTTAGGAATCCCAAAAAGAGGATTATGTTTTTGAACTAATCTATTCCTGTGAGTGTGGAACCTTTTGAGTGAACTATGTCAGTCAGTAACATGTGAGCCAACTTGTGTCTCTGCCCTTTTGCTGGGTCTTATATAAATGGAGACACAGAGACACACACAGGCAAAGGGAGCTCTGCCATATTATATTGATCCTGCCATGCGAGAGAGAGGACTGCAGGAAAAAAGAGAAGCCCTGAGAGGCTGAAAGAGTTCCCAAAGTCTGGAACCAGCAGAGCACAGAGGCACAGAAGGAGGACCCAAGGGAAGCTGGGCCCACAGAGCAATCCAAGAGGACAGGAGCCTTATGTCAGATAGCTCACAGCTGAACTTGTGAAGAAAGTGGAACAGCCAAGACTGAGAGAGAAGGCCCAGTAAGAGATAAGACCTATACCTGACTGCCCACAGCTGTGCTCTGGGAGTTGGTAAATCCTGGAGAGGAAGGCAGAAACCGCAGCAGAGATTGGTGGCCATCTTGCTTCATCACATGGCAGGACCCTGAGGAGGCATCTCTGCCAATGCCTTGATTTGGACATTTCATGGCCTCAGAACTGTAAGCTTTTACCCTAAATAAAATTCCCATTACAAAAACTGACCCATTTCTGGTACTTTGCATCAGTAGCCCTTTGGCAAACTTAAGACAGAAATTGGTACCAGAAGAATGGGGTTCGTGCTGCTTGCAATTACCAAAAGTGTTAGAACAGCTTTATAAATGGGTAAGGAATTTATAAATTGGAAGAATTGTGAGATGCTTGACAGAAAAGGCCTAGAGAGCTTTGAAGAGACTATTTGAAGGAATATGGACCCTAAAGTTATTTCTGATGAAGCCTTAGAAGGAAATGCTGAAACTATTAGTGGAAACTGGAGGAAAGGCAATCTTTGTTTTTAAAGTGGCAGTGAACTTGGCAAAATTGACTCCTGACATTAGGTGGAAGACAGAATTTGAAAATGATAAGCTTAGATATTTAGCTGAAGAGATTTTCAAATTAAATGTGGAAAAATGTCTGGCTTCTCCTTGCAGGTTATGGCAAAATGTAAGAGGAATGAGATAAGCTGAGAACTCTACTCCTGGGCATCACACCAAAGATTGATGATTTAGGAAATTCCAAGCTTATGAAAAAACAAACCCCCAGAGGATAGTGTCCCAAATGGAGACTTAACTGAACTTGGGAACAGGTAGCCATTTCCAAGTTAGGATTGGAAATGCAATTATCCAGGAAGGTCTTAAAGAAAGCCTTACTGTCTGATTGCTTGGGCCCCTGTGAACTGCATGCACACAAGCTTTTTGTAAGATCTGTATGAATGAAACCACTGTCAGCCTATACTAAAAAGCACCACACACACACACAAAGGAGAAACCACTTCAAGAGGAGGAAAACCATGGAAGGTAAGGTCTGGACTGGGGACATCATCTTGGGCCACAAGAGGGACTCTACCCATGTGTGTGGAAAGGGTGAGTTTGCCCCAGCATTTGAAGAGCATTTCCATCCCATTGTTGGAGAGTTTGGCCACCCCAGGCTACAGGAAGGGTGGAGCATAGTCCCCAAAGATTGGGGAGAGTTAGGTCACCACCCCACTGCTCTTAGGGGGTTGGGCCTTTTCCCCATAGATTAGGGAAAATTAGGTCACCACCATTGTTCTGAAGGGGTTGGGCCTGTATGCCAGAGATTATGGAGAATGTTGCCACCATCTTACTGTACTAAAGGAGATGAGACTGTGCCCAGAAATTGGGGAAAGGGTGGCATCACCCCATTGTTCTTGGAGGGTGAGGCTTAGAGCTCAGCCACCACACAGATGCTTGAGGAGGGTGGAACTGAGAAGATGGCTGCTGGGGAAGCCCATGGAAGGGGTGGACTCCACCCCCACAAGGCCCTGAGGAGAAGAAGACATCATTCTAAGGATGACTCTCAGACTTTGAAATCTAATAGAGAATGCCCTGCAAGTTTTCAGAACTGTTTGGAACAAAAATGCTTATTTTCCTTCCAATTTTTCCTTATGGGAATGTAAATGTTTATCTTGTTTGTCCCTTCTTTGTATATTGGAAGCAGAAAACTTGTTTTGTATGTTTCACAGGTCTACATCCAGAGAGGAATGTTGTCCCAAGATGAACTGCATGCCTATAACTAATTTTTATGACATGTTGTACTTATCATTGCTACTGAAATGATTTAAGGTTTTTGAAACATTGTGACGTAATGAATGGATTTTGTGTATAGAAAGAACCTGTCTTTATGGGATTCAGAGGGTGGAGTGTGACAGTTTTGGAGTTCTTTTATGAATCCCAGAAAGAGAAGGATTATGTTTTGAACCAGCAGAGCACAGAGGCACGATAAGAGGCTGCATGGGGCTGGGCCCATGGAGCAGCTCAAGAGGACACAACACATATACCTGATAACTCATACCTGAACTTGGGAAGAAGGCAGAGCAGCCAAGATTGAAAATGGAGGCCCAGTAAGCGATAAACCAGTTGCCCAGACTGTGCTCCAGGAGATGGTAGATTCTGAAAAATGAAGACTGAGATCTTGGAAGAGATTGGTGGTCACCTTGCTTCACAATATGGCAGGACCCTGAGAAGGTATCTCTGCTGATACCTTCATTTGGACATTTCAAGCCTGGGAACTATAAATAAAATTACCCTAAATAAAATTTCCATTATAAAAGCCAATCTATTTCTGGTACTTTGCATTGGCAGGCTGTGGCAAACTATGATATGTATCTTTGGAGTCATAGAAGGACAAGAGAGAGAGAAAGGGGCAGAAAGGGGGAAAGTTCCCTTCTATTCCTATGTGGTCATGGTATAATCCTTTTAATATACTGTTGGGTTTGGTTTGTCTCATCAGGAATGCAAGGATGGTTCAATATAAGAAAATCAGTCAATGTAACATACCACAAAAATAGAATGAAGGAAAACCACACAATCATCTCAATTGCTACAGGAAAGTCATTTGGCAAACTCCAACATCCTTTCAAAACACTAGGAAAAAAGGGAACTTTCTCAAGATGATAAAGCGCATTTATGAAAAACACAGCAAATATCATATTCAGCTATGACAGACTGAATGCTTTCCTCCAAAGATTACGAACAATAAAAGGATGCCTGCTGTTACCACTGTTATTTAACATTGTACTGGACATTCTAGCCAGAGCAATTAGGCAAGAAAATGAAATAAAAGGCATCCAAATTGGAAAGGAAGACATAATTTTCCTGATTCACAGATGACATGATCCTAAATATATAGAGAAAATTCCAAAGAATCCACAAGAAATATACAGGAACTAATAAATTCAGCAAAGTTGCAGGACACAAGATAAACATGCATAAGTCAATGAGGTTTCTATACATGGTTATGAACAATTTGAAAAGGAAATCAAAGAAACAATTCCATTTACAATAGCATCTAAAAGAATAAAAACCTAGGAGTAAATTCAACCAAGGATTTGAAATATTTATATAATGAAAATGACAAAACATTGCTGAAAGAAATTAAAGAAGACCTAAATAATCAGAAAGATATCCTGTGCTCATGAATTGGAAGACAACATTGTTAAGATGTCAATACTGCCCAATGTGATGTACAAATTCAATACAATCCCTCTCAAAATTCCAACACTCTTTTTTGCATACAGAATTGCAAGTGTCCCCAAATAACTATACAATCTTGAAAAAGAACAACAAAGTTGGAGGAGACTCACATTTCCTGATTTCAATACTTAGTACAAAGCTATATGAATTAAAACAGTATGGAAATGGCATAAGGATATACATGCAGACCAATGGAATAGAATGGATAGGTCAAGATAAATCCACACATTTTTGGCCCATTGATTTTTCACAAGGGTGCCAAGACCATTCAATAGGGAAATAACATTCTCTTCAACATATGGTCCTGAGAAAATTGGAATTCTACATGCAAAAGAAAGGAAGTGGGCCCCTACCTTTCACTATGTACAAAAATTAACTCAAAATGGAAGCTTATGCAAGAAAACATAGGAAAATATCTTTAGAACCTTGTAGTAGGCAGTGGATTTTTATATTTTGTAACAAATGCACAAGCAACAAAAGACAAAATAAAATATACTTCATCAAAATAAAAAATGTTTGTTCTTCAAAGAACATTCTTCAGAAAAACGAAGACAACTCACAGAATGGGAGAAAATATGTGGACACCATGTATCTGATAAGAGTTTAATATCCAGCATATATAAAGAATTCTTACAACTCAACAACAAAAAGACAAGCAAACCAATTTAAAAATGGGCAAAGGAATTGAATAGATACTTCTACAAAGAACATATATATAAGTGGCAATAAGCACATGAAAAGATGCTCAGCATCATTAGTCATTAGGGAAATGCAAGTCAAAACCACAATGATATTCATATATACCATTTCATACCCACTAGAATGGCTACTATGATGGTTAGGAATTGTATGTACCCCCAGAAAAACATGTTCTTAAAGTTTATCATTCTGTGGTTTCCTGAGGCCTTAGATGGAAATGATGAATGTGCTATTGGAAACTGGAGGAAAGGTGATCCTTGTTTTAATGTGGCAGAGAATTTGGCAAAACTGAGTTCTGATGTTGGATGGAAGACAGAACTTAAAAGTGATGAACTTGATATTTAGCAGAGGAGATTTCCAATCTAAATGTGTAAAGTGCAGCCTGGTTTCTCCTTGCAGCTTATGGTAAAATGCAGAGGAAAGGGATAAGCTGAGAACTGTATTCCTGGGCACAAAGAAACCAGAAGCTGAGAAGTGGACTTGGCCCAATGGATAGGGCATCCGCCTACCACATGGCAGGTCTGCAGTTCAAACCCCGGGCCTCCTTGACCCGTGTGGAGCTGGCCCATGCGAAGTGCTGATGCACGCAAGGAGTGCCGTGCCACGCAGGGGTGTCCCCCACGTAGGGAAGCCCCACATGCAAGGAGTGCACCCTGTAAGGAGAGCCACCCAGCACGAAAATAAGTGCAGCCTGCCCAGGAATGGCACCACACACACAAAGAGCTGACACAAGATGCCGCAGAGAGAGAAATAAATAAAAATAAATAAATCTTAAAAAATAAAACAAAACAGAATCTGATGGTTTGGAAAATTGTGAGCTGCTGGAAAGTGAGTCCCCAGAGGATAGTGCTCCAAGGGAAGATTTAACTGAACATGAAACCAGTTAGCAATTTCCATGCAGGTCAGAATTAGCAATGCAGCTATCCAGGAAAGATCTGTGGAAAGTCCTACTGTCTGATGGTTTGGACCCCTGTGTACTACAGGCAAAACTAGCAAGTTTTCTGTGAAATACGTATTAATGGAACCACTGCCAGCCTGGACTAACAAGGACAAACAAGGGACACATTAAAGGAAAAATCACTTCAAGGGCAGAACCTGGCAAAGTTAGTCTGATCCAAAGACATCTTCTTAGGTCAAGAGAGGGGGCCCACCCATGTGTGTAGAAAGGGTGGGTTTTCCCCAGTTCAGGAAGAGTGCTGCCACCCCAGTGATCAGAGAAGGTGGAGCCTGTGCCCCGGGATTGCAGACAGTCTGCAACCTTTATCATGTTTTCCCAGTCAAATAATTGCAATCCTTTGAGCATATACCAGTGGGGATGGAGACAACACAATCGGTCTAAACACCAACCAGAATTAGTCTGGCACCCAAAAAGTGCTGCACATAGGAAAAAAGACAGGAAAGAAGTACATTGAAAGTACATCTTTGGGAAGTGGGTTTGGCCCAATGGATAGGGTGTCCACCTACCACATGGGAGGTCCAAGGTTTAAACCCAGGGCCTCCTGACCCATGTGATGAGCTGGCCCACACGCAGTGCTGATGCACGCAGGGAGTGCCATGCCACGCAGGGGTGTCCCCCGTGTAGGGGAGTCCCACGTGCAAGGAGTGCACCCCATAAGGAGAGCTGCCCAGTGCAAAAGAAAGTGCAGCCTGCCCAGGAATGGTGCCATACATGGAGAGCTGATGCAGGAAGATGACGCAACAAAAAGAGACAGATTCCCAGTGCCGCTGACAAGAATAGAAGCAGACACAGAAGAACACACAGTGAATGGACAGAGAGAGCAAAAAACGGGGCAGGGGGGGGGGGGGGGAATGGGGAAATGGGGAAGGGGAGAGAAATAAATAAAAAATAAATCTTAAAAAAAAAGTACGTCTTTGAGATGTGTGATTACGGGTGACTTTGTTTTCTTCTTTATACTTTTTCTTATTTTCCAAATTTTTTTCAATGAACATATATGACTTTTGAAATGAGAGAAAAAGTATTTATTTTTTAACTGCTTTATCTCCACTGGGATGATAATGGAGGTGATATGTCATCAAGCACCAATTTAAAAATAAAAAGTCAATAATAATTTTCTCCAGAGCAAATATGCAGAGTTAACCTTAATATTACACATTAAAAGTTAAAAGTAGTCTGAAAAGCAGAGAAGTAATTTTGATACTTTTTGGCAGGGAGGGTAATATGGAGTAATTCTTTCTTTTTGAAGATGATTACTGTGCTAGCAATACATACTGAAGAAATGGCCCAGTCTCTTAATTCCACAAACAGTATTTGAACACTCCAGATGTATCAGATCTGAGTCATGGTGTCCAGAATATCCTTCTCCTTTGAGCCTAAAATGTAATAGAATGATCTTGACCGATCCTCCTACCACTACTTATACCACCCCCAGATTTACCCCAGGGGTAACCACTGTTAATAATTTGGTATACATGCATCCAAATCTTTTTTAATGCACACCACATAAAAATATTCTTTTTACAAATATAGATAGAAAATTTGCTTTTGAAATTCCACACTATGTTGCTAACATATTCCCATTAGTCCATAAAGAGCTACCTTTTTTGTTTTATCAGGTACAGAGTAATTCAAAGCATAGGTACTCCATGATTTATTACTTAGTTATCCATTTTGTTGTTGATGGACACTTAAATTACCTATAATTTTGTTATTATAAAACAGTAATATGATAAATTTCCTTGAATATTTGTCTGTGTGTTCTTCTTCATGCTCTTTCGAACCTCTCTTCTTGCTTAGATAACAGGAAACCATTTTGGACAATTGTCTATGGCTTGAACCAACAAATAAAGAGAAGGCATTCTACTGATGAAGCTGCCCAGCAATAGAAGCAGAATCTCCCAAGACTTGTGAGCTGCCCATCACTGGAATTGTTCAAGCTGAGGCCAAATGGCCTAGGAGAGGGGCCACATGGTATGCTGGTTATGGCACAGACCCAGAAGTCAGGCTGCCTGGGTTTGAAACCTGGTTCTCAAACTTACAGCTAGGAGA
The DNA here is from genome assembly GCF_030445035.2 of Dasypus novemcinctus. Taxonomy (NCBI): domain Eukaryota; kingdom Metazoa; phylum Chordata; class Mammalia; order Cingulata; family Dasypodidae; genus Dasypus; species Dasypus novemcinctus. The sequence continues at coordinate 33,643,512 of NC_080681.1, read as the reverse complement.
TCTTGGGCAAGTTAACCTTTTTGTGCCTCAATTTCATTTGTAAAATGGGAATAATAGTACCTATCTTGTTGGGTAGTTATGCATCACTTGCTTTCTGTCCCTGTTTAAAAAATATCTTTCAAAAGAAACAAGGGACAAATTCACTTTCTAGAATTATATACATTGCAGCACTTTTTTTCAATCTCTAAAAGTTCACCAAGATGAGGCTGGGAGAGGGAAGGTCCTAAGTTTAAGGTACTAATAAAGAACCCTGGCACCCAAACCCTCAGGACTCCAAGGTTGTTTAGGAGCAGCTTCATTAATGAGGAAACTAATGAAACACAGGAACTGGAGAGACCACCATGGATAGAACTCAAAGTACTTCTGGGAAGTTCTCTGGATCAAATCTCATCATGGTGAGATGAAAAGAACACTGTATGGGACTCAGAGACTAGAGATTTAGTTCTAAATCTTGCGCTGTGCCCCAGAGACAACTGATTTCACCTGTTTGAGCCTTATTGCCTTAAAATAAATGTACCTTACTCCCATCAGCTCTCAGAATCTTTGACTCTCACAGCCAGTACTCAAACTCAGGGAATATTTGATGAATATACCCTCACACTAAGACAAATGAAGGCTGTAGTATGCAAAGCCCCCCATCAAGGAGGCCTCAAGGGACTCCTAGAGGGTTGGGATGTGGAATTGGGTTCTCACCGTAGACTCTCTTTTCTAGGGAACAATTTTATTTAGATGCCCCCTTCAAAGTCTTAGAGCCATACATTGTCAGAACTGGAAAGCACCCTTCTTATTGTGCAGGAAAAAAAGAGGCTCAAAGAGGTTAAATGACATGATGAAGCAAGTGACAAAGCCAAGACTAGACCTCAGATCTCCTGACAGACCAGAGCTTTTCCCAATACTCGTTAGCTTTGTGTCAGAAAGCTTGTGGAAGTGAGAGGCTCAGGGCCTCTAGTGCCAAGCAAATACCAAGTGGCCAGTTACAAGTGGTCTTCAGTTAGGGACCAGACTAGAGTATGGTGAGGCATTCGCCTTCTGTGCAAAACTTAAGGGAATGTCAGAAACTTGGTAATCAAGATAAATATTGGGAAGTGGACTTAGCCCAATGGATAGGGCGTCCGTCTACCACATGGGAGGTCCACGGTTCAAACCCTGGGCGTCCTTGACTCGTGTGGAGCTGGTCCATGTGCAGTGCTGACATGCACAAGGAGTGCCCTGCCACACAGAGGTATCCCCTGCATAGGGGAGCCCCACACGCAAGGAGTGCACCCTGTAAGGAGAGCTGCCTAGCGCGAAAGAAAGTGCAGCCTGCCCAAGAATGGCGCTGCACACGGAAAGCTAACACAACGAACGAGATGACGCAACAAAAAGAAACACAGATCCCAGTGCCGCTGATAAGGATAGAAGTGGTCACAGAAGGAACACATAACAAATGGGCACAGAGAGCAGACAACTGGGGGGCGGGAGAATAAATAAAAAATAAATCTTTAAAAATAAAAGATAAATATTGTAATGCACTATTTTTAATTTTTTAAAAAATCCATGATGAACATAATAGTCAAGATGGAACCCTGCAACTCTGTCTCACCCATCTATCCCTATTCCCAGCCCTGGTTCCAATAAAACTTTTATTTGCACAAATAGGTGACAGACTGCAGGTCATAGTTTACACATTTTTAAAAAAATATTGCATTAAGATATTGTTTATCTTGTTAAGACAAGGAATTCCAGGTGCTCAAGCCCAGATAACCAGGACTTACTGTACCTAGAATAGAAACAACGTATTTTAACTTGGTGTCCAAGGGCTCCCATGAGGATTTGTAGATTGGTTCTGGGAACCCACGAATCTCCCCCATTTAAAGGCAATATACTGGGTTCATAAATCTTTTTCCTGGGGAAATGGACCTTAGTTTTCCGGAGTCTCAAGCTGACTCCATAATAGTTAATAAGTGTCTCAGAATGAGGGAGGAAATTTGTTTCTAATATACTCTCCCCCTGTCCCCCAATTTTCCTAAGTGGCCCATCCCTATTTATATCTTCCTGCATAAAATGTGCCTCTTAAAAAAGAAAAAAGGCTAATATATTCATTCCCACTGAAATGTAAAATACTTGATAAGGCCCAAAGTGCGTTATTTCATCATGGCTCAAAAGTCTTGGGCTAACGGAAAGTCTTCTAAGATTGTAATTTAAATAACGGGAAGGGGCACTGGGTGGCACCTACCCAGCCCTTCCCCTCAAATCATGCCTGTCACCAGGCCTCCAAGGAGGCTTCCGAGCGCTTCCTTCCTGTGCCTCGACACTTCCAAATGGCCACAACCAACAACTCTCCAAGTCGTGGAGTGTGAGCAAAGGCAACAGCTGCTAAAACAGAAGTGAACTCCGCGGTGAGAGCAACTGCAAACCTCACAGCCGCTGCTTCCACCAGCCTGGGAAAGCTCAGGCCTGGAGCCCGGAGACCGGAAGCGCGGGGGCAGGACCCGCGCGGGGCCTCACGGGAAGGGGGCGTGTCTAGGGCGCCCCGGCAGCTGCGACGGCCCCGATTGGAAGTTGATAAATGGCTCCCTGTTTAACGCTAGCAATGTTACTGCAATCGCACTGGCAAATATTTACCTTGGGATCCGAGTGACTGAAAATATTTGGTTGGAGCCAGATGCGTCGCGTGCCCGTCCCTGAAATATTAGCTAAAGGAGTGATTTAGGAAAATAAAATGGTGGGTGGAACGCCGGCCCGGCTGAACTGTTTACTTTCCTCCAGCTCCTGCAGAGCGAGCGAGCTTGGAGCTTCTAACAATCCTGAAGGGAATTTGAACAGCTGGGAAGCAGGCCAGACCCGGAGAGAGAGAGAGGGTCTGTTTTGGTTTGGGGCGGATAGTTTTACATAAATCAGAGATGTGGGAATACATATCTACCTAAAAGGCTCTTAGTGATACTCTTAAAACAATTGACCTGGAGAAGTAAACTGTGAAGTGACTTTGTTATATCCTCTTTGGCTCTACAGCTCATCTGAAATAAGGGCACCAGTTACTTAGGAACTGAAGACTCACCTTAGAAATGCTGTTCTCCGTGTGGCTTGTCTGTCCTGAGCTGTGGGTGATCCAGTTAATAAAGCTTCATGTTGACAAAAGATGCTTACTACGGGTCTGGCATTGTGGTCACCTCTATGGGTACTCTGTCTAGCAATTTTCACAACTAGCAAAAACCCAGGAAAACTTATTAACTCCATTTTACAGATGAGAATCCGCTTCAGAGAAGCTGAATAACTTGCTTAAGATCTCAACTCCTAAATGGCACTACTGGGTTCACTCTGCCCTTTCCTCTCTTTGCCCTGCCTCGCCTTGGGAGCCTGGTGAAATGGGTCTCCGGCCTGTAATTTTACAGGTGAGGGATGAAGATATGGAGAATGGAACTGATGCTGCTAAGTGGAAGGATTTGTATGTCTGTGGTCAAAAGTGACCTCTTTTGCTGACCGCTATTACCATTACGTATGGTTAGGGGACATGCTGCTTTGTGAGGAGAGAACTAAAAATAAAACAAATTCAACTACAATAAGCCTCTAGTAAAGAGCTGGGGGAGGGGGAAATGTCAATATTTGATTTTTTCCTTCTTCAAATGTAAAGAGAATAAAGGTACATAGAGGGGGATTGGATTTCAAGTGATAGAGCCTTCCTCTCCCACCAGCAGAAAACAAAGACTCAAGAGGCAAATTGAGCACCTGGTACCCATTACTGAATGTGTCCACTTTCTCTTAGCTAATATACTCCTTTAAACTATAGTCTGTGTATAAAGACATAACTTTTTAAAGAGATTATAGTCAAGCAAATAGTTACTAAAAATAATCCATTATTTGTTTAAATCGAACTAATTTTTTTTCTAGACTTGCTTCTGTGTGTTAATGGAAGCCATGTAATATAAAAATAGTCACTAAAATATAATTTCTAAAAGGGTTCTTTAAATAAACTCATAACAGCTCTCTTTTAAACAATTTAATTTCCCTTCCACCATGTAGAAAGGTGAATTCTAGGCATTCCATCTGTAAATAATGTACCGGAATATTGTCTCCTACTTTGGCTTCTTTTCCTTCTGCGCACAAATAGCCATGTCCTCTAAGGCTGTATGTTGAGTTCTTCACATCCCAACTGCCCGTCTTCATACACTACCCAGGCAGACAGCAATCCCAGTCCAGTCAGTTACTGTGGGCTCTCTAATCGATTATTTTGCTCATTTGTAAAAATACATATATCATAGTGCTGTCGTGAAACATAAATGTACATGGTAAGAGCTCAATGTTATTATACTTTCTTCTTCAGCAGTCTTTTCCACTCAGTGGCTTCTGCTCTCATCTCAAAGCAAAATCTTGCTTCACATTTCCACACACCTACCCAATATATATTGCCCTGGAATGCTCTGTTAGCACCTCAAACTCAACTCTAAAGTCACATTTGTTTTTTTTCTTTATTAGATAAGTTGTGATTTGACAGAACAATCGTGCATAAAATACAGGATTCCCATGTACCACCCTTTTACTACAACTTACATTAGTGTGGTACATTTGTTACAATTATTGAAAAGACATGTTTTGAAATTATAGTATTTACTATAGTTCATCATTTACAATAAGGCTCAGTTAGACAGTCCTGGTTTTTAAAAAATTTTATTCTAGTAGCATATATACAACCTAAAATTTCCCCTTTTAACTGCATTCACATTTAAAATTCAGTGCTGTTAATTATGTTCACAATGTTGTGCTACAATCACCACCATCCATTACCAAACTTTACTATTAACCAAATAGAAACTTTGTACAAATTTAGCATTAACTTCTCATTTCCTACCCTCACCCTTTCCCCTGGGAACCTTTATTCTAGATTCTTTCTCTATGAGTATTATCCTAATTATTTCCTCTCACTGAGGTCATACAACATTTGTCCTTTTGAGTCTGCCTTATTTCACTCAACATGATGTCTTCAAGGTTCATCCATGTTGTCACATGAATCAGAACTTTATTCCTTTCGTGGCTGAATAATATTCCATCGTATGTATATCCCACATTTTATTTATCCATTTATTGGTTGATGGACACTTGAGTTGCATCCATCTTTTGGCAATTGTGAATAATGCCATTATGAACATCAGTGTGCAAATATCTGTTCTAATCCCTGCTTTCAATTCTTTTGGTTATATACCTAGAAGTGGGGTTGCCAGGTCATATGGTAGTCTTATACTTAGCTTTCTGAGGAATTACCAAACTGTTTTCCACAGCAGCTTCACCATTTTACGTTCTCACCAACAGTGTACAAGGGTTCCTATTTCTCCACATCCTTACCAATATTTGTTATCTTCCAAGTATTTTGTTAGCTCAAAATACTTTCTAAGTTTTCTTTTGATTTCTTCTTTGATCCATTGAGTATGTAGAAGGGTATCGTTTAGTTTCCAAATATGTGACTATTTCAAGATAATTTTCTGTTACTGATTTCCACTATGTTCAAGAATATACTTTGGGGAAGTAGATGTGGCTCAAGTGATGGGGTTTCCACCTACTATGGGAGGACCTGGGTTCGATCCTTGGGCCCCTGGTTAAAAAAGAAAAAGACAAAGCATGCCAGCACAGTGAGCCAGTGCCCGTGTGGCAAGCCCAGTGTCCAATGCAGCAAGCCACTGCCTGTGCAAGTGAGTCACACAGCAAGATGATGACACAACAAAAGAGAGACAAAGGGGAGAGTCAAGGTGAAGCACAGCAGAAACCAAGAACTGTGGTGGGACAGGTGACAGGGAACTTCTCTCCACATTGGAGGTCCCCAGGATCGAATCCCAGTGAATACTAGAGGAGGAAAAATGAGAAGAAAAGACAAAAAGAGAAAGAGATACAGAAGATCACACAGCAAATGGATACAAACAGGAAAAACAGCAGGGCAGGGGGAGGGGAGAGGGGAAGAGAGAAGGGAGGAGAAAGGAGAAAAAGAATATACTTTCTATATTTTCAATCTTAAAATTTATTTATTCTTTTATGGACCTGAATATGGTCTATCTTGGTAAATAATCCACTTATATTTTAAAATAATGTGTATTCTGCTATTGTTGTATGGGATGTTCTATATTAGTCAGTTAGATCAAGTTTGTTGATAGCATTATTCAAGTCTTTTGTATCATTGATGATTTATGTCTACTTGTTCTACTCAATTATTGAGAATAGTGTTGAAATCTCTTGACTATAATTGTGGATTATCTATTTTTCCTCTTGCAGTTTTACCAGTTTTTGTTTCACATATTTTGCATAAACATGTAGGATTGTGATATCTTCTTGAAGAATTGACAACTTATCATTATGAAATTACCCTCTTTATCTCTAAGTATATTCTTCTCTCTGAAATCTGTTTTGTCTGACAGTAATATAACTACTCCAGTGTTATCGTTCCATATCTCTTTCCATCCTTTTACTTTTAACCTGTTTAAAAATGGATTTCTTGTAAACAGTATATAATTAGATCTTGCTTTTTTAACTACCCAGATAATCGGTACCTTCTACTCGGGGTGTTTGGAATTGTGCTATACCCTACCTGAAATCTTTGTGAGCCTGTTTCTGCTGAAATTTGATGGGTCTCACTCATGGTGTCTTATTTTCATTTTTAAAATGCAAAACTGACCATTTGCCTTGGAACTCAACCTATGAGAATGCTTTGAGGTCTGGGTTGATTTTAAATTACTCCAGAGACAGGAAGCGGACTTGGACCAGTGGTTAGGGCATCTGTCTACCACATGGGAGGTCCATGGTTCAAACCCCGGGCCTCCTTGACCCGTGTGGAGTTGGCCCATGTGCATTGCTGATGCACACAAGCAGTGCCCTGCCACGCAGGGGTGTCCTCCATGTAGGGGATCCCCACGTGCACCGTAAGAAGAGCCACCCAGCGTGAAAGAAAGTGCAGCCTGCCCAGGAATGGCACCGCACACAGGGAGAGCTGACACAACAAGATGACACAACAAAAAGAAACACAGATTCCCGTGCTGCTAACAACAACCAACAGAAGTAGACGAAAAAGAAGATGCAGCAAATAGATACAGAGAACAGACAACGGGGGGGCAGGGGAGGAGAGAAATAAATAAATCTTTAAAAAATAATAATTTTTAAAAAAATTACTCCAGAAAAGTTTGCATTTGTTTTTATCAGTTGCCTGGGATGCTACCAATCTTGGACTAAAGTAGAGCGAATTCTGACAGAATACTTGTGAGAGCCAACATGGTTTATGACTTGTCAGAGGAGATTCTCCCCTCCACCTAGCACAAGGGTGGAGATAGGTATTTCTCGGTTATCGCCTTCTGCCCAGTGTACTACTTTATCCTCACACTGAGGGTGTAGGATGGGTTCTTGATAGCTTCTCTGCCTTTGTCAGCTCTGCTTCAAGCAGCTGTCAAGGGGAAGGACTCTCCAAAGTTTGAAAAAAAAAACCCTCAGGGCAACAGTTGGCTTGGCACTTGCTTCCCTCCCAGATTTTATACTTTCACTTTGTTTGTGGAATCAGCAAATTCCTTACTTTGTTGCCAGATCTGAGATGTATTTATAATTATTTAAAAATATTTTTTCCAGAATTTTAGTTGCTTCAGTAGAGAGGGTTATTCAGGGTATCTAATCCACAAAACTGCCAGTTCTGGCCTTGTAACACTTTTCAAATTGGATGCTAGAATATAACGTTCAGAGCCACTGGTTAGCAATAACAGGGATAACAACTATTATCTGTTGAATGCCTTCTTTGTTCCAGTCTTTTGATTGCATTATTTTCAGTCCTCATAATAGCCCTACAAATAGGAATTGTTCTTCCCATTTAACAGAAAAACCATTAGGGTTAAATTGCCCAAAGTCGGGAAACGGACTTTGGCCCAGTGGTTAGGGCGTCCGTCTACCATATGGGAGGTCCGCGGTTCAAACCCCGGGCCTCCTTGACCCGTGTGGAGCTGGCCATGCGCAGTGCTGATGCGCGCAAGGAGTGCCGTGCCACGCAAGGGTGTCCCCCGCGTGCGGGAGCCCCACGCGCAAGGAGTGCGCCCGTGAGGAAAGCCGCCCAGCGTGAAAAGAAAGAGCAGCCTGCCCAGGAATGGCGCCGCCCACACTTCCCATGCCGCTGACGACAACAGAAGCGGACAAAGAAACAAGACGCAGCGAATAGACACCAAGAACAGACAACCAGGGGAGGGGGGGAAATTAAATAAATAAATAAATCTTTAAAAAAAAAAAAAAAAAAAAAAAAATTGCCCAAAGTCACAAACTAGTCAGCAAAAGAATTTGAACTCTACAACAATCTTGATCTCTTTTTCAAACTGCACTTTTTTTTTTTTTAATATTGAAGGGACATATTGCCTTTTATATTTAACAGCAGACATTGAAAGCAGGTTGAGCAGAGAAGAGATTTTACAATGTCATTCTTTCGTCTTTAGAGTCCCAATATATAGGTTCCCATCAGCTCAGCCAGACAGACATCACCAGACCCACAGCCTTTCAATCCTCCTTCATTAGATTCAAAACACCCTGCAGGGAAATGACCTGAAGATAATGCAGAAACTGACTTCATAACATTAGCACTAAGAGCTCTTAGATCTCCTTCCTTTCCTACTATTTCCAAAGCTCCAGGTGATCTTGCTTTGGTTGACACAAAACCAATTCCTTCGTCTGAATTCTCTTTTGGACCCTGACATATCTAATGTGACTTTCTCACAACTGCATGCAGCCTTTTTGTCGTTTGTCTTCATTTCTTGGGTTGGTGGCTTCTGTCCTTAGCAGCTGTAGCCTTAGCCTTTATCTGGGTTTGCAATCAGGAAGCTGTGATACTTCCTGAGACTGTTCTGGGTACAATTTACACAATAAAAATTGAGTTCAATTTCTTTACTTAGGAGTTGCTCTGGGCTCCTGGAAGGGCTGGCTGTGCCTTGTCCAGTTTTCTACAGGTCAAATCCAACAGTTGGTGAGAACCAGCCTCTGTGGTTGCAACTACTTGTGCTTCCTGAGCAACATACGTGGAGAATTTGGAAAGAAGACAATGATTAGGATTGGAGTCTAGAAAACCGTTAAGAAGGAGGAAGTTTATCAACTCAGTGGGAGTAAATCTCCAAACCACCCTCAGAATGCTAACACGCACATGATGTTCCTTGCTGCCGTGACTGCCCAGCAGGTTGATGAAGGAAGCCAACCTAGTACTAGAAGCAAAGAGAGAAGCTGAAGAAGAAATATAATTTTTAGATATTTAGACCCTTTGACCAAAAAAAAAAAAAAAAAAAAAAAATAGGCATGACATTGATCGGCACTACTTAGTAGACGTAAGCTTTTTCATTTGTGAAAATGCCCCAAAGCCATTATTATCACTCCGTATTTAAAAGTTGTTTTCTCACTGGCTATACCTTGGAACTCTTTGATGAATTAACCCACTTTTAGATGGATTGATAGTAATTTAGGTTCTATTTTTAAATTATAATTAATTTTTTATAGTTAAATTTTTATGAACTTATTGAATTTCTATAGTAGGAGTCTTGTTTCTAGGCCTTCCTCCCCAGACACCTGTTTTTGTATCATTTTAGTGAGAGGACTTGGAGGGGTAGGAGAGGGGCAGATACACAAGTCGAGTCTGTGTGAGCAGGTTTAGTAAATGAAAATGAGAACAGGGGTGGCCTGAGGTTTGGGGGTCATGTCCGAATTAGAGGTGTTCAGGCCTTGCCAGTCTCCACGAACAATGATCTAGAATTGAATGGCCACTCACTGCCTGACCATCAGAGAAGAACATGAGCAATGCCTTTGACAATTAAGTATCTGACCACTGAAATTCAAAGAATTGTTCCATTAAGCCCCACGATGGCCCTGTGAAGTGACTATGATAGGGATTGCCATTTCCACAAGAAACAGGGGTGGCGGGAAGGGGGAGGAGGAGGGGTGGAGCAGAGATCTAAAACTGAGACCTCCTGACTTTCAATGGCTGAACTACCCCTCCCCGACCATCACCATCCCACCACCAGAAAGCCTGGACTCAAGTCTTGGCCCCACACTTCTTACCCGTGGGACCCTGTGACCCAATTTTCTGAGTTTCAGTTTTCTCATCTATCATGCATGCATAATTACAATTACCCAACAGGAATGTCTAATTGGGAAAATAGTGGCAAAACACGTGACACATAGTAGGCGTTTAAGAGATGTTCTGTTCTCTTCCTCTCCCTCACAGTTCATAGAGCCTAAATTATCATCACCTGATTTCTGTACTCAGCATGGAACAAAAGTATCCAAATATCCCTGAGGCTGGCAGATATTTCTGTCAAACCACACTCCATTGACCATTGAAGACATGCTAAATAAAGCATCTAAGAAAGTGACCGCATGGTGGAATAAAAGAGACATTCAAAATGGCAACCAAAACAGAAAAAAAAACACAAAAAACCACAAGGACACGATGAAAACTGAAATCACAATAATCTCTAAATAGAGAAGTAATAATTGAAGCCTAAATTTAAGTATACGGGAAGCAAGAATGTGCGTGTGGGGGGGGGTACCTGCCAGTGAGATCAAGAGATATTTCAAAGTTTGTAATATCTTTTTTTTTTGTAAGTCATAAAATGTTCCAGGTCTTACCCAAAATGTATACAAATAAAAGAGGTAATAAAAACCAAGGCTGAGGGGAGTGGGATAGGGCAGGAGCAAATGCAGACGAAGGCATATTGATAAAATTCTAGTTTTTAAACTTAGGCTGGGGCCATAGGTATTCAATTTTACATTACATAGATTACATTACAATGACATTACATACATTCTTTATATAAGAAATGCTACGTAATTTTAAAAATCTAAGTAAATCTGTAAATTGGTGCTCAGCAAATTCCACAGCAATAAAAAAGAGAAGAATCAGTATCTCTGAGGAACTTCTGTCCGCGATCAAAGATGGATGTGTAATTCCACTTCCCAAATGCTGCCAGAAAACATATTTGCATTTCTGATTTTGTCATCAATAAGTTAGTGAGCAAAAAAAATTACATTTTTATCTCTGGGCATCATTAAATTGCTGGATTTGGTGTCTCATAAAAAGTAAATTTTAAAAAATTTAAGTAATATTTATTTATCTAAAAATAGTGCCAGTAAATGGCACTGTTATAGGCCCTGGGAAAGCAGCAGTAAATAAGACGGACAGCACCTCTGACTTTATAGAATCTAAAATCCAAAGGGGTATCAGATAATAAACAAACGAAGCCAAGTACAAATAATCAGAAAATGGAGAGATGACAACTTGTGAATACAACCGCTCCAACACAGCACAGCCTCACATGACACTCGCCTCAGCTGTCCTGGCCCCTCTCTGTTGGTACTCTAGCATCCTAGGGGAGGAGCCCAAGGGGTTACTACTTTCCCAGCAGAGAATCGGAAGAAGAGGAGATAAGGGGGAAGTGTCACAGCCACATCAGTGCCCACATAGATCAGGAAGGGGTGCTGCTGTCTGACCTAGGGTGATACAAACCCCAGGGAGGGGGTGGGTTCATCTTGTTTCTTAGGAACTTCAGATAGTGAAGGAACTTCCCAGAGGCTGCAGATTTAGGCTAAAGAATCCTTGGGGGTCCCTGATCATTGCTCTTCCCTCTTGGGCTGGGAGGAACAATCACCAAGTTGGGTGTTTCCAGAACCCTATCAGGGTTTTGATAGAATCACAGAACTTAGACAGAGCTGGAAAGTCCCTTAGAGAGCATGGAGCCCATCCTTCTCACTTTACAAAGAAGGAAACAGACTCAGAGAGGGTATAAGCCCAAGTTGATAAAGTAGTTAGGGCTCTGGCAGAGAGTGGCTAGATGCTCCCCAGTCCCATTTTCTCTACTTTGCACTAAGGAAGACTGCCTTTCCCAGCCTCCTTTGTAGTTAGGTTGGGATCATGTGTCAGGGTTCTGACCAGTGGAATGTAAACAGAAGTGATCTATCTATTTGCCAGTTGGCTTTGGGAGGTCCCACGTAATCCCCTACACGCTGGTTATCTTCATTCATCGGTCGGCTAAATGCAGATAATCCAGCAGAGAACTCCAAGGGATCCCGAGATCAAGGCAGCCCACTGAACACAAATCAGCTGTGACATGTATGAGAAACAAAACTTTATTGTGTAAGCCACTGGGATGTTGGGGTTGTTACAGCAACTAGTGCTCTTTATTCAAATACACTGGCAGCTTGGAGACCATAAGCCAGACCTCCTGACTCCCAACCCAACGCTGTTTTTCACTAAACTCTTCTGTTTCTCCAAGTGAATAGGGAGAGGATTCCCCAAGAAACTTCAGACCCATTCCATACCTGGAACTTCCCAGTGCTGGACTACCAGCCAGTGCAAAATAAACTCCCACGTAGACCCCAGCAGATCCTTAGTGATGCCACAGAGGACACGTTTATGTGTTGCCTGGAATCAGCTAAAACTTTGGCTCTCATGCTTGGACTGTAGAGTGTCTCCCAGGCCACTGCCCACTGCCCAGGTGCCTGATCAGAGCAGATGGCCCACCCAGCAGTGCATCAGCCAGAGGACTCTGCCTTGACCAATACATCTGTAGACCTGCTGATGACCTGAGGTTTGAAAAATGCTGAAGTGACTTGTGAATCATCAAATAAAAATTAAATATAGTTTTAGTGTTGTATGATTTTGCTCTAGTCTAATGTTTTGACACTTAATAAGCTATATATGGCACATACATAGAACCACAATCCACTCACAGAAATTTACAAGTATCCACTGGCCAGAACTGCTCATTCCAGTCCTTCCTGAATCACACATGGAGACATAGATCACCTGATGGAATAGTTATTCACAAAGCTTCCATCCTTGGGCAGGTGGTGGAATGGAATAATCTGGAACTCATTTCCATGGTTTCTTGATATTAACTATCCTCTAGGTTAAAGGACTGAGCTGGATTCACCTTAAATATGCCTCTAGTTGTCACATCAGTTTAGATCAACTCTTAGAGAAAAGGAAGAACTTAAGATCAGAGAACCTTTGGGTTGAAAGAGCTTTCAAGGTCATCTGAGTCTGTCTATTTTTTAAATTTTATTTTGTATATCCTTTCATATAGTGCCTAAACACATGATGTAACCAGTAACCACACAAAGATAAGTCAGAAAGATGGCATGCAAAAATAATATAATGTGGTGGGATTCCATCAGCCAATTTAAAAATTTGTTACTGTATTAGATACCCATGAATAGTGGTTTCAATACAGGGAAAGAGGAAGTCTAGTTTGTGCACAATCTCTGGGAAGGTATGTCCAAAAGGTGCAAAACTCACAGACAAGTCTACTAAAGGTAATGAAAGGGTGGTTTTTGACCCTCTCACAAAATTATAGGAAGAATCCACTCAGCATTCCTTACCCTAAAAACAACTGAGGAATTGCCACTGCAGCAAAATTGTATAAAGGCATGCCAAACAATTTTACTTCTCAGAAAGGGCAACCTAGGAAACTGTCTAATTCATGTTAAAAGACAGAATTGAAACTAGGCTTCCTTCTTTGCCAAAAAAAAAATATTCTCAATGAAGTTTGTAAAACTAATGTCAAGAAGCAAATCTAACTTCCTGCTTTTGCTTCTCTCTACAGTTACGACAAATTTGGGCTTAGAACAGACCTTGCAAATTAGGATCCTTCCTCGAATGCCAAAAAATGTACTAGCAGAATAAAATAGTATCGTCTTCTTTTGAGCAGAATAATTGAGCACTTTTACACCTCAAATACATGAGTGTGTGTAATTTTTTCATACTAGTAAGTTCATTGGAAATGAGAGAACAGCAAACAGATTCCTATCAAAATTAGTTATTTAGAGATCGAAGGTCAAATGCTTTAACACAGAAATAATAAAATTTTATCAGAAATTAAAGTTTCAATTGGTAATTATATTTTCCTCTTGTCTGAAATACTTTAAAATGGTAAAAAATATTTAGTTGATGATGTTTAAAATGATGCACACCTAAAGCATAAGGACATAGAAAGATTTAAAATAAAAGAATAGAAAAATACTAAGTAAAACCAACCAAAAGAAGGCTGGTATATTACCATCAGGCAAAATAGACTTTAAAGTAAAGAGTATTATTAAAGATAATGAATGTCAGAATAATAATAAAAAGGAACAATTCACTAGGAACACATAACAATTCAAAATTTTATGCCTCAAAACAGGCAAAAGTAAAAAGTTAGAATTAAAAAGAGAAATTTAAAACTGAACAATCACCATGGAAGATTTAACACATCCTTTCAGTGATTGATTAATTAAGCAGGAAAAAGCTAGTTAGAATATAGATGATCTGGACAATATAATTACAAACTTAATCTAATGGACACATGTAGAACTTTTCACTGAACTATTAGAAAATACACATTCTTTCCGAGCACATAACATCTATAAAAGCTGTATAGGAGGCCACAAAATAAATCTCAACAAACATCACAGAATTAATGTCATATAGGCCATGTTCTCTGATAAAACTGTAATTACATTTTAAATCACTAGGAAAAATTATTTTAAAGGTATATATTTAGAAAATGTAAATGTACTTCTAAATAATACATGTCAAAAATAAATCATATTAGAAAAGATGTAGAAATGACAACAATGAAACCATGCTGCAGAGACTGATAAAATAGGGACTTCTAAGGAGGAAATGATCAAGGAAAAAGATATAGGCACAAATAACATTAGAATGAAAATTCAACAATTATGTTATAGGAGAGATTTCTAAAAAGTAGATAATAATATGAAACTTTTGTGATAATTAATTTGAAAATTTAGAAGAAATAGAACATTTCCTGGAAAATATAATTTTTTAAAAAGATTTATTTATTTTTTATTTATTTCTCGCCCCTTCCCGCCTCCCGCCCCAGTTGTCTGTTCTCTGTGTCTATTTGCTGTGTGTTCTTCTTTGTCCGCTTCTGTTGTTGTCAGCAGCACGGGATTCTGTGTCTCTTTTTGTTGCGTCATCTTGTTGTGTCAGCTCTCCATGTGTGTGGCGCCATTCCTGGGCAGGCTGCACTTTCTTTCACCCTGGGCGATTCTCCTTATGGGGTGCACTCCTTGTGTGTGGGTCTCCCCTACACGGGGGACACCCCTGCGTGGCAGGGCACTCCTTGCGCGCATCAGCACTGCACATGGGCCAGCTCCACACAGGTCAAGGAGGCCCAGGGTTTGAACCACGGACCTCCCATGTGGTAGACGGATGCCCTAATCACTGGGCCAAGTCTGCTTCCCAAATTTTTAAAACTAATTTAAGAAGAAATAGAAAATCTAAACAGAGCTGTAGTCACCAAAGTTTAAAATATAACCTCCCTGCTTGCCTCTGCCCAGCAAAAATAAGGCCCACATGAGTTCTATCAACCACTCAGAGAATATATAAACCAACTTTACACAAATTCTTCCAGAAAACAGAAAAAAAGGATATGCTGCCCTATTCATTTTGAGACCAGTTAAACCTTGATATCAAAAGCACTTGTTTAAAACAAAAACAAAAACACATAAGGACAGTGTAATAAGCCAGTTTTACTGGTAAGTATAAATGAAAAAATGCTAAGTAAAATTCAGCAATCCAAATCTGCAACGTAGTTTTTTTTTAAATGACCAAGTTGGGGGTTGTTTTCTCCAGCAATGCAAGAATGATTTAACATTAGAAAATCTATAAATGTCCGTCACCACCTTAACACATTAAAAAATAAAAGCCATAGGATTTTCTCAACATATACAGACAAATCATGCAATAAAATTAAATACTCATTAATTATTAGAAACACGCACACACACATATATATACACACGCAAAAATTCTTACCAATAGAAACAGAAATTCTTAACCTGATTTTTTTTAAAAAGTTATCACCAAAAACGCACCAGGTTGTGAAAAATTAAAAGCCTTTCCCTTGAAATTAGGAATAAGACAAGGATGCCTATTACTCAGCCCAGTGCAGTAAAACAGAAAAGTTGGAAAGAGAAAACGATCATTATTTCCATATCTTATGATTATCTACATAGAAAATCTAAAATGAAATGCAACAAACGATTAGAACTAGATGGAGGGTTCAGCAAAGTTGCAGGATACAAGATCAACATACAAAAAAATTAATTTGTTTACAGACACCACCATCAATTAGAAAATGTAGTTTTAAAAAGAACTATGCAAGCCCCTGCCTCGATCAAGATGGTGGAATGAGATGCTTTAAGCCCTGTCTCCCCCACAGAATTTCTGAATAACCAGCAAGAGCTGGCAGAAACAGCTTTCTAAAATTCCAGAAAAGAGTTAAACAGTTGCAGTACCAGTGAGCACCAAATCAAGAAAAGGGCCACTTGTAGTAGTAGGATCTCAGGGCACCATGGCTAGCCTTTCCCCACCCCCTCAGGCCTGTGCACAGAGCTGGCCCCGCTCCCAGTACAGATCCCTGGTCCTAGTTCAAAGGGAACAATTAACCCTCATGTACATATTGGGAGCATGTATGCCTGGCCCAGTCTGTCTTGTGGTGGCCTGAGGGACTCCCTGTCCCAGAACGTGCCCTGTACTAGGAGGCGGGTCACTGAACTCCCCTACAGAATGCTGTGGGACAGCAGTCAAGCCGTGCTGTCCAGGGCAAGGCACTGCGTATGTGGAATATACAGTGCACGGCCCAGGACTGTGAGGAAACTGTGTCCTAGGGAAGGGGGACATTTGGAACCATGTAAACAGAGGAATTCCTAGGACCACATGTGCATGCCCTAGTCAAGACACACCCAAGACACACAGAGATCAGGAAGGCCCGAAGCTTTGGCCTGGAGCTGTTCTCCAAACTCATTGAATGGCTAAGCCCTGAAGGACAGCACTCACACAGGTCAATCTGCCAAGAGTGGGAAAGGTGTCTTCTTTTTTTCCTTTTTTGTTGTTGTTGTTAGCTTTTGGCATTCAAGGAAAGCGCTGTCATAACACTAAGTGGATACAAGTTTAAGGCACAGACACCTCAGAGTCTAAATTCCAACAACAGCATACTAAAATATCTAAATGTCCACGTTTCAACAAAAGGTTACAAACACATAAAAAGAAAGGAAGCAAAGTTGCACATTAAAGCATTAGAAACCATGAATGAGGAGGACCAGCCTGGGACATTTCAGAAGAAGACTTTTAAAAAATGGCCCTAAATATGCTCAAAGAGTGAAAATAGAACATTCACAAAGAAGTAAAGGCATTTGGAAAATGACAGATGAACATAAAGAGAATATCAAGAAATATGGAGATTATAAAAAGGAACTAAGAAGGCCTGAAAACCAGAGTCACAGAAATTAAAAGTTCACTAGAAGAGCTCAACTGATTGGCACTGACAGAAGAAAGAATGTGTGAACTTGAATGTAAGAATAGAAATCATCCAGTCTGAGGAGCAGAAAGAAGAAAAGTAAACAGAACCTGAAGAAATTGTGGGGCACATTAAAGTGTACCAATATACACATTGTGGGAGTCCCAAAAAGAGAAGAAAGAGAGAAAGGGGCAGGGAGAATATGCAAAGAAATAATGGCTGAAAACTTCCCAAATTTAACAAAAGACATGAATACACACATCCAAGATTTCAACAAACTCCAAAGAGGATAAACCTAAAAAGACCTATACCACATCATGTTATTACAATCCAACTATCCAATGCCAAAGATAGAGAGTTCTGAAAGTCACAGAGAGCTTCAGTAAGATTAAGTGCTGAAACCCAGGAGGCAAGAAGGCAGTGGGGGGAAGCAGACATGGCTCAACTGATAGAACATCCATCTACCATATGGAGGGTCCAGGGTTCGAACCCAGGGCCTCCTGACCCATGTGATAAGCTGGCCCACACGCAGTGCTGATGTGCGCAAGGAGTGCCGTGCCATGCAGGGTGTCCCCGCATAGGGGAGCCCCATGCACAAGGAGTGCGCCCCATAAGGAGAGCCACCCCACGCGAAAAAAGCGCAGCCTGCCCAGGAGTGGTGCTGCACATACCGACAGCAGACACAGCAAGATAACGCAACAAAAAGAGACACAGATTCCCAGTGCCGCTGATAGGAATGTAAGCGGACACAGAAGAATACACAGCAAATGGACACAGAGAGCGGTGGGGGGAAGGGAAGAGAAATAAAAAATAAATCTTTAAAAAATTTTTTAAAAAAGACAAATGGATAAAATTGAATGATAAATCAATAGTTTTGGACTCATATAAATAAATAATTTGTGACAAGAGCTACATAAAGTTCAGATTGGATGAGAAGATTTATGTTGTATATATATTTCCATAATTTTTTTAAAAGGAGAAACTGAGATAATGACAATTAAATATAATACATAGTATTGGACAAGATCTAGGAATGGAGGAGAAAAGTTTCAAAAGGATGTTACTGGGAAACGGACTTTGGCCCAGTGGTTAGGGCGTCCGTCTACCATATGGGAGGTCCGCGGTTCAAACCCCAGGCCTCCTCGACCCGTGTGGAGCTGGCCATGCGCGGCGCTGATGCGCGCAAGGAGTGCCATGCCACGCAAGGGTGTCCCCCGCGTGGGGGAGCCCCACGCGCAAGGAGTGCGCCCGTGAGGAAAGCCGCCCAGCGTGAAAAGAAAGAGCAGCCTGCCCAGGAATGGCGCCGCCCACACTTCCCGTGCCGCTGACGACAACAGAAGCGGACAAAGAAACAAGACGCAGCAAATAGACACCAAGAACAGACAACCAGGGGAGGGGGGGAAATTAAATAAATAAATAAATCTTTAAAAAAAAAAAAAAAGGATGTTACTGGGACATAAGAAAAACTGGAATACAGAATGTAAGCTTTGTACCAATGTTAAATTTCTTGAACTTGATCACTGCACTTAAGGTGAGTACATGGGTTGGTATCCTTGTTGATAGGAAATGTGCATGGAGATATATGTTCAATGAGCAGGATGTGTATAGCCTGCTCTCAAGTATTTGGAAGGTGGAAAGATGATGGATGGATGGATGGATGGATGGATGGATGGATGGATGGATGGATGGATGGATAAATGGACGGTGACGCAGGAGTGGCAAAATGTTAAAGTTGGTGCATCTGAGTGTCTGGGAAGTGGGGATATATTGGAGTTCTTCTGTATGGTATAGGGTTTGTATTATTTTTGTAACTATCCTGTAAGCTTGAAATTACTTCAAAATAAACTTTAAAAAAAGAACTATGATAGTGAACAACATAAAAGAAATATATTCAACACTTTTATGCAGAAAACTATATAATGTTATTGAAAGGCATAGAAGACCTAAATAAATGATATATTTCTAGATGGAAAAAATAAATAACAAAATAAGTTTAATTATCCTTATATTAAACAATAAATATAATAAAAATCTAACAGTCTTTCACATATAAGAGCGAAGGACTGGTGGTAGCCAAGATATTCTGGAAAAAGAAGGAACATATCAGAAGGAGGCCTGCCCTAGTAGCTGGAAAAAGTTTATTGTAACTTTTATTCAGACTTTGGAATAGAGATATATTCCAAATATATTTCCCTCTATAGAGAGAGAGAGATTCCAAATAACCAGTGAAAGAGATCAGCAAGCCCTGAAACAGAATCATACAGAAATGAAAACTTGACATATGACAATGGAATTACAATCAGGGGAAAAAGGAGAAAAGGATAGAATTCAAGATAAATAATGTTGGAACAATTAGTTATACATGTGGGGGGAAATTTTGATCCCTACTTCATACCATATACACACAAGAGAATTAAAAAGCTAATATTATAAGCAAAAATTTCAAAGTTTTTAGAAGAAAATATGGAGGATGATCTTTATGACCACCAACTAGAGGAGGATATCTTAATTACGGTATAAAAGGCTTAAACCATAAAGGAAAAGCCCAATGCAATAGACTACATTAACACAAAACCAAAAAATAAAAAAAATAAAAATTCTCTTTTCAATTAAAGTGAAAAGGCAAGCTACAGACTGTGAGATGTGTGTGACATTTATCTAATAAAACAGTAAGTGGGGAAGCAGATGTGGCTCAAGTGATGAGGCCTCCACCTACCATATGGGAGGACCCAGGTTCAATTTCTGGAACTCCTGGTGAAAAAGAAAAAGAGAAAGCATGGCTGTGTGGCGAGCCAGTACGCGCACAGTGAGCCCAGTGCCCGCGCAAGTGCCCACATGGTGAGCCAGGACCTGCATGGTGAATGAGTGCTCATGCAAGTGAGTCACAGCAAGATGATGACACAACGAAAGAGAGACGGAGAGGAGAGTCAAAGCAAAGCTCAGCAGAAACCAGGAACTGAGGTGGCACAATTGACAGGGAGCCTCTCTCCACATCAGAGGTCCCCAGGATCGAATCCCTCTGAATCCTAGAGGAGAAAGATGAGAAAAGAAGACAAAAGGAGAAATAGATTCAGAGGATCACACAGCAAATGGACACAGACAGCAAAAACAGCAGGGCAGGGGCGGGGGAAAAAAATAAATCTTTAAAAAATAAAACAATAAGTGTTTAGAACATATATTATTAAATAGATCAAAAAGCAAGCAACCCAGTGGAAAAAAATGGACAAAGTACACAAACACATCTTTCACAGGAATAGGCAGTTTCACTGCCAGGCCAATAGACATGAAAATATACACAACCTCACTTGGAATCAGGAAATGAAAATTACAAAAACTAAACATTTCCTGCCCTTTGACTGACAAGACATTTAAAAAATCTGACAATACCGAGTTGGTAAGATGCGAAGCGACAGGAATTCTCTCGTGCTATTGGTGAGGGTAAATTGGTACAACACTTTGGAGAGCGATTTGGTATCATCCAGTATTTCCATTCCTGGGAATCTACCATAAAGAATCTCTTTCACAAGGAGATATGTGAAAGGTTACTTACTTCAGAATTGTTTGTAATAGGTGAGATTGGGAACAAGCAAAACTCTCCCAACAGGAGAATGGATAAATCAATTGCCAAGTATTCATATCACAGAATTCTATATACAGCAGTGAAAGCAAATGAACAAATACACATGTATCAATACGTATACATCTCAAAAACAAAATGCTGAGCAAAGCCAAAGCTGTGGGAGGATGTAAACATTACTGGTACCATTTATATAAAGTTAAAAAAACAATATTATATATTGTTTATGGGTATCTGTACACAGTAAATGTATAAAAATATTCATGCCAATGATATATGCCAACTTCGGTGAAGTGGGTACCTCTGAGAAGAGAGGAAAGGGAGTGGGATGAAGAAGGAATACATTCCAGAAGATATATTTTTGAAATATTTTTACCTCAAAAATAAAATGTGAAGCAAATATGCCAGAATGGTAGGTAATGATTATATTATCCCCCGTAATTTCTAGTACAATTTTTTATTTAAAAAGTGACTGGCATTAAAGCAAAATTTTAGAAATGACTTTTTCTTAGTGACTGATAAAATTTCTAATAGCAAGAATTCAATAAAATTAAACTATTAAAATTGTCCAGATTCTCATTTTTTATATTTAAAATTTTTTAAATGTGTCCATAATTGAAAATAAATAAGGAACTATCTAGACATAAATTATAAATACCCTGACACAGGGTTTTAAAAGGTATAATTAAATATGCATACACATGGGTAAATACTGGAAAGGAACACTAAAAAACAAAACAAAACAAATAAAACAGAATTTATCTTAGGCAAAAGGAGTTCGGTGAGAAATTTCTTTAAATTTTTTTACTTTTTAAACTCACCTTGATGAATAAAAAAAAAATTGGTAAAAGAAATTTATGATATACTTCCTAAAAAGCTTTTATTGTAGAAATAATATAGCAGCACAGATTTAAACAAATAATGCCTTGGTAATGCACAGTAAAAAGTAGTGAATGCCTTTTAGAGCTTCCTCTGAGTTCATTTCTTTCTGTTAAATGATCAGTCAAAACAATAAAGGCACACAGCAAAATGACTGGGGTCAAATTGCCATTGCCACCCGATTTTCAAGGGCAACCACAGTCAAGAAGTCTGCCAGAGTGAAGCTTTGCTACCCCTTTAATTAAGGCGGGGCTTTTAAAGTCAGTTGTTCCACTGGTGTCTCAAATCAATCAGATGAAATTCACCTTTTACGTGGCCTGAATCCTGATAGCTCTGGCACACTTGATAGGTAATTTAATCCTCTCTGGTGTGGATGAACGCAAACTCAAATTAGCTAGTGAAAGAGTTGGTCTTCTCTGAGATAGCTGTGCTTTTCCACTTTTATGCAAGAGCTGAGCTTCACCAACTGGCTAGCTGGAGGTGTTATTAAAAATTTAGTGAAAGAAACAAGGTGTGCTCTGGTGTCTCTTGTTACCCTTTCTACTGTTACTCCAGCAGACAAAAGGCACAGAAGCCTGCTTCATGAATAATGTGACATGGAATATTCACAATCTATTTTTAATGGAGTCAAGTAATAACGTTAAGAGAGATATCTGCAATCTTCAAATTTCATACAGTAATGGGCATAGTAATTTGTTTTGATTCTGAATTGGGAATACCAAGATATTTTTCCCCACAAAAGGGCACACTGTTAACATCAAAATTTCAACTCATTTAAAGTATAAACCGGATTATGAAAATGGACCCAAAGTTCTAGATTTCACAAGAGGAAAGCAGGGCAGACACCTAGATTTCAATCAGTCCCACTTGCCCCTCAACACAACGTCTTTACTTTTAAAGTCAGCCTGGAAATAACCAGTCTGCATGGTGACTTCTGCAGAAGGGACATTTTGTCATCTTTCTTACTGGGAGCTTTGTCTGCTGGGACACTGGGACAAGGTTCCTGCATACTGCTCATCACCCCATCAGTTCTGGAAAACTATCTTGGAAATTGCTGTGCAGAGTAAACCAACTTAAATTTTGAGTGAGAGGAAGCTGGCATGGAAACACATGGTGTTAAAAAGCAAGTGAAGATAGCCAAGGACGGAGATTTGGAGTGACTGGGCAAAGCATCAGCTCAGAGACAGAAACCTACGTGTCCTACTCATTTCTGTGCTGAGGTGGGCAGAATCAGTCCACAGCATGTAGTAGGGGTTTATTTTCTCTGCTTATTCACTTACTACCACAACAAATATTTATTGATCTCCTACTGTGTGCCAGGCACTGTTCTGGGAGCTGAAGATTCAGCAGTGACCAAATAAAGTCTCACACAGGTACTGTGCTTGCTGCTGTGTCCCCAGCACCTAGAGCAGCATGAGGCCCCTATGGGCATTCAGTCAACACACGTGAAACTGATCTGAATGGAAATGAGCAATCTGCTGGCCGTCCCATGGCCATGCATACCTGGAACAACTGGCTAGGACATGTTAGAGCACAGACAGGTGGCATTTGGGCTAGGACCTTATTCTAGTTTCAGTCTCTTAAAGGTCTGATTTAGGCAAGAAACTCCCACAGTGGGGATAGAGCCAGAAATAACCCGGGCCCCAATTATACTGTTCCTCATGTGTGTTTAGATTTGTAACTTGCCTGCACAGCTAACCAATCTCAGACACTTTCTCTCCCCAAAAGCAGTAAGGGTTGGATGGGATGTTAGAGCCATATTCACATTTTATGGGTAAGGAAACTGTATCAGCGAAGTCAAGGGATCTGCCAATGTCACACAGTATGTCTGCGACAGAACTGTGACTGAAAGGCAAAGCTCTAGACCTAAGGCCCTTGATTGCTTTATTCATCTGTGGATAGTATTTATTCGTATTAGCCTGTGGGGGGATACTTTGACTTTCTCAGAGGAAAGAATCTGTGTACATGTGGGACTCTACAAGGTAGGAGCTTGTCTTATATATGTTCCAGTTTTTCTGTTAATGAAGAAATATCTCTGAGGAACAGAATAAAAGAAAAAAGTATATGGAAACCAGAGCTATTGGGTTTTACTCTCTTCGCGATGCTGGCATGTCTGCTTCACTTTCATACTCCGTTGTAGTTTCCTTCGGTGTTAGCTTCCCCCACAGACTAAAACAAAGGTCTTTCCCAAATTCCCTGCCTAAATAAAAGGAAAGCTGTAAGAGTCTTAATACTTTATTAACTTAAAAACATCACTCTAATAAATATGTATTAACAAGTGTAATGCACTCCAGACGAACTAGAACATTTACAGACCTCATCAAAGCAAAAACACCACTTTTTTCTCTATGGTACACATGGGGGTTGGGGTCAAAAAGCTGACGGCAGCCTTCACTCCCACACACCTGCCAGCTCAGACATCTTAAAAATACCGGAGTAACAATGAAAAACCGACTCTACGTGTGAGTCTTTGACAAAACCACTCAGCTAGTTTTCATTTACTCTTGATAAAATCCCAAATGCTCAGAAGAGAAGATTCAAAATTCTTCTCAGCACCCCCTCAGATGGGACCACTTGGAGGTGTGACTATCAGCTTTTGAAGGTCAAGAGCCATGACTTTACTCCCGGTTCCCATGTACCCAGCCCAGGGCCTGGTACCATGGTAACCCGGCTAGGTAAACGCTTGCTGAATGAATGGATGGCTTCTTGTCCAAAGGCTCTGTGCTTTTACCTCCTCTGATAAAGCCTGCACAGGTTTCCTGCAGGGAGGACCTCTAATCGCCTGTCATCACCAAGTCCACTTCACTCCTGCTTCTTCCTGGACCAGACCCGACAGTGTATCTTGCGATTTCAAATGGGTGAAACCCCTTCCCCAAATCAGTTTCTGAACCGGAGTTTAAGGGGGAGAAATGATTCCTGCAAGACTTACAGGCAGCCCCCAACAGGGACTCGAGAAGGGGAATAGAAAATCACACCACTCGTTCTTCTTTCTAGATAAAAGCATGAGCGCACGTCCACCTTGCGCGTGGAGACTCCTCCTCTTCCACACCAACAGCTGGGGCGGTCAGCTGGAGGAGGGACGGCGCCTGCAGGGCTTTCCTGTCTGTGGTGCCGGGCTGGGGCTGGGCAGGCCGGTGGGGCCCAAGGTCTTATCTGACTGAGGCTTCAGGGGTAGAGAGCCCCGTTCAGGCCCAAGCCCGGGGAGCCGCGTGGCTCGCTCTCCAGGCTGAACTCTGAGAAGGTACCTCGTCTCCTCCGGCGGCTCCAGGGAGGAGGGAGAAGGGCGGGCGGCAGGAGCTGCAGACGGGGCCGCGGGCCCGCGGCGGCGGGAGGGCCTGGGGGCAGGCCGGGGCTGCCCTGCGTAGTGTTGCGTGGCCGCGGCCCGCGGCCAGCCGGGCGCTCACTTGAGCCCGTGCTGCGTCTCGCGGTGCCGCCGGAGGTCCACCTTCCTCTGGAAGCCCTTCCCGCACAGGTCGCAGCCGAAAGGCTTGAAGCCCGTGTGCTTCCGGCTGTGGGTGATGAGGTTGGAGCTCTGGCTGAAGGCCTTGCCGCACACCTGGCACTTGTGGGGCTTCTCACCTGGAGGGGGGGAGGGGGAGGGCGCGTGAGGCTGCGATGGAGCTAGAGGGGACCCACCGTGACCCACATGGCCTCGGCAGCAGCTGGCTGCCCCCCAGCCCGAGCCTGCCGGCCTCCCGGGGGGCGCCGCGCCGCACAGCCCCGGCTCCCCGCCTGCAGCGCCGGCTCCGCCGAGCCGCGCGCGCGCCGGGCGAGGGGGAGCTTTTCTGAGTGGGGGTTCCCACCCAAAGGCCTCAAACCGTTTCCTGCTGAACGGAAACAGGGCAAAGGCCACGTGACCGCCCCAGGCTCACAGCTGAACCACGCGGGGAGGACTCCCCTGGCTCGAGAAGCAGAGCCCGGCACCGCAGCTGTTTCAGCCCGGGGTGGGGGGAGCTGGCCTACAAACCGTGTGACTCTGTTCTCGCTAATTCAGAGGAAGTGTTCAAATCTGAGTTTCCAAGTGGGTGTTGGTTTGTGTGGACCAGTGAGCTTTTCTTCTTTCTTGCTCTTGAAGGACGACAGAATGCATCTGAAGCGCCGACGTCTCTCATTCTCATTTTAAGAATCCACATTTGGGTCACAAACTATTTGTTTTAAGATCACTGATCCTTTTCCATCTTGATTTTACTTTCTTTTTATGAGGTTGATCACAGGATTTTTAAAAATATATATATATGCCAGCAACCCTTTACCAGAGACTAGTAAATAACAGACAGAATGTGTAAACATTTTGTCTTTTTCCCCAGCTCTTATGCTATTTCACATTTGAATTTCCAAATAGCCCCAGCATGGCATTACAGTCTGCCTTGGAAAAAATACAAAATAGATGAGGTTTGTTTTTGAGGAGGCCTCTGTCCCTCTTGCTGCACCCTTTCCTGCCTTCAAGTTTCAGATTTCCTTGATAAAGAATCACCCATCAAAACGTATACTATCCCTTTAGGGTCAAATAAATCTGAGAAACGAATTCTGGCTATAATGTGAATGATTGATAAGGGCTTAATGTTTCATGCAGTCAAGATCCTAGTTTGCATTTTGATAAGTGTCTTGAAAACCTTCACTCAAAAGGAGTAACATGGAAATTTCAGGCAAGGGAGCATGATTACAGTAAGATATGCTTTTGGGTTTTCCAATGGGAGCATCTACACTATCCAGGCATATTTATAAACCTCAATGGTGGATCTGTGGAGCACACTGGGATTTGTTTTTAAATCAGTATTCGTATTCTGCAAAATAGTCAGAAATTCTGAGTATCAGTGTAGATGCCTTGTTGACTATTAAAGAGAATGCTCTTGGCATTAAAACTGTTCCTTGCTCACAATCAGAAAGTTAGGGAAGGGGTCCAGGATTTGAAGCCAGTGCATTCCAGTCTTGGATCAATGATTTACTCTCAGCCTGACCTTCGAGAAAACATTCAATCTCTCTGAGTGTGATTTTATGGGGTAGCAGTAAGGATCAAATGAAAGGATGGATTTGCAAATTACAAAGCATTGTAATAGGTGAGGAATTGTCATAGTATGGCAAGAACTTGCTGATTATTCACAAAGAGCAATCAGTGAATAGAAGCTTTCTTTAGCCACCAATCCCCATGACTCTGAAAGTACAATATGATACACTGCAGTGAAGAACAGACACTGGAGGTCAGAAAGACTTGAACTTGAGGCCTGGCTCTGCCTCCTGCTAACTCTGTGACCCTGGGCAGGTTGTTTAACCCCTCCCTCTATGCCTCACTTTCCTCATCTCTAAAATGGAGATAAGGCTAACTCCTGGGGTAATGAGCATAAAATGAAATAATGCATTTAAAATGTGCTTAGCAGAGAACTTAGTAATAAATATTTTCCATTGCTCTTTTCCTCCCAATTCAGAATAAGCACTCAGACTCCTAAAAATACAGCCCGAGAGGACACTCTCCCAAAAGGCCTGGTGGAAGCCCTGAAGAACGCTCATGTCTAGTAAGAGGATGCTGGACCTTCCTATTTCACCCAGAGGAGGCAGCAGTTGGGGCAGCTACTAAGCTAGAGGAAAGCATTGCTTCGAGGAGAGAGAACCTCAAACCAACCTGCTGTGTGTCTCTTCAGACAGCCCCAAAACAAGGCCCTGCTGGACCTTGTTTTGTAAATGAACCAGAGAGAATCGGCCTCTTTTATTGTGTTCTTTAACACACCGCAATTAGTGTAATTGCCTGGGGAAGGCCTCACCCACCACTCACCGAGGCCAGAACCTCAGAGGTGAGGAGTATTGGCCTCAGGGCAAAGAGTAACATCCCCTCTCCTGGGTGCTCCCTACTGCCTGCGGCCTTCAGCTCACCCGTGTGGATGAACGTGTGTTTCTTCATGTCCGACTTCTGGTGGAACCTCTTGCCACAGTACTGGCAGGGGTAGGGCCGGGTGTCGGAGTGGATGAGCAGGTGTGTGGAGAGCGTGGACGAGCGCTTGAAGCTCTTGCCACAGATCTTACAGTCAAAGCTCCGTTCCTGCAGGGAGGAGGACGCGTCGTCACTTCTGCCGTAGTCACCCAGGCTGCCACTCTCCTCACCGCCACCCTGACCCTAAAATCCCCAAAGCCAGCGCTCTCCCTTCCTTCAGACTCCCGTTCCACAGAGCCTGCCCCACTGCCCACCCCCCTATTTATTTCCAACCTCCACCCTCCCCACCCTTATCCTCTTCCCCTTTAGCACTTTTTCTACCAAAACATTTTTCACCCACAACCCTCCACACCCTAGGGCAAAAACATTTCCCACCCTGCTTTTTTTCCCCACCCTGCTTTTTTGACACCCCCGTACACACACTTCTCCGCCCTCGCAACAGGAGCCCTAGCCCTCAGTCCCTCGAGCGGCCCCCGCCCCCACGCCCAGCCAGGCCAGCGTGGGTGTTGGCGCTGAGAAGCGGGTACTCTTTCTTCGTCTCTGTAAGTAAGCCTTCTCCTGTCCGTCATGGTTATTTGTGCACTCATCTACCTCGCTGTTCTCTGACTCAACTAAACCGCAATCTCCGCGGCGAATCCTCACGTGCTACAGAATTCTCAGTGCCTGGTACCGAAGATGGACAACAAAATTGTCAGGGGAATGGACGGGAGAATAGCCAGGCAAATATGGCAGCGGACGCTCCAAATGCATCTCTGCGTCTTTGCAATCGGCAGGGGTCAATACAGACTCACTGCAAGCCGAGTGGTGTAAAGAAGGGAGGCAGAGGCAGAGCTAATAAATCTAATATATCAGCAGCGAGTCCGTGCATACAAATCTTCTTAAGAAACCCAAAGCGATGATGAGGATCACAAGCGCAAGGCTCGCAGCGAGGTGCTGGTAACGTGTGACGCCAAAATGGGGATCCTCGAGGCTGGAGCCGGCTACCCGCTACCCTTCCCTACACGGCGGGGCAAGGGGGCGTGGTGCAAGGGGAGGGGACGGCGACTGGTGACAGCCAGGGAGAAAGCAACCAGGCGGAGGGCGGCCGTCGCGGAGCCGAGGAGCAGCAAAAGATCCCGAAGGCGAAAACCTGAGTAGCGCGAAGAAAACCGCGCTTACCTGCGAATGCACGGCTTTGTGCTGCTCCAGGCTCACCGCGTGCCCAAAGGTCTTGCCGCACATCTCGCAGGCAAAGGGTCTGGTGCCGCTGTGAGATCTGCGCACGTGCACCTCGAGCCCGTGCGGCGTGGAGAACACCTGAGCGGGTGGGCGGGGGAGAGGGCCACTGAGAGGGGCCGCGGGCGGGGCGGGGGGCGAGGGGCTGGCGAGGCCGGGCGCGCAGGACGCTCACCTTGCTGCACTTGATGCACTTGTAGGAGCCGCCGCCCAGCAGCAGGCGGGTGCACAGCAGCTCCGACTCCACCTTGACGCCGGCGCCCTTGTCCGCGTGCAGCGCGTGGCTGTGCTCCGGGTACAGCCCGCCCGGCGCCGCCGCTGGCCGCTCGTACAGCCCGGCCGCCGCGGGCCCGAAGTCGCCGTAGAGCCCCAGGCCGGGCCCGCCCCCGCTGCCTCCGGAGCCGCAGCCCCCCGGCGCCCCGCTGCCGGCGCCGCCCCTGCCCGCGGCGCGCTCGGGGCTGTAGAGCGCCGCGGGGTGGCCGGGCTCCGGGGCGCGCTCGCAGTAGAGGCCCAGGCCGGCGCCGCGCTCCAGGGCCGCGCAGGGCCGGTAGCTCTGCACCAGGTGCCGCAGGTCGGAGCCCGCCAGGCCGCTCCACGAGTACGGCTTGAAGGGCAGGGGGAAGGGCTGGGCTTCGTCCAGCGACGGGCACACCGACTTCTCGGAGGCTGTGGAGCACAAGACCCAGCGGGGCAGGCGTTAGAGGCCGGGGGCAGCGTGGAGGCGTCTGCGGGTCATCGTGCCGGTTGCTTGCTGTCACCGAGAGTTTGTGAAGTGCTCCGTACCCCGCCCTAGGCACCAGGGACGCCCCCAGGATAAAGCGCGGGCCGGGCCCCAGGCTCTCGGGCCCCTGGAGGAGGCGGGCCAGCAAACATAAGCAAGAGGACATCGGGTGGGGAGATAGCTAGCTTCTGTGAGCGACAGCGGACGCGCTCCGAGTGACATGGGTGTTTTCTGGAGGTCTATAGGAAAAGGGGTGCCACGCTGTGTGTGCTCAGTAAACGCTCTGAGCTGGGCGGGAGGAGAAGGTGGCAGTCGTTGGGGCCCTGCGCAGCGTTTGCCGGTGCGTGAGCAAAGCCCAGCGCCCGGGCGCGTGCTCTGCGGCCTAACAAGTTCTCGCGCAGATCTTTCTCTTTCCAGGGATAAACGAGGTATGAGCCGGAGGACCGATGTGATTCGGCCCGGACCTACCGGAGAAACGGGTGAAGAAACGCGGAAGCGTTAAGAAGTCCTCAAAGTCGTTAAGGGCCCAGTGCCCGCAGCAAAAGGGAGCGGACAGGGCGCGTGGGTCTTGTACTGCTCATCAAATGCCGCCCAATCCCGTCTCTGCCGTGGTTTGGACGAAAAGATGCCAAACCTCGCAGAGAGTAATTTATTAAGGTTTAGCCACTACCTGCAAGAGGAGCAGCTTTCCGAATGCGCAGCCTGCCGCACCCCACCCATGTGAATCTTGCTAAAACCAGATACCGAACTTGTACTTTCTCTGAATGGGTACGAATTTACGAATCTGTTCATTCACACATACACACACACACACACACACACACACTCCAGTCCAGGCTCCCACTTGAGTGAGTGTAGCACCCCTGGCTTCCCTCGGAGGAGTCCTCCGGCGCTCAGTCCACGTGGGCCCGAGGGGTACTCAGCAGGGAAGAGCGCCCTGACTCCGGCGCCTGGACACACTGGCTGCGGGACCGGGGTGGAGGGGGAGGGGGGGGGGATCTTTTAAACCTGGTAAATACAACCTGGAAATAACTTGGCACGATCCTGCTGGCCTGCGTCTTTCCTCCCCCGCTCCAGCCCCGAGACTGGTCTCCACCCAAAGTGCAGTCACTCATGTGCCCCAAGCTCGATTGCTGGCTGGAAATGAAACCCAGCGGGCTGGCCCCCGCGGCTGGGTCAGCCAGGCAGAACGAAAAATGAAACAGACCCCCAATCTGTGTCTGCGAAGACCCAGCTAGGGACTGAGATTTTCGTCCCGACTCCTCCCCCGCTCTGCCCTGCCCAGGGCCGCGG
The DNA here is from genome assembly GCF_030445035.2 of Dasypus novemcinctus. Taxonomy (NCBI): domain Eukaryota; kingdom Metazoa; phylum Chordata; class Mammalia; order Cingulata; family Dasypodidae; genus Dasypus; species Dasypus novemcinctus. The sequence continues at coordinate 33,612,640 of NC_080681.1, read as the reverse complement.
GAGAGAACGCAATTTCCAACGGCAGCGACGCGTTTCGCTCAGACTGCCGAGGTATTCGTTTCTGGAGGGTTGGAGAGGGGGTCTGAATTCTGGGGTTCTAGGTCTTGCTAAACAATCAGCTCTGGTGAGAAAACGAAACGTCAACACTACTGCGGGGCGAAACCACTGGTTCGTTTTCTGTCACTAGCCGGCTCGACGCAAATAGATGTGAGGGAGGAGCGGCCGGGGGCCCGGGGCCTCGGGGGGAGGCAGTGGCCTCGGCGCGCAGACTGTCCAGGCCCGGGGAAGCCCGACGCCTCCCCCCACTCCCACAAGCCAGCCCCCTCCTCCCGCAAAGACCCTGCCCTATCCACTCAGCATTTCTGCTCCCCCAAGGCCGCGCCGTTTCTCTCCCTACCTGGAGACACGGAGGGCGACGGAGGCCTCCAGAAGTCCTCAAACTCCGAGCTCTGATCGCAGACGCTGCCCTCACAGCTGCCGGGGGACGCGGAGGCTCGGTCGGGGGCCTCGGTCAGCTGCGACTCCGGGGACAAACGGCCCCGGGGCTCCGCCTCCGCCCCACCCGGGCTCGAGGTGCTGTCTGCGGAGAGTAGGCGGAGAGGGGCTCAGGCTGGGCCCGGCTGGGCACGAGGGTTTCGAAGTGGCCCCCACGCACTGTCCGCGCCCTAGGCCTCGGCATCTGCGCGCCCCGCTCTCCCCGCTTAGACTGCGCCGAGAGCCGGCGAGGATCGAAAAGCCGCAGCAGAGAGGCGGCGGCAAATAGGCTACGAGCCCGCAGGAACTCGGGCGGTAGGAATCTAAACGGCAGCAAAGGGGACGTTGGGGCCGCCCTCCCGGCTCCTGGGGAATGGCGCGGCGGGGCGCTGAGTTGGCGTCCCGGGCGCTTCCCTTCCCTGCCCGCGCGCGTCCCGCACCTGCTCGGCCCGGCGCGGGCACGTTCTCCAGGCGGAGGGAATAGTCGGGTCCCGGGGAGCGTGGCTGGTGGTAGCTGTGCGCCTTCTTGCTCTTGACCAGGAACGAGCGCGGCATCGTGGCCCGGCTCGCCGTCAGCCCCGAGTCACCCGGAGTGCTCGCTCAGCCCCAGCCCGGCGAGAGCTGCGGGAGGAGGAGCGGGGTAGAAGCGCGGGTCAGCGCTCTTCCCCGCGGGGAACTGGGCAGCCGGGCGCAGGGAGAACGCGGGCCGGGGAGGGGCGAGGAGGAGGAGCTTGGCCCCGCCGCGCCGCGCTCACCAGGTGGCATTCGGACAGGTGGCGAGAGCCCGCCGCCACCGCCGCCGCTCAGCCGTAAAACCCGTCCCCGGGTCGGTGGCTCGGGGCCCCTCTCTGTCCCGCCCACACACCCCGGCTCCTCAGCTCCCTTCGCAAAGGTCGCTCAGACCATCGAACGCTCCGGAGGGCCACGGTCTCGACCCGGCCACGCAGCGGCCTCGACTCCTCGCTCCCCGCTCGGCCCTGCTTTCCACCCGAGGAGGGCGGGCGGGCGGGCGCGCGAGGACCAGATTGGGGCCAGGGGATGAGTCAGTGGTCGAGGACGGGAGGGGCCAGGAGCCGAGGCCTCCGAGAGCCGCAGATTGGAATGAGCGGGGAGATGCCGAACGCAAGGGGCAGGGCTGCCGGGCAGGGCTGCGGGCGGGGCCCGGGGTACAGCAGCAGAAAGCCCGGGGGGTGGCAGAGGATGGAGAAAGGAGGAGGGAGGGCAGAGAGACAGGAAGGTGGGGGTGGGGTGGTGGCAGAGGGCAAACCCCGGCCCCGGGTGGAACTGGAGTCCCGGTGATCCCCGCCCGCTCTGTCATGAAGGGGGAAAAATTGGCCCCGGAGAAGCGGTGCGGCGGGTGCACTCCGAACCCTGGACATCTAACCTCGGAAAGCAGGTGCCGGGGGGAAAAGCTCTTTCCGTTACGCTTGCCAAAAACCTTGTCCTGGGGAAGTCGAGAGCCGTAAGTGCGCGCTGGCTGAGGATCGCGCGTGTCCCGGAGTCCGCGCAGCACCGGCGAGTTTAACCCACCAGTAAGAGGACCACGGAGCGCGCGGCTGAGCTGCCGGGGCTGGGAGCCGGGGTCCGGGCGCTGCGCCCGAGGGAACTGCCCGCTGCGCCGCTCTCTTTAACCCCCAATCAGTTCACCTAATCCCGGGTCGAAACCCGAGCCCGGCTGGGAGGCGGGGCGGCCTCCTGGGCTCCCCTGGGGGCGGGAGGAGAAGGTCTAGGGAAAACGAAATCCGCCCTCCTCCCGGGGTGAAGGGGTGCGAGCCGGGTTCACAGGCGCGCTGCAGGCTCTCCGGGCACAGCAGCTCTGCCCGGTCTCGGCGGGCTCCGAGACACGGGGGGCAGGAGGGCCTTAGGCCGGGGTAGGATTCCTGGTCCTCAGGCTTCGCGCGACTTGGGCTCCCGGGGCGGGAGGCGGACACAGCCTGAGTCTGCTCTTTGGCACCCCGGGCTCAAAACAAATCCTCCGGGGTCGGTCCCTGGAAGGCACTCCACGCCGCGCCGTGCCTCCTCGCAATCCCCGGGGAGGAATGTGGGCTCCGCCTGGGGGAAAAGACGGCCCCGACACTTCGCGGATCCCTCGACAACGTTTCCCGCGTTCTAGGCGCCAGAAGGCCCCTGGAGGTGAGGGAGCCGCCCATCCAGGTCCCAGCCTCCCCAGGTTCGGGACCTCTGGAGGTTTGAGGATGCAGAGCTGCCCCAAAGCGCGGTTCTGCTGCTTGCATTTCCTGCACCCCGACGGGAAGCGCGCCCTCGAATAAGCAATCAGACACCGTGAATGCAAAAATCTTGATACTTGGGAGGAAAAAATCCCGCGGCAGCCGGGGGCCTTGCAGGTGGGGAGGGGGCGGGGCGCTGGGGAGCCGCCGGGGGCCGGAGGCGCTGTGTGCGCGGGATTTACCGCCGCGGGCTAGGACAGCGCGGGACCGTGGCCCCGCGCCACTCTGGCACCCTGGCAAGCTGTGCGGGTTTCGGGGGGGGGGTGGGAGTGCACGGCTGCGGGCGCCGGGCCTGGGAAAACGACCTCGCGCCGCAGCTGGCGGCCGGGGGCGGGGCGCGCTCTCGGAGCCCGCGGGCCGGCGGGGCCTCTCCCGCCGGGAAGGGCACCTCCAGCGCCGGGACCGGCCTCTCCAGCCCAGCTGTCGCCGCCTCCCGCACCAGATGTTTCCTTCCCGGGAGGATCCTGTTCCCCCGCCGGACAAGCAAGCTGTCTTGGCGCGCTCTCCTTGCCCAGACACCTAGGCCCGCCGCGCGGGGAGCCCTGGGCCTCACGTCGGGTTCCCTCGGGGCCCCCGCGGCCAGCAGCGCCGGGGAAAAGGGACACGCTCCAGGGTCGCCCCCGCAGCGCCGGTGCCTTGCGAGTCCCCGCAGCCGCCCCCGCCGGGCGGGGGTTCGCGGAACAGGCACAGCGAACCTACCTGCGGGGTCAGGGCTCGGGCATCGTGCTCCGAGAGTTTTCAAACTGAGTCTTGCTTTCGGAAGAGATCGCGCTGTCTCTCTCTCTCTCTCTCTCTCTCTCTCTTTTTTAATCTCCTTCGGAGCTCGGCCCCCAAAACCACAGCTTCACTTCCTGAGCGTTAAGGAGCAGCTCGCGCAGCCCTCCCAGACCTGACCCCAACCCCCCGCCGGGCTCCTCCTCTACGCAAGGGCTGGGGGGGCGGGCGGGGGGCCCAGCCATCTTCCGGGGCGCCCCTTCGCAGCCCTCCCCGCTTTGACTCTGGGGGACGGCGAGGGCTGGGGGGACTCGGAGGCTGGGACACCCAGGCGCTAGAAGTGACTCGAAAGAAAATAAACTATTCTTGGCTCCCGGGAGACTTCCGCAGCGAGAAGAAGTCACAGATTCAGCACACAGATTGAGCGGACCCGCGGGGGTGGCGGGAGCACGGCCCCGAGGAGGCCTGCGCGCCCTCCGGCCCCGGGCCCGGGCCACTCCGCCCCCGGCCCGGGGCCGTGAATCACCCGCCCGCGGTGCCGCCGGGCTGGAGCCCGCAGAGTGGCCGCGGCGTCCGCCGAGCGAAACCTGCGCCGCCGCCCCGAAATAGCTTGTTGTGGAAACACTCGGGGATAAATACGCCCAACGAGGCTGAAAATACCTTGACACCCAATCCGAGAGGTTTGCTCATTTCCCTTCGGATTTAGGTAATGGTTAAATTTGGAAGAGGTGGGCGAGCGCCGAGCCCCCGGCGGGGCGGGCGCTGGCGGCGCGGCGCGAGGGCGCCCGGCGGGGGCTGCGGGCGCGCCCGGGCTCGCCGGCGCTCGGCGGGGGCTGCGCGGCGCGAGGCTAATTTCCGGTGGTCGGAGCTGCGAAAGGAAAGGCGGCGGCGGAGCGCGCGCGGGGGCAGCCCCCGCGGCGGCTAGCCGACCCCGCCCCGCCGGGCAGGAGAGCGAGAGCGCGACCTCGGGCGCCAGCTCCCGCCGCCTGAGGTCAGACCCAGGCACCTGGTCCCGGGGAGCAAGCAGTAAAGCGCCACAGAGCCCCGGCTGTGATGGTTATTGAAAAGTGAACAACCTTCACTCGGATTGTATGTTCCATGAAGGTAGGCACTGGACGTGCATCTTTCTGCAGGCGCTTAGCAAGAGCCTGGGGCCCGAGTAAACGAACTACTGTAATGGATTAATTTTATTAATCGAACAGGGGGGAAAGAACCCTAAAACCGCACCCATACGCAAATGACCAAACACAACGACCTCCAACGCTAGACTGGATGCCGTGTTCCGTGTAGTGTGGTCTGTTGCCTGTGTATACCTAAAGCCTAAACGCTTTCCTGGGAGGGTGAATATCGTAGTAATTACGTTGATGTTCTAAGTGAGCTGAGCTAGACTTCAATCCCTGCTTCTTGCACGGTCAATCTCTCTGTCAGAGAGAAGGCGGTGGTGGTCCCAGTTCTTCGAAAGTTACGCACCCAAAGTCGTCATGAAAGAAGACCTTAAAGCCCTTTCCCTAAAGAATGTTTTTTAAAAGCGATTTTAATTTGCATTGTCAATCTAAAAAATTGCGGAAATATTTGGTTGGCATAGCATTGCTTCAAGCATGCTGTAATAAATCAGGCGTTTTATTCAGAAACGGCTGTACATCTACTGTGTCCTGGGCACTGGCCTAGACACACATCTCAATTGTCTGCCAGGTCGCCCTCTTTACACTACTGCTCATCTGCTCGATACACCTTTTCTTTATAAATAAATGTAGCCGAAGGGAAATTAAGGGCATTTTGTTAAGATTTTATTTCTTGTGTGATTTGTCCTGGCCTAGGTATAAAGACTCAAAGCCGTCCAAAACAAATCCTCTTATTCTCTGCTATCCCATTGCGGGTTTGCACACATGGGCAATTTTTAAAAAGAATATGGTAAATGAGACAAAAGAAAATTTCTTACCAAGTTCTAGAGACTTCTGAACGTCCTTTGCACACCAGCAAGTTTTAAATGAAAATTTTTTTGAAAAGGTGCTGTGACGATCTACTAGTTTAGTTGTCTTGCTGTTTTGAAATCTCTGAAAACTTGGGAGAGGTAATGGGGGAGGGCAAATAAGCACCTTGAGTAGTATCACCTTAGAATAAATTGCTTTCGTGAAAGTTGAATCTTAAAATTTTTATTTTCTTTTTGCCCACACAGCTCCTTGGGATTTCTGAGTTCCCAAAACAAAACCAGCAAGAGAGGGAACCGGGATAGGGACAGCCAGAGAGGAGCAGGTGGGAGGGAGAGATATTACCAGATTCCCCTTTGTATCTTCTACATGTTGAACCATGTGGATGTATTACCAACTCAAATAAATACACATTAACATAATTTTTTAACTGGTGAAGTCAGGTCAGGTAGGTAGTATTGGAAAGGTAACTCACACTTGGGGACCCAAAGGAGAAAGATAAGAAGAGGGAGGCTGGAGTGGTTGAGAAACTTGCCCAGGAACAGCAAAGAGCCACAACCAGAAATGACTTTGTACATTGAATTTACCTCTGATTTCCCACTACACCAAACCACGTCCCATTTACCACTATACTAGGAGTGAAAAGAATGACAACCCCCCCAAAGTGCACAAGTTTAAAAGCAAGAATCACCCCTCCCATATGCACCTTGAAATTATAATAGATCTAATGGTAAGCAAATGGTAGATTTTCTGCATAATTTTCTATGAATAGGGGCTTTCAAAACAAAGGATTTAAAATTTACTAATTTTGTAAATAATATGCTAAATTTGTGAATAACGGTAATAATGTATCTGTGGGTGCCGAATAACATTCAAATTACTTTCTTCAAGTAGAAAACATTTCTAAGCTCTGGCCACTGGCCCGTTAATTTCAAGCAGCATCTCATAAATCAGAATTTCCCTGCCACAAAAGATTTGAGACTGTAAGAAAATTGTCATAACGTATTACCCCTCTATATTTTATATTTTCACAGAGCTTAACAGTTTGTGTTTCCATTCTCTTTGGGGGGGCATGCATAGGAAGAGTGGGTGATCCCAAAACTGCAGAAAAGGACAATGCCCCCACTCCAAGCATACATGTCTCTAGTGTTTGATTATCACAGCAATGCCACCAGCAGGGGAAAAGAGTTCAGGCGTTCCGAATCTGGGTGGTGTCGATCTCTGTTCTGCCAGTGACTAGCCCTGTGCCCTTGGGTTCTAGTTAGCTCAACTGTAAAGGCAGCATACTAGAATCTTCCTCACAAGACCATGGAGCAATCCTTTGATTTCCTCTTCACAGGTTCATCTGGGCGGCAAGAGTGGAAGAAGGCGCCTAGTGACCTGGTTTAATCATCAAGTTCCTTGCCCTGCTTCACTTTATCCAGCTTTGCAAAACAGGGACAGTACCTGCAATTTGCAGGCGCTTGGGTTTCTTGTTGTTGTTTGTTTTGTTTTTTTTAGTCAAAAAGTCAGGGAGAAATGAATCCAGGACCAATTTTCATTTCTAGTCATTTTATGGATTTATCTGGTGGAAGTTAAATGAATAAGTAACTTATTCCAGGCCATAGTTTAATCATCTTTAACACAGGAAATGCCTCCTATGTGTGAAATGCCATGAGGTAAGAGTAGCTGTGGAAGACACACTGAGGGTAAAATCCATGTCTCATAAGCAGAGTTTTAAAAAATTCACATTATGAGACTGGTCATGAAGCTCCTCTATGAGTTAGAAAGGAGATTTTCTCCATAAAAAGGCTTAGGATGCTTTATTATTAAAATAATTTTTTCACTGTAAATTATATTACATGTAATCTGATAAAGAAAAAAATCTCAGTAAAACAACTTTGCAATCTTATTTGCTCTGTTTCTTAAAAAACATAATTATAATCATACCACAGACACAAATGTCTATTCTGCTTTTTTCACTGATTATAATATTCTTCTCTATTGTATTTATTTTTCATATTTTAAATGAATATAAATTATTTTAGAGTAAAATTATTTAAATAAAAATTATGGTAAACAGTTCCCCTACTTTTATATAATCTTTCATCATCATTCCTTAATTGTGTGAAAAAAGATTCCATTGGCTAGATAACTATCATTTACTCAATCACTCCCATCTTAATACTTAGTTTTCATTTTTCACTATTTTAAATAATGCAATGAAATTTTTCTGGATCTAACTTTCCCCACATTCTTAATTATTTCTTTAGGATATATTTTAAGGGGTAGAATTTCTGGATCCAACAGTGAATATTTTTATGGCTCTTCATATGTACCAGAACAAGTGCTTTGGGTAGCATGTTTATGCAATGTGTAAGCCAAGAGGACTCATATCACTTAACCAATAATTAGAAGATATAAAAACTAACTTAGGAAGATTAGACCTGGCTTAAAGACAGACATAGAACTGATCTTTGTTTTATGCACAAGAAGTACTTGTTAGACAGTGGCCATACCCTGTCATATTGCCATGATTTTGTCCTCTTGGTATATTAAAAAAAAATTATTTAATTTTTGTCTTTGGATTAACTGTCTTGGTGCATGTAGTCAGACACAAATAGGAGTTATATATATTTTTTCAAAGTTGTATGAATTCAAGGAAAATAAATGCCAAGTAATAACTGTGATACCTTAACTCAAATGTTAAATATGTAATTGTCTCCCTTCCACTCTTACAAATAGCAGGCTGCCAAAATAAAATTAAAATGACAGCATCAGTCAGCAATGATTTCCTATCATTTATGAAAAGTCAGTAATGCTTTTTTTACCAACCTATCCAAAAATTTGAAAATTAAGTAAAGGAGAAATTTGAAGATGAACATATTAATATAAGACATACTCTGAGTAAGAATCAATCTTCTATTAATTTTCAAACATTAAGAAAAACAATTTTTATTTTCTTTTAAAAAACATTTTTGGACCAATATATATAAATCTTTTCAAATTATAAAATATAAGCTATTACTATAAACTTTTCTAATTCATACTTTTATATAAAGGATTTTAAGCATCTGCAGAAGGAGGGTGCTGTCAGCTTCTGTGCTCAGAGTTCAAATAAGAAAATTGTTAACCTCCCCACATATGTATTTTTACACTGTTCTTAAGAACAGGTTAACTTTGAATACAGTGTCATCTTATGTGTGGGCTGGATGATATGACTCTTAATAGAAACATACCCAGTGTGAACTTCTATGGAAAAAAAAGGAGTAGATTTTACTTTGTGAATGGAAAAAGTAATGAGAGAAAATGCACGATTAGTTTTCTTCTGTTTTTCATCATTTCCTCCAGGAGGTTCAATGATCATTTTACCCTACTCCAGATGAAACACTTCACTTTAAAACAGCAAAGCCTATATATTGTAATTTTTTTTTTTTTAATTGCTCACGAAACGCAGCTCCCGCAGAGGGACTACCTGAGCCCTCCATCCCTAGAGGTAAGGCGGGGCTGAGGCTGCCGTCTGCCCGCGCTGGGAGGAGCAGCCCACCCGCGCGACTCCAGGCTGGCCCTGAGCGGCAAGTCCTCGGAAGACGGACGACAGGAGCCGGTGTGGGCAGGTGCAGCCCACCGCAGGGGCCGGCGACGCTGTCCTGGGCCCCAGAGAAGAGAAGGAGAGCCTGGGTGTTCTCCGAGGCAGGCATTCTGTGCCTTTCTGTTGCATGGTTAAGGAAGCCGGTGGTTTATATAGCCCACTTTCTCCTAACTAGCAGCTTTTTGAACCTACCCAAATCTTCTCTTTACACCAAATCACCCAGCTTGTTCCACACCTGGCACAAGAAGGAAAAGCCTTAGGCTGAGAGTCGTGTGCCTGTCACAGGTCTGGGAGGAGGTGAGGATGGAGTGGGGGAGAGGGGTCGGCCGACCCCCCACCCCAGCAGCGTGGCATCACCTGGCATGCTCTTCAGCAGCAAGCGGGAAACACCATTAAGCGAGTAAGTTGCTGAAAGCAGCATAGCTATAGGACAGAACATTTGCAAAGCAGATAAAAGAAAAATTAAAAGCACACGTCCATATCCCACCGCCGTAGTTCAATCATTAGGAACATTTTGGTGTGTGTGGTTTTTTTTTTCCCAGTCCCCTCACTCCCCCTTCCCAAAAAAGGATTCTAAATATGTTTTACATATTATGATCATATTATGCAATAGTCCATTTAGAAGCTGTGTTGTGATTTTATTTGTTCTCCTTTTATTGGACAGTTGGTTATTTCCCCCTTTTTCCTTACTATAAATGATTCTGTGAATTTTTTAAAAACTGCATTTGGGTTTTTCTGTATGTAGGATTCGTTCTTTAGGATTGATTGCCAGAGGTAGAATTACTGGACCTAAGGGGTTAAACATTTTAAAATTCATAGACACATCCTGACAACTTATTTTTCCAAATAAGTGTAATAATTCATATACTGCCAAGATAAATGATAAATACCACAGTAGCTGAGAGGCAGTAGAGTGTAATAATTAAAGGCACGGACTCTGAGGCAGACTTGTAGAGTCTGGAAGTTCCAACCTGCCACTTACCACCTGTATGATTTTAGACAAGTTCCTTCACCTCTCTGAACTTCAGTGTCTTTATCTGTAAATGTGGTTACAATAGCACCTACCTCATGGGTCATCAGATTCAATTGAATCATAGATTCAGTCACAGACATACAGCACAGAGTAGGCATTTATTAAGTGTTGGTTATGACGATATGCCAGGCACTATCCGAGGCCCTTTCAAGCATTATTTCCAACCATCCTGATAAACGGGCTGTGGAAATAGACTTGGGGAGGTTTGCCTTCCCAGAATCACACAGCCAGACAAGGACAGGGGCTGGATTCGAACCCAGGCCAAACTGCCCTAGACCCTGGGCCTGCCCTGGTGTCTGCTTGGCCCATGCTGGGCAATACTCAGGATTTGCCAGGAAGCATTTTAATACGGATTTCTGCTATCCCCAGTGAGATCAACGATGGAGAGATTCAGGCTCACCTCCTGGGCTCACAGACCTCAGCCTCCACAGGAGGGCTTAGTCCTAGGCTTTCCAAGGACGCTTCCAACCCACACGGTCCCTGCGCTCACCCAGCAGAGCAGTTCATCAGGGCTGAGGCTGCTGGAGGAGTCCCAGAAAATCATCGCCTCTTCCTTAAACACTTTTTTTTTTTAAAGTAGATTCTTTTCTCCCAATGCATCTTTTTTTTTTTTTTCTTTTTAAGATTTATTTTTATTTATTTCTCTCCCCCTTCCCCCGTTGTCTGCTCTCTGGGTCCATTCGCTGTGTGCTCTTCTTTGAGCACTTGCATCATCCTGCGGCACTGGGAAACTGTGTCTCCTTTTTTTCGTTGTGCCATCTTGCTGCACCAGCTCTCCGTGTGTGCAGCGCCACTCCTGGGTGGGCTGTGCTTTTTTCACATGGGGCGCCTCTCCTTATGGGGTGCACTCCTTGCACGTGGGGCACTCCTACGTGGGGGTGCCCCTGAGTGGCACGGCACTCCTTGCGTGGCACAGCACTCCTTGCGTGGCACAGCACTCCTTGCGTGTGGCAGCACCACACATGGGCCAGCTCATCACACAGGTCAGGAGGCCCTGGGGATTGAACCCTGGACCCTCCATATGGTAGACGGACGCTCTATCAGCTGAGCCACGTCCGCTTTCTTCTTCAACATTCCTAACTGCTCCCCACATGAGGCAAGGATCAACTTAGCAGTGGGGACCACCATGAGCTCTCAGGTGAGCTTTAATTAAACACACGCACACATACACCCTCCAACCCTGCACTGGATGGAGGATGAACAGGGCTTCTGCAAGGCAGGGATTTGCCCGTGCACCTCACAGTCACTTTGTACGTCCTGGTGGAAGACAGGAGACTCCAGGGATGCCCAGCATGGAGGCTGAGTGTAACAGCAGCCACTGAGCCAGAAGGATGGAAAGGCCTGACGCTGACACAGCATCCAAAGGAGGATGGAGTTCGTGGCTTCAATTGCCCAAGTCAATCAGCTCAATAAATACTTACCGAGCAGTGGTTACGTGCATTGCCCCATGACAGACGCGGGGCGCAGGGGGGAACGTGGGGGCTCTGTGTCTCCTGCTCCTTCACCCCTCTGAGAAGTGGATGGGGCAGGGAAGGTGAATGACAGACAGAATAAATGAATGAAGCCTATTTCCCTCCCAACCCAGGCCCCCAGACGGCGCTCAGGCTGGGGACGCAGAGACTTTTCTTTTGACCAGTCAGTCCACTGCACATTTTCTTCTGCAGGTCTGAGACCTACATCCTATAAGGCTGGGGCTAGGGTTTTGGAGCATCAAAATATTCGATCAGTTGCAGAAGAATGTGACTTTTTGTTACTTCAGGTTTGGAAAATATTAGCAGTTTGGATTGTAGGAAGACATTGATTTGGGAATATTCCATGATGCTTCTTTACCCAAGACTTCTCAATGTTTTTGCTAGGATTGTCTGAGGAGGGAGACTGAGAGGGTAGCTAGAAATGTTTTCTTTTTCTTTTTTTCAGTCATAAATTTGAGATTAACACTATCAACTATTCTTGGTATCAAGACCAGACATTTTTCTCTGGTATCCTAAAGTAGTTATTGAAATCGGGAAGCTTTAGTCTTCCGACTTTGTTCTTTTTCCAGATGGTTTTGGCCATTTGGGGTCTCTTGCCCTTCCATGTGAATTTGATGATTAGCTTTTCCATTGCTGCAAAAAGGCTATTGGAGGGAAGTGGATGTGGCTCAACCAGTTGGGTGCCCCCCTACCACATGGGGGGGGGGGGGTCCCAGTGCCTCCTAAAAAAGAAGAGGAGGGAAGAGGAGGTGGCTCAACTGATAGAGCATCCGTCTACCATATGGGAGGATCCAGAATTCAATACCCAGGGCCTCCTGACCCTTGTGGCGAGCTGGCTCACGCGCGCACGAGTGCCCCGGTGTAGGGGAGCCCCATGCGCGAGGAGTGCGCCTTGCAAGGAGAGCCACCCGGTGTGAAAAAAGCGCAGCCTGCCCAGGAGCGGCGCCGCACACACACAGAGCTGACACAGCAAGGTGACGCAACAAAAAAGAGACGCAGTTTCCCTGTGCAGCCAAGGGTGCAAGGGGACACAGAAGAACACGCAGCGAGTGGACACAGAGAGCAGACAATGGGAGGGGGGAGAAGGGGAGAGGAAAAAACAAAATAAATCTTTAAAAAAAAAAGCTAGACGCGGTGCCCCCCCTCCCCCAAGCCCCTTCCCCATGATGAACTAGATGCCGCTCCCACCACCAGCATATGCCGCAAGCCAGCAGAGGCCACAGCCCGTAGGGAGCGGATTTGGCTCACGCCTTTGGGCACTCACCTCTCATATGGGAGGTCCTAGGTTCAGCTCCCAGTGCCTCCTGGAGAAGGAGAGCAAACAATGAGCAGACAGAGGAGAGAACCATTGGGTGGGAGGGGATAAAGTAACTAAATAAATCTTTGAAGGGGGGAAGCTATTGGAATTTTGATTGGGGTTGCATAAAATCTGTAAATTGCTTTGGGTAGTATTGACATCTAAACAATATTAAATCTTCCAATTCATGAGCATGGAATATCTTTCCTCTTATTTATGTCATCTTTAATTTTGTTCAGTAATGATTTGTAGTTTTCTGTGTACAAGTCCTTTACACCCTTGATTAAATTTATTGCTAGATATTTTACTGTTAGTTGCTCTAAAAAAGTAGCTGTTGAATGACAGAAATGAGTAGTGCTCTCTGACAACCTTGAAATAGATGTAACGAACAATCGTTGTTGCTCTTAATATATATATATATATTGTTGACGTCACACCAAAGTGCAATTTGGTAAAAACTCTACTTTGGGAAACTATGGCGCTGTGTTTCTAGGTACCAGCTGTCTACTGATCTGGTTTAATCCACGGATATGTTTCAGACCATACTGTCTGAAAAAGTACATAAGCTTATGTATGCTCTAAATAATTCTCTCTGAAAATTGCTTTTCCTTATTGAGTTTTTAATAAATATTGGGTGACACAATAAGATTATACTCCCAGCTAAATCCAGGAATGCAGTCATTCTGTGTTGTCTAAATGCAGGCCAATATGTCTTAACAGAGAATTCTAGAGTTTGAGCAATTATGAAAGCAGAGGTACCTAACAAGGGCAGCTAGCTATATACAAGATTTTCTCATCTACAAGGGAAAACCAAAATCAGGGGTAAGCTTTTTCTCAGAAAATTGTTTTGAGTCTGCATAGCACACAGAGGCGAGCCCAAAAGATCACCTCTCTAGAATATGACTAAAATAATCTTTTTTCCAATTTTGTATCCTAAGACTTTTCTTTAAACAGGAAAGTATGAAGAATAGTGCAATGGACATCCACATAATTCCACCTAGATTCAACATCAACATAATCTAAATTAAAAAAAATAAAACTTTAATGTTAACATCAAAATAAAATCTCACTTAAGGATCCCTAGAACATGCAACTGAGTAGCACAATGTCCCGCCATTCCCTTCAGGATACAGTGTTTGTGGTGTTCACTGCTGAGGTATTTAAACAAGGTAACTGTGTAACATAGTTACCTATAAACCACTCAAAATCTGAAGAGTAACTACCAAATATAAGTTTACTTTGCAAATGGACCTTTCTTGCAATGCTTAACCGGGAGGATTCTCAGGAGCTGAGCCTGAGACGGTAAGAATCACCTTGTTCACATACAGAACAGTGTTCGCCTTGCTGTTTTCTGCAACAGAACAGAGTTGCCCAGCTCATCTAAAAGAACTTTCCTATGCTCCTGTTCTTACAAGTTTAACAGAAACCTTTATAATGGCAGGACAAAGTGGATCTGTGTGGAACTTGGGCAGACCATAATCAATTCTTGCCAACAGATCTAAAGACCGAGGAAGTTCAAAGCAATAAAGAGTATAACATTAATGTATAATAGACAAGTCGTGTCTAAAGTCTGCCTATTCCTGTTGTAAAACATTAGCCTGAAAAATCCAGGCTTGCAATTTGTCAGTCAGGTTCTAATCACTGATTCTTATTGGTTGCTGACTACGAAAGCGGTATGGTGCCAAGGTCTTTTCACACACAGTCTCATTGAATACAACAGCCTTGCGATGCAGTCAGTGCTGGTATTATTACTCCTATTTTACAGAAGAGGAAACTAATACTTAGAGAGATAGTTTCCCTGAGGTCACACAACCATTTAATGGGATTCATATCTAATTGTATTTGGCATTAAAACCCATACTTTTAATTTTTGGCTATGCGGACCACTATAACAAGCCAATACACAATAAACTTGAGCAGGTTTTTTTGAAGATGGGATAAATGCTGCTCTGGCTTCTGCCAGGCATGATCATGCCTGTAGAGGGAACAAGTCAGCAATGCCTCTCATTTATAAGGATCAGAGCTTGTAACTCACAGCAAATAATAAACAGTTCTTAGAAATGAAGTCTTGGGTGCTTTATTTTCATTCATAAGCTTTTAGTGAGTTATGATTTTATATATATACTGTAAAAGTGCATAAATCTTAAGAGCATGGCTTGGTTAATTTTCACATGGGTATATTCCCAAGTCAAGACATAGAATGTTTCCAGCAACCTGGGTCCTTTATTGAACTTACATTTTTAAATCAGTTGCTTCAAGTGGACAACCATTACCAAGCTCTGGTTAGAAATTGGCTTGGGAGCTCCAAAAACTGGGGCCATTGACCACGGTTTGTAGAGTTAGGTAAAGCGAGCCTCCCGTGTGTCAGTGCACGTCTGAGATGCCACTCAACAGTCTTGCCTTGAAGACTGACATACTGCCAAATCTAATGGCCTGACTCAGGTCCTCCCGCAAGTTCATAGCAATGGAGGTTCATTTTTTGTTCTGTTTACATGGAGAAATATCAAACATACATAGAGTGAAGAGTAAAATGCACCCCATGTGCCCATCACTTAGCTTCAGCAGTGAAATCCCAGCCAAACTGTTTTTATTTATATCCACGCCTCCTCACTGTCCCCTTCCACCAGATTATTCTGAAGTAAATCCCAAACATCATATGCCATCTTGAAATATTTCAAGATGTCTGTATAAAAAATAAGGCCTCTTTTTTACCAAGAGATTTTGAGCAAGGAAAAATTACAAAGAATCTTTACATTCAGAAGGTCCGGGTGGCCACTCCAGATTTTGGTTTTTCATCATTAACCCTACTGAGGTGAAATGACCACTTAGTGTCCTTGATAAATCATGTACTAGGAAGGTGATACCCTCATTTGTAGTGAAAATTGGCTAGAGGTTTTCTATCTCCAAAGCAGAGTTTATTTAAGATTCAGCTAATGACAAATTGCCAGCTGTTTGAAAGCTCTTGTCACCTCATTCTTCTCAGTGCCCTGACCTTCCCTATCTAAACTCAGACACGGTAGCCTGAGGACAGGGAGGCTCTTGATAAACCAGAGAGAAAATAACTCTAAATGTAATCCAGAGGATTCATTCTAAGGATGGTAAGCTGTTTAATAGCATAATAATACATGTTATAACTGTTATCTATAAAGCTCACCCTCAGATCCCCAAAACATATCAATATCAAAGTTTCTATTTATAATGAATATAAATTTTAAGTTTTAATTAGCTTACCTGTTTCCAAAAGTATATTTGATAAGGAAAATTAACATTCTTTTATATTATTAAAGGGAGTGTTAATTTTAATTTTTTAATTTTTAATTTATCTCCCCCCCATTTGTCTGCTCTCGATTTCCATTTGCTGTATGTTCTTCTTTGTCTGCTTGTATTCTTGTCAGTGGCACCAGGAATCTGTCTCTTTTTGTTGCGTCATCTTGCTGCATCAGCTCTCCATGTGTGCAGCACCACTCCTGAGCAGGCTGTGCTTTTTTTTTTTGCACAGTATGACTTTCCTTACAGGGTGCACTTCTTGTGCATGGAGCTCTCCTACGCGGGGGACACCCCTGAGTGGCATGGCACTCCTTGTGCACATTGGCAATACACTTGGGCCAGCTCATCACATGGGTCAGGAGGCTTTGGGTTTCAACCCTGGACCTCTTATATGGTAGGCAGAAGCTCTATCAGTTGAGCCAAATCCACTTCCTGGGAGTGTTAATTTGTGGAGGGTAAATTGAAAATATATATCAGAAAAAGTATCAGAGGATGTATATCCTCTGACCTAGGAATTCCATTTTGGGGACTAATAAGAAAATAAAGATGTGTATTACAGTTTACTTCAATGACGTTTGTGACAATAATAGGAAATAAATGTTCAACAATCAGATCACATAAGAATGTGTACATATATTCCCAATTTTGTTAATAAATAAGGAAAAAGAAAAGGCAGAAAAACTATCATACTAATCCAGAAAAACTATCATACTAATCCACATCTCATTAATAGCCTGAGAGAGGAAATTATCAAAGAAATAAGAAAAGTGTTTCCAAAACTAAATGGCATTAGTCTCCTTATTGAAAGGATCTGGAGAGGACCCAGAACAATGAACATAAAAATTCCCCATATCAAGGGACATCATCATGAAATTTCATAAGCTCCAAACACTGGTGGACACCTGGCAGTCATTGCCATATTGCCCAAATTATCAGTGAGGTAAAATAAAAGCATTTTCAGCCTAGCAACATCTCCCCCAATTTAAATCCCATGCATCCTTGGGAAGCCACTGGGCAATGTGGAGTAATTAAGCTACAAGGGCAACTCTAGAGAAAGGCATCAGATTGAGTGCAATGGGTTGCGTCGTATCCCCCCAAAAGATAGGTTGAAGTCTAAACCCCTAGTACCTCAGCCTGTGACCTTCTTTGGGACCAGGGTTGTTGTAGGTGGACATACAGTTTAGATGAGGTCATACTGGAGCAGGGTGGAACCTTAATTCAATATGACTGAGGTCATAAACAGAAGAGAAGAAAGAGAAAGCCTGGGACACACAAGAGGAGGCCACTGAAGACGGGCGGATATGAGTTAAGCAGCGATGAGCCGTGGAGCACCAAGGATCGCTGACCATCACCAGAAGCTAAGAAGAGGCAGGGAAGGATTCTTCCCTAAAGCCTGCTAGAGAACATGGCCCTGCTGGCACCATAATTTAGACTTCTGGCTTCCAGAACAGTGAGGTATATGTTTCTGTTGTTTTAAGCCACCAAGTTTGTGGTAATTTGTTAATGGCAGCCCTAGAAAACAAACACGTTCAGAAGAGGGATACAACATAGGAGGTGAAGGAAGCTCCCAGACGACGGCAAGGGGAAGGAACGTGGGTGGGAGGTCCAGAGCCCAACCAGTCTGGAGCGGAGCAGGAAGATGGAACGGAGCCTAATTTTGGAAAATTGCGTTGAAAGCTAGTGGAGGATGTGAAAAGAAAGTTAAACAAATACAAAATGAAAATGACTGGTAACTCCAGGAAAAATTTGTTCTAGACCTGCAATTGTTGAGGAGGGTGGGATACTTTGGAAAGCAGAGAAGAGACAGAAGAAACTTTATGATTTTGAAGCCAAAAATTAACTAATTTTGGAACTGCCACACTTCTCCAGTTCTTATTAAGTAACTTTTGAGTTGTGTGTTGTTCAGTTACTTGCAGTTGAAAGCATCCAAATACATCCTGATTACATTTCAGAGGTGGAAGAGACTAAATAAGTTGCACCTAGAACTTGGAGTTGAACTCTTACAATGCAACAAAAACAAAACAAAAACAAATTTTTAAAAATGGGCAAAGGATTTGAATAGACATTTCTCCAAAGAAGATGTAGAAATGGCCAATAAGTACATAAAAACATGCTCACCATCGTTTGTCATTTGAGAAATGCAAATCAAAACCACAGGGAAATGAATGTTGGTCAAGCAATTGGGCTCCCATCTACCACATGGGAGGCCCCAGGTTCGATTCCTGGGGCCTCCTGGTGAAGGCTCGCTGGCCTGCAGCCTGGAGAGCTGGTGCAGCAAGATGATGCAACAAAGGGAGACACAGAGGAGAGACAGTGAGAGATGCAGCAGACCAGGGAGATGAGGTGGCTTGAGCAATTGAGTGCCTCAATCCGACACCGGAGGTCCCAGGATGGGTTCCCAGTGCCTCCTAAAGAGGAAGACGAGAAGAAAAAAGACAAGCAGACACGGAAGAACATATAGTGAATGGACACAGAGAGCAGACAGAGAGTGCAAACAACAAGGGGCGGGGAATAAATGTAAAAAAACCCACAAAAAACAATGAGGAAAGCCGATGTAGCTCAAGTGATAGAGCGCCTGCTTCCCAAATACAAGGTCCCTGGTTCCATCCCTTTACCTCCTAAAAAACAAACAACCCCCACCACAGCAAGATACTACTTCCTACTCAATAGGATTATTAAAATTTTAAAAAGGTAGTCAATAAAAAAAAATAAGTGTTGATGAGGACATGTTGAAACTAGAACCCTCATACATTGGTGGGATTATAAAATGGTGAAGCTACTTTGGAAAGTTCGGTAGCTCCTCAAAATGTTAAACAGAGAGTTGTCATCTAATCCAGTAATTCCATTTCTAGGTATATACCCAAGAGGAGTGAAAACCTATCCCTACCCAAAAATATCAATGTTCATAGGAACATTCCTTGTAATAATCAAGAAATCGTAACAACCCTAATGTCCAACTGATGGCTGGATAAACAAAAGGTAGTATATCCATACAATGGAATATTTCTCTGCAATAAAAGGGAATGAAGTACTGATCCATGCTACAACATGGATGAACCTAAAAAAATTGTGCTAGATGAAAGTAGCCACACACAGAAGGCCACATATATGAAATATTCAGAGTCGGCAAATCCATAGAGACAGAAAGTAGACTTGTAGCTGCCAGGGGCTGATGGGGAAAATCAGAGAGACTGCTAATGAGCATAGGGTTTCTTTTTTCCAGGTGATGAAACGCCTCTGAAATTAAATAGTCGTAATGGCTGCAGAACTCTGTGAATATACGAAAAACCACTGCATTGTACTCTTTAAAAGGGTGAATGGAATGTAAATTTTATTGCAATAAAGCTATTTTAAAATGTACCTAGAATAGTTGTTGGCTCAGAGTAAGTACTGTTTCCAAACTCTCTCTGCCCCCCTCTGGATGTTAGTCACATGACTTACTTTAGCTAATGAAATGTGATGAGAAGTGATGGTTTATCACTGATTGGCAGAAGCTCTAGAGCCAGCTTACGGTTCGCCATGTCCCTTTTCTCTCTGCTGTGACAATCAGCAATGTTCAAAACAGAGGGGGCTTTATCAGGCTGGGTCCTGGAGTGAAAATGTGGAGTGGGCCAGCAGCAAACTTTTGTTGACAGATAGCATGAGTGAGAAATGATGTAAGCCATTGAGATTTTACTGTTAGTTTAGTTTAGTTTTTCTTTTCCACAGCATAGTCCACACTTAAGTGGAAATACCATTTAGACAGTAGAAATAGAGCACAGATGGGAAGTTAAGGCAGGAGAAGGAACATTCTCAAATCAATAAATATTTACTGAGTGGCCTTTCCTGGTTCTGGGGATTCAGAGATCCGATGAGAAAAGAGGATCTTTTCCAAAGAACCCAGCTAGTAGCACTAGCTAACACTGAGCATTTAGCGTGTGCCAACTCCCTTCTGGACTCTGGCATATACATTGTCTCCAGTCTCACCAAATGGGACAAAAAAAAAAAAAAAAAAAAGCAGTTTGGTGATGAACAAGCTTTCTCCAATTTTGACCCACAAATAAGCAATTCTATTTTAGAGAAATTAGTGAAGCAAATGAAAGGCTGTGGGATCCATTTAAAATAGCTACAGAGTGCCAAGGGCCGCGTGCCAGACCAAATAACACACCTTCCCACACACCCCATTTAGGCCTGTGATTACTTAAATCCCAGCACCGGCCCAGGAGCTGTCGGCCAGCCACAGCCCTCCAGAAAGCACGACTGGGAGGCAGTTTGCCAGGAAGGGGCAGAGCTTCTGAATGGATTCAAAATCAATTCTAATTAAGAGTTCACTGGGGGTGAGGGGGGCGGAGAGGGGGGGACGCAGGATGATCTCCTTTGTGTTGATTCATTTACGCTGAACACCACGACCCCCGGTTTGCTCTTCCACCTCCTCCCCTGGCACTCGCTTGGCCAGGCCGGGGTGGGTGGAGGACAGGGCGGAGGGCGCCGGGATGCGGCCCCTGCGCGCTGAGCAGCCGCGCGGTCTGGAGGCAGGGAGGCCGCGGGTCTTCAGCGCCAGCTGGAGCGTGATGGGCCCAACGAGCTGGACGTTCAGACGTACAGAGGGGAAGTGACAAGCAGGGCGGGGGGTTGCTGCACGCCGTCTGCGGGGAGAAGCCCGCCGCCGAGGGCGAGGCCGGCCGCAGCTGGGCGCACGAGCCCCGCGGCAAGCCCAGGGCGCCGGCTGCGGTGGGGGCAGCGCCGGGGCTGCGCGTCCCACCCCGGAGGCAGGCAGGGAACAGTTAGGAGCGCCCAGGTGCACCTCAACTGCCACAGCATCTCTCCGCCCTTGAGTCTCTCATGTGTACAGTACGTATTTCCTTTATAAAAAAAAAAAAAAAAAGAAGAAATCAGAGAAACATCTTTAGAGCCAGCTGGTTTTCTTTCCACTTGGCCCTGCCCTCCCCTGTGACAGCACAGACTCAGAGAAGACCCTTGGCAGATTCTGAAAAAGTGGCCAGGCCTGGGTGACCAGGGGCTGAGGACACAGAAGCTGTCTGATCTTACCTTGGACCCAGTGGCTGCTTCCCTCTAGAGTCAATTCTGGAGGGTTTCAGAAGGTTCTCTGGGCCTGAAATGCCACCCACTGGTTGAAGGTGTTTCATTTCCAGATATCCTTTAGAAATCTAGAGTACAGCAAAAATGCGGCCACGCACAGATCAGGAGACATTAGCGCGTACACAGGAGTTGTTCATCCGGAGAGAATGGGGCCTGCACAGAGTTGTGACCGGGATGGTGGGCCGGCCCTGGCACGCAGGGAGGGGTAACCTCTGAACTCCCATGAGTTGAATCTGTCCTCCTGTACCTCATCCCTTTGTTTGAAGACAGGACTTAATCTGGTTCACTTTTGTCTCCCCAAAGGTGCCTAAAAACAGTATGTGCCAAAGCAGTAGTCAGTAATCAGAGGACCTGGAGCTAGATCAGCTGCATTCCAATTCTGAGTTTTCCACTGACAAGTGGATTTCACAGACTATTTCTTGGGATGCTGTTTATCCCATTTTAAAAAAAGGAATGAAAACACTTTAAATAAAAAATCACAACTAGATGATAAAATGTGTAGCAATCAAAATTTTACAAACTATTTTATACCTAGAATTGCGGACTGTTCAGAAACTACTGTTCAGAAACTGGATCAGGGGTGGTGGTGAACAGCAGAACAGGATTATGGATGAATCTGCATCGTTCTGGCTGCTCCCGGTACCACCCGTCTCTGAGAAAAGCCTGACATTGATTAGACATCGAGCCAGGCTAATGCTGGCAGCAGATCCAGTGATGGTAACCTACCTGTCAGGAGAGCCTTCCACTGGGTTGCAATTTTGATCTGAGCCGCCTGATACCTGACAGAGCTCAAAGTGACAGGGCACTTTGATGCCAGATTATGCAGCCAATCAAATCGTTTGGAATGGTAAGCTCATGAGTAGTAGTTTGAGCAGATGCATCCAAACCTGCACGGAATCCGGTGATACTGTGCGTCATAGGAAACTGAGACTGTTGCATCGCCCACTGGTGCAGCATGGTCAAATCTGGCTGTTGTACAGCTTACTGTCCCTGAATGGTGTAGGCCTCTAGACGTGGTCGCTCCAGGTCAGGGGTGAGACACATCGAGAGGGTAGTGTGGGGAAAGCTTGCACTGTCACTGCCTGTGCTCTACCTGTGCTGACCACCTGCAAAGATGGCTGGAGAACAGGATGGCTTGGGCCCTACAGGAGGATGGTCATGCCCTTTGGGGCGTAGGGGGATGGGACTCCAACAAGACCGCGCAGATCTGCTGGACACACTCAATGATGGATTGTGGAATGCCAGCCATAGGGATGGCCCGCTCAGTTGAGTTGGGGAGCGTATCCCTTGCCACCTGGACCTGAGCCTCTGCACTGTCTTACTTCCTTGATCTTGCAACCACCTTTCCCAGTGAGAGAGCCACACTGACTAGCAGGGACCTCCAGCCTCAGGGTGACCGGGGTGTACTAGCAGCTGTGCTATTGGTCACAGAGCAGCTAATGTCCTCTTCTGGTTTGTCAATAATCATAGCAAAGGCTTTAAAGAATGCTATCAATCCATCTAGCCAAACAGATAATTCTGAGATGTTGATACGTGCACCACTTTCCTCGCGTATCTTAACTGATTCTCTTTCGGATGATGCTGCCAACTTCCTTTCCATGCATAAGCAGCCGGATGGTGAGAGTGACATTTAGTCCACCTTCAATCACACCAGTGTCCACGGTGAGCAGGACACTGCTGAACTTGGAGGGCTCAAGCCTTTGGTCCCTGGTGCGGGAGAAAGCCAAAAACTGCAGGGGCGAGGCCGGGGGCGGGCAGGAGAGTGCACAGGTTGCACCTGCGGCCGCTGGTGGTCTGGGCTAACTCCCCCCTTTTTAAGAGTGAGGAAGCTAAGGTACAGTGATTTATTCAGCTGTTCCTTCATTCAACACATATTTAAGAGCCAAGCTGAATACCGGATAGAGACAAAAATCCCCACCCCCTTAAAGCGTGCGTTCTGGTGGGGGGAGACAGACAATGAAGATGTATATTGTGTAGGATGGTCAGACGGGGGAAAAATACAGCTGGGGCAGGGGACTTTTTGAAAAGGCCTCCTGCCCTGGAGGTAGGAGTCAGCCTTGCGAGTATCTGGCAGAAGAGCACTGAGGCAGGGCAGTGTGGGTCTGATGTGTACAAGGAACAAGAGGGTCATCAGGTTCTGTGATTTGTCCAGGTTTAATCAACTCAAGGCTAGAATCACAGTCTAGTCAGAGTCTTACATCTCAAAATTATTTTCTCATGGGCAGTGTAAATTTCATAACTCTTCAGGTTTTACTTTCTTGCATTGGCTACTAGAATGGGTAGAATTTATAATCAACTCCAAAAAACCATGTATTTTTAAGGTATGATCCTAGTAGCTTTGTATTTTGGCCCACTTCTAAGTTTATAGCAGTGGTTCTCCACGGGGATGGGGTGAGGGGCCGCCCGCCACTCTGTGCTGGTGACATTTGGTGATGTCTGGAGATATTTTCTGGTTGTCACAACCGAAGGAGGGGGCCACTAATGGCAACTAGGGAGAGGCCAGGTATGCTGCAAAGATCCCACAATGCACCGGACAGCGTCCTGAAAAATCATCCAGCTCCAAAAGTCAGTAGGCTGAGGTGGAAAAACCCCAGTTCATAGCTCTCTTATTTCATGTACCTTTAAAAAGTGCCTTAAATCCTTTTGAAATAAAGCAGAATATATAGTGAACTACTGCTTCTAAACTAAATATTAAGATTGTGATAAAGATGCTGAAGGCACAACATTCTTTTACAATAGCCTCTACATGCATATTCAAATATATATATCTCAACTAATTCAATAATATGAAATATAGTGTGGGATAACAACAAAGCAGGCAGTATTAAAAAAAAAATTACTATGTTCCTGAAGGAAATAACAAATCTAGATATCTGGCCTTTGCACCCATGGAGAGTGATTTCTCACTAATGATGTTATGCCAAGCATTCTTTAACAATGTTCTGATGTCCCTCCCCTTTTCAAATTGAATGGTTTAAGGAAACAAATTCTTATAAAATGGAAAACTTTAATTGTTTAAAGCAAAGGCACAAGTAAACATTTCAGGTTATCATATGTTATAATAAAAAATTCCAACAGTAAAATGAATACATTATAACTTTGCATTTCTATAGTACATGTAATGTATTATTCTGTCATCTTTTCTTTGGATTGAAAAGAAGGTATAGATCAATAGATGTGATGTAAAAACTTTTACTAAAAATAGCATCCACTCCACTTTCTAAACAGAAATTTTAATTTCAGTAGAATTATATTAACTGATCTTCTTAATTGAAAAGACTTACTGTTTTGTCAATGACAGAGCATCAATAACTTTCAAGCTAAAACTCATCGTTTTAATAAACAATTCACAAAAAGTTTGTTAGCTGTCTATGTCTGGTACTGTAGAATAATCCAGCTGGCCTCAAAAAGGTTTTACCAAAACACAATCCATATATTTACATTGCTATAAATTTTAAAATTATGGTGGATTATGTAAAAGATAAAGGAGAATTAGAAACCAAATAAAGAAGTTAGAAGTAAAATACTTGGAGAGGTCTAAACCTTGTTTTCAATCAAAGGCAATATCTGGAGAGTAACAAGCTGTGTATCAAGTCCAGAGATGAGAAGTTTTTTTCTTCCAAAGATTAGGGTGCCCAATAATATAAATATACCCAGCAGTTAGTTAGAACTCTGTCTTAATTAGTGAACACTGAATTTTTACCACCTCTCAAAAAAAAAAAAAAAAAAAAAAAAGGTAAAAAACCTGTAAAGTTCGATCTTTGACTTCTTTTTCCAGGAAGGAAAAAAATTACCTTTGATTTTCAAAAAGGCTCTTATAGGTGATTTGCTGTTGTTGTTTTAATCTAAAAGGTCTTGGTTCATTATCCCAATGCAATTTCCATTTTAATCGGATCAACGCTAGCCTCTTAGCATTTCCACCCCAATTATACTAGAATGGTAACCATCCCAAAAGCAAGTTTAAAAACATTGTCAGTCATTTTATTCACTTATCTTCCCTGAATATTCCTCATATTTAAATGGCACATAAATACCAGTTTATATAAAATCTATCATTGACCAGTGACTCAATGTCTTGAACATGCTTATACCAAACTGAATGAAATGGGATTAAGTCAAGGCATATTTGCATTCCAAAGGACAGAAGATTTAAAAACTTTCTAAGGAGTATTTGAATCAAAGATCCTGAATGAGAAGATAGTTGTTTCTAGATTTTTCACTATCCAAATCAGGAGTGTCAATGGATTAACGTTTACTTACTTTGATTCTTTTAATACCTAATTCCTAGTTAGAAATAGTACTTAGAAAATTCTCAAAGGATAACTTTGAAAGTTTAGAATTCGAACATGATTCTAGAAAGATGTTCTTATTTTAAAGGTCAACAGCGCATCTTCTAAAAATCAGTGCTAAAATTCTGTAATTCTTCTTTCTCCTTCTCCAAAGGTAGAGGTCCTTTCAACCTTCTATGGAATCAAAGACTGCCTCATATCAAGTAGCTGGGAGCCTTCGTTTTGAATGGTTCTGAGTACAACACCCACTAGGAAATTTTACATTTCCAATTCTGTAGCTCAATGGCAAAACATGTTTCATTCTTCTTTTACTGAATCAAACTGAAGACGGGAACCTACACTTTAGAGAATCTAGATCAGGGGTCAGCAAATTTTCAAGAAAGAGCCAGATAGTAAATAGTTTTGCCATTATAGCAATACAGTCTCTAGTGCAACTCCTCAATTTTGCCATCATAGTGCAAAAGCAGTAATAGACAATATATAAACTAATAAACATGGCTGTGCTCCCCTAAAACTTTATTTATGTAACTGGAATTTGAATGTCATATAAGTTTCATGTGTCACAAAATACTATTCTTTGATTTTTTTCCCCAAGTATTTAAAAACGTAAAACCACTCTTAGCTTGTGGGTCATGTAAAAGCAGCTGCCTGTAGTTTGCCAACCCCTGGTCTAGATCACTCAGATTCCTTGATATGGTCAAAGCAATAACGTGGCCTTGAATCATCTCACTTCTCTTGGGCGCTGACAACCTTCAGACAGTATTGAACCCAAGAGAATCCCCAAAGCACCAGTCAGACCACAGTAAGAGTAGTAGTTACACCCTTAAATTGTTTGCATATATATTCAGGAAACACAATGACATCAAATTTATTTAAATCACCGAAGAGCAGGGAATTCATTAGTAAAGGCTTTGGTGTCAGAACTGGATTAAAATCTTAGCTCTGTCACTTATTAGCTGTAACCACAAGTAAGTTACTTAACCACTAGAATCTAGCCTGGTGTTAACAGACATAGGCATATTTTCAATCTCATTTCTCAGGCAAATAAATGGCTTTCTGGAAAAGCCTACTCTGCAATGTACCATAAAAACTAACTCCTGTTGTAAACAGAAAACTATTTTGCCTCTTTGACTCCATTCCATCATATAACTTTTTTTCCTGTGTGCAAAATATTATGCAAAATTATAGCTCTATACATACTGAATTCTGCTTTCCTCTTATCCTCCAGAGCTATATTTTCATAGGCTGCAAACAAAAATGAGAGTGACAAGTATCCAGTCAACATATTCTTGATGTCTTTCCACAGTGTAATTTTGGATGTTTCATCTAAATTACCAATGGCAGCAATTCAGTTTTCTAGGGGAAAAAAAGTCTAAATGATAAAGGAAGAATTGGTAGGAAAGGATTTTTATGGCTTTATTTATAGATTAGAAACTAGAGAATCTGAAGATAATGTTCAAAGGTTATTCGCAGATAAAATTGCTGTTGATCTTGGACCTCAGTCCATTGCTTAAATTATATTAAGTAGAATACTAGCACTAACTAATACGTGCTATAACTCCTTAATCATGAGAAATGTATTCGTTACATATGCATGAAGTAAAAGATTTCATCAGTAGTGTTTCTGAACAAGCATTAGTTATGAATCTGCTAGTGCTGAGCTCTAAGCAAAATACTAAAGCTTTTAAAATATTAGTGTTTGGTTTATTTTTTAGATTTTCTTTTACCCAATATTTACAGAAGTCCTGTTAGAATGCCCAAAGCAATCATGTTGTAACATATACATTCCCCATATAAAATGAAATTAATGTTGGGTGGTATAGATTTATAAATATGTACAAATAGACAACGAACTTGTAGTTAATCTGTGAGTAAGCAACACACAAAAGCTTCATATGCACATAAAAATTAGAAATCAAAACAAAATTAAAAACTGTCAGGACAGGTAAACATTAATTTGTGTTTATAAAATTATACAAAAGAGGCTGTGTGTTTGGGAACTTTCAGTGGTCCACTGAAAAAAACAGCTATTTTAATGAAAAGAATCCCCCAAACACAAAAACACAAGGTAAATGAGACATATGTCTTGGTCAAATGTTTGTAGACAACCATCCTGAAAACAAATTGAGAAACATAAATATACCATTTGTTCACTGAGCATAAAATATTGCACAAGAGCAGTTTTGTCTCAGGAAATTCAATTTTCCATAGTTCTGCACTTCAAAATGGTTCCCACATATTGATACAATTGCATTTTCTAAACAAGGAACATTAATATTCAGTAATACTGTTAGAACCTTATTTTACTCATTATCCATATTCCAGTCTACTTTATGGCCATGTAAGCCTGTGGTAAAGATTTGGCAAAGATAAAAAGGCGGTAAGACTGTAAAATATATATATGCATATATATATGTACATATGAAACAAATATATTTCCCAAATCCCTAATTATATGATAACTGATCCTTTAAAGAAATCCACAGTCTAGGTCACAGTGATGGTCAGACAGTGGTCGAGTACGACTCTCTTCTTTTAGGGGGCTGCTCCTTCTGAGCCACACGATTGCTCTCTCTGGTCTCCAGTACGCTGTCTTCTGTTTCGCTTTCACTACCATCTGCTACAGTGGGGTCCAAAGACATTGGGCCAGATCTTCTGTGCAAAGAAAAACCAATGCTGCTTTCCTGCAAAGAATTATCTATAAAATCTTCATCGGAGGAATGGAATGATTCATCATCTCCTATTAAATGGTTGACAATGTGGATTCCATCAAAAGGGAGTTGGCCTGAAAAGTCCCTCTGGCCTTTTAGGCACCTGAGCTGTTAAAACAAAATCCAAATTAATATACTTAAAAACACACATACCAAAAAAGCAAATGTTTCATTTTGAGGAAGCAGATACCTTGACCTTTTCCCATTTATAGATATAATAACTAGCATTTCTTGAGTGCCACTATGTGTTTTGTAATAGGCACGTTACATATATTTTAACTCAATCATCACAACAGTCCTATGTGGTAGACTTTATCATCCTCATTCTACAGAGCAGGAAATGGAGACCCAGTAGAGTAACTTGCTAAGAACACACAGTTAACTGAGTTGAGATTCAAACTGAATCTTCTTCATACTAGAATGAACCCTCTAAACCTGTCACCCAACTTCTATAACTAACAGACAATCGTGTTGCATTATATTCTTCCCAATCTTGGGTTATTTTGAAGTAAATTTCAGACATCCTATCAGTTCACCTGTAAATATTTCAGTGTATCTCTAGACGATATGTACTTAAAGACAATATCTTAACTATCATATGCACTGTACACTGTCTATCTGGAGAGTAGGACTCTATTACTCTGTAATAGATTAGAATGATTTATACATCACTAAACCTTACAAAGCATCTCCATCCTGTTATATCATCCCAAAGACCATCTCACCACTCTCACCGCGTTAGGGCAGGAAAGCCTCTTTCCAACCATGTTTCCTTCTGGACCGGCAAGTGCCAGTCATGGTAGAACATGTCTGCCTTCTCTCTCTTTGCTCCTCCCCAGAGAAGGAGTGACAGTTCTCACCAAAGAATAGGGGAGCAGAATGGCATGTGTTGTTCAGCTTCTTTTTCCTATTTGGCAAGCAGGTACTGCTCCTCCAGCTGTGGAGTTTGACAGGACAGACCCCATATGGGGAGGCCTGCAGAGGTCAAATGCTGCTTATTACTGGGTGGGCAAGTCTAATTCTAGAGGTCAGTATTGAAAAAACCCACTGTTGTCACCCATTTAAACTATATTCTCCATGACCGGTTTTATCAGTAATAAAGATGATACCTTCTCATCATCTGTCTTTTTCTTTTTTTTTTTTTTGCCTCAGCTCCCTCAAACCCCTAAACCTTCCACCACCAGTAAGGACACTACCGCTTCCATTAACATATATTAAGACACTAGCCCTATCCTCAAAGCTTATGTTTTAAATATAAAGTTTAATTTCAAATTTCTGCCACTGGTTTTATTCCCCTGTGCACCATGAATAGTCTCCCACAATAAAGCAGAAGAGTAAAAAAAAAAAAAAAAAGACAACTCAAACAAGAATAAAAAACAATTAACCACAAATACTCTATCTAGAGTTATCCAGAGCCGTGCTGACATATACTCCATGCCTTACCTCACCATTACTATCATCCTTCAACCTTGTTTCTCAGGGACAATTCCTAATCACTATCTTATATCTTGAAATAAAGGAAATGTGAAACATTCAGGAAATATTACATTCACTTTCAAAACTAACGGTTTTGAGAGTAAAGGCCTTACTCTTGCCATCATGTCTCCCAGCTTTCCAGACAGACTTCCAGGAAGAAGTGAGGAAACCTCAGCACTGCCTTGCTTGTGTGTGGTAACAGGGTACAAGAGGGATGCTGGGGCCTCCAGACGGCGATGTCTGCCTCAGGCAAACCTTCAGCCATAAAGAAACTCCCATGCCTTAGACCAAGAGAAGAAAATTATAGCAGGTACAGTGTACTAACACCTTCCTCCTTGGCAGAGCCAGAGATCTAAACTTGGAATTAAATCTTTAGAGGATGAGCACAGAGCACCATAAAGACCTCCCCATTGTTGTGATACCCACTGCATCACTACAACTGCCGGGTTCTGATGCAACATCCTATTACCATATTGCAAAACATGATTTATAGCTCCAAGTGTTAAATGAAGTCAGTTAATCTCTTCCTTTCTCTTTTATCCCCTGACCCTTTTGAAGAAATAATATGGAACACGTGTCTTCCTTTTTCCTGGCTGTTATTATGGTGGAATATGGTACAGAAACCACAACTTCCCAATTGTATGGAAAGCTGTAGCTTTCCTTTGCTCTAACAGAATTTATTGCGATCAAAACACCACAGCTTCATATCAGATGGAATAAGAAACATCAAGCATTATATAAAAGAAACTATAGGATAAAAGATGATTTCCTAACCTCCAAGGAGAAGCAGTTAACTCTTCTTTATTTGAGAACTGCTAATGCAGAATAGCAAAGCATGGAGGAATTTTTTTGGCAGAGAGAAGAAAAAGGTGAAGGTAAGGGTCTATCTAGTAAAACTGAAGACAGTTATAAATTTTCTGCAATAAAGTCATATACTTAAGTGAATCTGTGAGATGTCATATACCTGGCATTTACTGAAAAGATGGCACAGATTAAGTGCAATTACAAATGATTTTTAAAAACATATGAAAAAAGATGACTTGACTTCTACTTTATATATTTATATCTAGTTAGGAAAAACACCCACAATACTTTTAAAGTATGTTTTCGATGCTAAAAAAATCCATAAAAAATGAAGTAACCATAACCAAGCAAAATTTTTAGGCAAATGTTCATTTCAAAAGTTCTACAAAATCACAGACATTTGCTTTCAAGTAGTTTGCATCAATCACCTAGCATTCTTTGACCTGAAGCAACAAAAACATACTCCGAAAACTTAGGCAAAAAAAGGGATTCACTGAAAGTTAAGGAAAAAAGTGAAGACCAGTGGCCAAGAGCCAGAAGGTCTCTGAGGATCCAGGTAGCAAGAACTGAAAGACATACGGAATAAGCCATCTCCAACCACTCTCGTTCTTATGTCAAATGTTTATTTTCCCAAAGGCTGCTGAAACAAAGTACCAGAAATGGGTTGACTTTTATAATGGGAAATTTATTTGGAGAAAAGTTGACAGTTTCAAGGCCATGAAATGTCCAAATCAAGGCACCATCAGAGATGCTTTCTCACCGAACGCAGCTACTGTTGATCCTAGCATCCTGCCATGTGGCAAGGACGGCCACCGATCTCTGCTGAGGTTTCTGCTTTCCCCTCCAGAATCTACTGTCTTCTGGAGCTCGGCTGAGGGCAAACAGGCATAGGGCATGTCTCTTTCAGGGCCTCTTCTCTGTCTCTCAGGGTTTCTCTGTTTTCCTGCAGTCTTCTCTCTCACATGGCAGGATCAAATATGGTGGCTTCATTTTCCTCTGTGTGTCTGTCTCTCTGTCTCTGTTTATACCAGACCCAGCAAGAGGGGAAAGACTCAACTTGAGTCATGCTTCATTGGTGTAGTCCAATCAAAAGAGCTGCATACCCTCATAAGGAAGAGATTGATTCAAAACCATAATCTGTCTCTTTTTGGGATTCATAAAGAACTTCAAGCTGTCACACCAAGTCAATATTAGTGCACAGGCTTAACTTGACTGATAAGGTCACGCACCTTTTGGCCAGGAAAGGGGACTGAAACACAGTCCACCAAGGCTGTAGATGACTGTATGTAGTTCTTACAAGCAATAATTCGGAGGCTGTTACTAGGAAGAAGAATGAGTGCTAGCAAATTTTTTGGTATATAAATGATATCTCAATAAGGCTGCATTAAAAATAAGTAGAACCAGAAAAAGAAAAACACATTATTTTCCAAACTTCCCTGATAAGATTGATCTTGGAAACTTGTGAAAAATAAAACTTCCCAGGCCCCTTTCTTCAGTCTTTACTCCAGAGGAGAGGCCTGAGAAATTGCTGTTTCACTCTGAAGAGCATTTATATAGTCCTTATGATGTAACCATAAACTAGTGATGTAGATCCTGAATACTAATCTAACCAAAATCATTACATCATGTTAGCAGGGTAAAGGGATGAAAAGTCTGTGGGTTTGATGAGAGTGAAAAAGGAGAAATCTTTCCCCATAAACAAAGATGCCAATAGATTATGCTTAAAATGGAAAATCAAGAATTAGCAGTTAAAGGAGTTGAAAATAGTGGCCTCCAGGGAATAGGAAAAGGGGAAGGAGTGCTTTCTGTAAAAGCTTTCAATTATCTTTTGATTCTTTAAATTATATGCGTATAGAACTGTAAAAACTTGGAAAAAAACTTCAGGAAAAAGGAAATATATGCTTTATCTAAAATTCAAGCAATAAAAAAGTTATGATTTAAAACTGGAAGTCCTTGCTGCTTCCCCAATCCCATGTCCCACAGGCAGCCACTACTGAAATTTGGTGTTTCCAATACTAATTCTCAGATGCAGACTCAGATAACTTAGCTTAGTTTTGTCCTTTTTGCTTTATAAACGGCTGTCAAATTACTGAACAATATCAAAGACTAATGCTAGATTATAATCAAATGATGCCACAAAAATTATCAATGATTTCTTGCACTTCTTTTTGTGTAAGTATTTTCATGGAGAACTTAACAGCATAAAAAATTATTGGAATTCAGTAAAAAACAAAAACAAACAAAAAAACACTGTCCCCAGTATAAGTTAATTTTCATCATATATTTGCCATATAAACAACACATCAACTCAAGAGACCTTAGAAAAGCAATTCCACAGAATCCACAATCCCAAGATAATCATGATTAATATAAAAAATCTTTACTTTGTAATAGTTTCAAACTTAGAGGAAAGTTGCAAAAATAATAGAAAAATAATACAGAGAACTCCAACATACCCCTGGGGTGGCTTGGAACTATGTACCCAGAAAAACATGTTCATAAACTTTATCCATTTGTGTAGGTGTAAACCCATTATAAGTAGGACCTTTCAATAAGGTTACTTTGTTAAGGTGTGGCCCAACTCAAGCAGGATGGGTCTTAATCTTATTACTGGAATGAGCAAAATGAAATTTAGACTGATGGAAAGCAATGGGAAGCAACAAGTTGAAGGTCAATGGAACCTGGAAGAGAAGTGAGACGCCAGGAGAGGAAACTGCATTGCTATGTGACAGAAAAGGCAAAGACCTACGATCACTGAAAGCCAGCCCCAGGATACCAGTCTTTGTGAAAAAAACATTGCCTTGATGATGCCTTGATTTTATTTCTTCTAGCCTCAAAACCATGAACCAATAAATTCCCTTTGTTTAAGCCAACCCATTTCATGGCATTTGCTTTAGCAATGACGAAACTAAAACAATCTCCTACCCAGATATCCAGATTTACCAACTTTTAACATTTTTGCCACACTGGCATATCATTCAGTCTGCTTGTCTATCTATCTTCTAAACTTCTGAGAGTAGGCTGCATACATCATGCACTTCTTTTTTTTAAAGATTTATTTTTTATTTATTTCTCTCCCTCCCCAATTAAGAGGGATATTGGTTTGTTATTTTTTTGTGATATCTTTTTTTTCTTCTCTCTCCCCTTATCGCCCCCCCCCCTCCCAGTTGTCTGCTCTCTGTGTCCATTCGCTGTGTATTCTTCTGTGACTGCTTCTATCCTTATCAGCGGCACCAGGAATCTGTTTCTTTTTTTGTTGTGTCAGCTTTCCGTGTGCGTGGCGCCATTCTTGGGCAGGCTGCACTTTCTTTTGCGCTGGGCGGCTCTCCTTACAGGGCGCACTCCTTGTGTGTAGGGCTCCCCTACGCAGGGGACACCCCTGCATGGTATGGCACTCCTTGTGCGCATCAGCACTGTGCATGGGCCAGCTCCACGTGGGTCAAGGAGGCCTGGGGTTTGAACCGCAGACCTCCCATGTGGTAGGCAGATGCCCTATCCATTGGGCCAAGTCCCTCCATATCCTCTTATAATCCTTTTTATTTCTGTGGGGTTGGTGATAATGTCTCCCCTTTCATTTGATTTTTATTTGCATTTTTTTGGTCAGTCTAGCTAAAGAATTGTCAGTTTTATTGATCTTTTCAAATAACTTTTTGTTTCATTGAATCTATTGTTCTATTTCATGTATCTCACTTAATCTTTATTATTTCCTTCTCTTTGCTCACTTTCGGTTTGCTTTGCTTTTCTATTTCTAACTCCTCGAGGTATGAGATTTGGTTAGTGATTTGAAAGCTTTCTTAAGTATAAACATTTAGGCCTATAAATTTCCCTCTGAGAACGCTTTTCCTGCATCTCATAAGTTTTGGCATGTTGTGCTTTTGCTTTCATTCATCTCAAGATATTTTTTTGTAATTTCTTCTTTACCTACTGTATGTTTAAGAGTATAATGTTTAATTTCACATAACTGTGAATTTTCCAGGTCTCCCTCTGTTGTTGACTTCTAGCTTCATTCCATCATGGTCAGAGAAGAAACTCTGAATGATTTAAATCTTTTAAAATTTCTTGAGGGGAGCAGATGTGGCTCAAGCTGTTAAGCACCTGCTTCCCACATGGGAAGCCCTGGGTTCAGTTCCCAGTGCCTGCTAAAAACAAACAAACAAAAAAAAACCCCAAACAGCAAGCAAATAAATGAAAAAGCCAACTCAGGGGAGCCTATGTGGCTCAGTGGTTGAGTGCCAGCTTCACACATACAAGGTCCCAGGTTTAATCCCTAGCCCTGGTACCTCAAAAAAAAAAAAAAAAAAAAAAAAAAAAAAAATTGAGACTGAAATTTATTGAGCTAACGTTTGATCCATCCAGTGGTAAGTGTGCACTTGAGAAGAATGTATATTCTGCTTTGGTTAATTAAGTGTTCTATATATGGCTGTTAGGTCTAATAGGTTGATAGTATTGTTCAATTTCCTTACTGGTCATCTGTCTGGATGTTCTATCCATTATTAAAAGTGATGTATTGAAGTCTTCTACTACTAATATAGAACTATTTATTTCTCCCTTCACATATGTCAATATTTGTGTGATATATTTTGGGGCTTTGTTTTTAGGTGTATACATGTTCATACTTGTAGTATATTCTTCTTGTATTGATCCTTTGTTCCTTGTAACAGTTTTTTGACAAAGTCTATTTTGTTAGTTTTAGTACAGCCACCCACTCTCTTCGTTACTATTTGCATGGAATAATTTTCTTCATCCTTTCACTTTCAACCTACATGTAAATTTGAATTTAAGGTGAGTCTCTTGTAAACAGCATATGTTGGGTCATGCTTTTTTATCCATTCTGCCAATTTCTGCCCTTTGACCAGAGATTAACCAATTTACATATGAAGTAACTACTGATAATGTAGGACTTACTTCTGATACATTGCTATTTGGTTTCTGTAAACTTTACACTATTTTTTGTCCCTTATTTCTTCCTTTTGTCTTCTTTTATATTTAGTTGATCTTTTGTAATGAACCCTTCAGAATATTTTCTCATTTGCTTCTGTGCATATTTTTCAGATTTTCTTTTTGTGGTTATCATGGGCTTAAATTTAACACCCTATATCTATCACAATCTTGCTTAATTTGATACCAACGTAAATTCAATAGCATACACTATGTTCTTATACTCCTCTGTTAACCCACCCTTATGTTGTTCTTGTCACAAATTACATCTTTATACATTTTGTGTTTAAAAGTATTGATTTGTCATTACTTTCTATGCATTTTCCTTTTAGATCCTGTCACAGATCTAAAGGAGTTATAAAGCAGGGCAAAAGCAGTACTAGCATTCACATTTTCCCATATAGTTACTTTATTGGAGAATTTTACTTTTTGAGCTATTTTGTAGAATCCTTTCCTTTGAACTGGAAGAAATCCTTTCACATTTCTTGTAGGGCAGGACTAGTGGTGAAAAACTCCCTCAGCTTTTGTTTACCTGGGAATGTCTTAATTTCTCCCTCATTTAAAAAAAGACACTATAGTCAGATATAGAATTTGTTTTTTTTAAAAAATAAACTATTCTTAGAGAAGTTTTAGATTACTGAAAATTTATGTCACCAGTATAGGCAATTCCCTCTCTCCCTTCCACCTTTCTCCATATAACGTACATTAGTGTGGTACATTTGTTACAACTGATGAACCAATATGGAAGCAATGCTACTAGCCAAGGTCTATAGTTTACATTATGGTTTACACTTTGCACTGTACAGTTTAATAGGTTTTGACAAAATATATAATGGTCGGAACCACCACTGAAATATCATGCATATAGAATTCTTGATTGACAATTATTTCTTTTCAGCATTTCAAGTATGCCATCCCACTGTCTTCTTGCCTCCATGGTTTCTGATGAGAAATTGAAATAAAGTTATTGAGGCTCCCTTGTACATGGTGTGTTCTCTTTCTCTCTTTCTTGGTGCGTTCTCTCTTGTGGCTGTCAGTATTCTGTTTTTTTCTTTGGCATCTGACAATTTGATTATAATGGGTTTTGATGTGGGTCTATTTGAATTTATCCTGTTTGGAGTTCATTAAGCTTCTTGGGTATGTCTATTCATGCTTTTCATTAAATTTTAGAAGTTTTCAGTCATTATTTCTTTGAATATTCTTTCTGCCCTTTGCTCTCTTCTCCTTCTAGAACTACCCTAATGAAGATATGGGTATACCTGATGGTGTCCCAAAGGTCTCCCCGGCTCTGTTGACTTCATTCTTTTTTCTTTCTGCTCAACATACTAAGTACTTTCAACTGTCTTATCTTCAAGTTCACCAATTCTTTGTTCTGCCTGCTCCAATCTGCTGTTGAAACCCTGCAGTGGATTTTAAAAAATTTCAGTGATTGAGGTCTTCAGTTCCAGTATTTCTGTTTGTTGCCTTTATATAATTCAATCTCTCTTCTTTCTTTAAAAAATTATCTATCATTTTCCTGATTTCATTTAGTTCTTTGTGTTTTCTCTTAATTCTCTGCGCATATTTAACACTATTTTTAGAAAGTTTTTGCCTGGTATGTCCAAATCTGATCTTCCTCATTGATAGTTTCTTATATTTTATCTTGCTTCTTTACATGGGGCATTACTTCCTCTTTGCATGCTTTGTAATCTTTCACTGCACACTGGACGTTTTAATGTATCCCTGGGATTCAGAAACTGATGTATTTGTTACTTAATCTTGTATCCAGCTATTGTTATAAGAGATATTTCCTTGAATGCTAGGGGCCAACAATTATAATAACAAGAAAACTTCAAAAACACACCCTTCTAGTGTTTGCAGA
Source organism: Dasypus novemcinctus (assembly GCF_030445035.2). Classification (NCBI taxonomy): domain Eukaryota; kingdom Metazoa; phylum Chordata; class Mammalia; order Cingulata; family Dasypodidae; genus Dasypus; species Dasypus novemcinctus. The sequence goes on along the minus strand of NC_080681.1, from coordinate 33,575,498 downwards.
TTGTCTTGTGTGGGTGTCTTGTGTGGGTGCTTTCCTTCACAGCTTAATCAGTCCATCAATGAACATAATAAACAGCTTGTGGCAAAAGTGTTTGGTCCTTCTGGTCTTTTCTGTGTATGCATCTTGTTCTGCACATCTATGTGTGGCCTTAGGAATTCCTTCATTTGCTGTCCTAAATGTCCTTTTTCTCCTAGGAAATAGTTTCCCCTCCTAGTTCCTGGTGCTCTATCAGATGTCTTGAAGCTGGTAATCCTTTGCCCCACGCAGATGTGATCTGACTTTCTTAATAGTGTAATAGGTGCCTTGTGAGTCATTTCTACACTCTGGGCAACTTCTGGGATGGTGTATTAGTCAGGGTTCTCTAGGGAAACAGAATCAACAAGGGATATCTGTCAATAGTATGTGATTATGTAAGAGTCTCTCACACAGCTATGGGGATGCACAAGTCCAGGTTCTGCAGGTAGGCAATGAATGTCCAATGAAGGTTCTTGACGAGATCGGGGAGATGTTGGCTGTCTAAAGATGAGCTGGGAAATTCTCTCTCAATGCTGGAATCACTTCCCCTTTTAAGGGATTCAACTGATTGTGTTAAGCGTCACTCACTGCTAATGGTAATCTCCCTGATTGATGTAATTATAACCAGCTATCTATGATTTACCACTGCAGTAAAGTCAATGGTGATTAAAGTCCATAAATGCCCTTGTATTACAGTTAGTCCACTGCTTGCTTGACCAAACAACTGGGCACAATTACCTGGCTGAGTTGACACAGTAGCCTAACCATCACAGATGGCAAGCCTGTGATAAGTGCCCTGGTTTAGTGCTTCAGGTTGCCACCAGACAGACTGGTACAGACATACATACACTCTAGTATGTGCAACCAGGGTCAGGGACCCACACTAGAAGCATAGCTCTGAGCTAAGTAGAGGATAGGAGAAGGGCCAGCAATGGTTCATGAGGTTTTCCTACTATTTTTAAGTTGCCCATTTCTTGATTTGATACTTATCTAGTTACTACAACCCTTTAACTATTTTCCAGAGCTCTGAGAAAGATGATTCTTCCAGTTTTGCTTGTTGTTTAGAGTTTCTGTGGGGAGGAAACCCTGGAGCATCTCACTCTACCACCCTGGTAATATCTCTCTTGGTGATATTCAATACATCTTTCTGGATGGTTTTTCTAGCCTTAAATACTTACTTTAAAAAATAGAGGGAAGCAGACTTGGCCCAGTGGTTAGGGCATCCGTCTACCACATGGGAGGTCTGTGGTTCAAACCCCGGGCCTCCCTGACCTGTGTGGAGCTGGCCCATGCGCAGTGCTGATGCGCGCAAGGAGTGCTATGCCACGTAGGGGAGCCCCATGAGCCACGAGCAAGGAGTGCGCCCTGTAATGACAGCTGCCCAGCGCGAAAGAAAGTGCAGCCTGCCCAGGAATGGTGCCGCGTACACGGAGAGCTGACACAACAAGACGGGACGCAACAAAAAGAAACACAGATTCCCATGCTGCTGACAACAACAGAAGCGGACAAAGAAGAACACGCAGCAAATGGACACAGAGAACAGACAACTGGGGTGGGGGGGAAGGGGAGAGAAATAAATAAATCTTAAAAAAAAAAAAAAAAGAATGGCCCCTAGACATACTGTTTTATAACTTGCTGATTCACTTAATAACATAATGAACACCTCCCAGTGTTATAATCACTTAATGGCTACATTGTATCTCATTTAGGAATGTATGGTATCACGATCTATTTAGCCAATCCTCTTATATGGAAATTAAGGCCTCCAACTCCTGTTATAAATTGCATTGCCATGAATATTTTTGAATATAAAGCTTTGCAGAGTTGCCAGCTTATCTCCTTAAGATATAGAACCAGAAGTATAAAATATAATTCAAGGATGTCAATATTCTGAAGATCCTTGATATCTGTGTTGAAGCTATCATCCAAGAGAATGGCATGAATTTATGTTCTTAATAGTATTGCTTGAAAAGCCTGGTTTCCCGACAACCTCACACCACTTCCTTTCTTTATTTTTGCCAAACAGATAAATAAAAAGTTTAAAACTTTTTACAATGTAATATTTTTTAAAATACAGAGGATAATACAGTGAACCCCCATTTTGCCCATCACTCAGTTGTAACAATCCTTCAATTATGGCTACTTTTGTTTCAACATACACCCCACCCCACCCCCACCCCTGGAATATTTGGAAGCAAATGAAAAAGGATTTTAAAGATAACTTTGGGCTGCTGAATTGGAAGAACTTTTAGAAAGATGTTTTATATAATCTAATTTCACCCTTTAGATTTTATCCTCAAACATGAGTTATGTAAACAAAAACAAGTTTATTGTATTATAAACTTTATTCCCTAATGAATGTCTTCTAGTTTCTATGACATTTAAAAATTAATTTATTTTAGGTATTAATAAGATTTGACATTTTCTAAACCACATCCGCTAAAAGAATCTCAACTACCAAAAAAGATGAACTGACTGACTATTCAACTCAGTGAGCTGTTCTGGAGTCCTTAATTCTAAGAAAATGTCAGTGATGTTATGAGTATCCTTCTCACTTCCTAATTCTCTAGATCAGCAATTCATGAATTTTCACGTGTATAAGAATTACCCGGGATTATTTTAAAAATTACAAGCTCCTGGGCCCTACTCTCAGATATCTAGATTAAGCAGGTAGGGTTCACTACCTAAGTAGTGATTCTTAAGGTGATGATCCAGAGATCACATATGGAGAAACACTGCTCTAAATGGATCATATTTAGGAATATACTACATTCAGATCATGCTAAGAAAACGTGGTAAGGGTAAATACCACTGTCATGATAACCACTGTCATTATTTTAAAAATACTCTGGCCTTAATGTAGATGCATAGCCACTGGGGGAAAATGGCAGATCAAAATGGGAAGAAACAAGGCTAATAACTATATATATATATTAAGATATGATCTATTCTTTTGAGTTTAAAACCTAACCTATCTAGTTTCAAGTCTGGCCCCATGTGGTAAGTGTTCCTTCGTAGTCATCACTGAGGAACATGATCCAATTTTAGACATCTCAACATCTCAGTCTACATCTGAGCAAGAAAGCATGTGTGTTTAAGAGTGGACTTTCTCTTCCTTCTATCAAATGTCTACCTTCAAGTTCATGTTTTTGCCACAGTAAACAGTACCTCAAACAGTGGGGATCCTGAGGGCTCTGAAGACATCTAGACACTATAAGCAGGGCAGACAAGCTCAAGAATTTGGCACCCCATCAGTGAGCCTTCCTTAGGAATTTATGCTTCTCAGTGTAATACAGTTACATTCATTTACAATTTCCCTACACATGGTTCTTCTGCCCCTTTCACTTGAACCTATAATTAGCACTATACTTGTTAAATATATGTCCCAGAGACTTAAATCTTTGGTCTGTTCCTGTGCCAGTTGAGCCCTCAATCTCAGCGGAGTTGCAACACCTACTCTACAGTTCACTGGACTCACCCGGGAAAACTTAAGATGATGATGGAGAACACCCATCCCAAGAAACAGAGTGCCTGCAACTGTAAGCCACATAGTTCCATCCATCTGCCTTTGGAATCTAAGCCCCCTCTCAATTAGAAACAAAGTGGGCATCACCGTCCCAAAATCCTCAAGACTGGGGAATGAACAATGAACTAAAGAATACTTACTTTTAATCTATTATAGACCTGTTATTCTAGCAATGGAAGAACTCTTATCATTGATATAAAGGCAGTGGCCACCAGAGGTTCTGAGGGGAGGGAGAGGGAAGAAGAAGTGTAACATAGAGACATTTTTTGGACATTGGAATTGTTCTGCAAGACACTGCAATACCAGATACAGGCCATTAAACATTTTGTCATAACCTATAAAATTGTGTGGGGCAGAGTGTAAACTATAATGTAAACGGAGTCTATGGTTAGTAGCAATGCTTCAAGATGTGTTCATCTGGGAAGCATATTTGGCTCAATGGATAGAGTGTCTGCCTACCACACGGGAAGTCCAGGGTTCAAACCCAGGCCCTCCTGACCCGTGTGATGAGCTGGCCCACATGCAGTGCTGATGTGTGCAAGGAGTGCCCTGCCATGCAGGGGTGTCCCCTGCATAGGGGAGCCCCACATGCAAGGAGTGCACCCCATAAGGAGAGACGCCCAGCTTGAAATGAAAGTGCAGCCTGCCCAGGAATGGCACCACACGCACGGAGAGCTGACACACAAGATGATGCAACAAAAAGAAACACAGATTCCTGTGCCACTGACAACAACAGAAGCAGACAAAGAAGAACATGCAGCAAATGGACACAGAGAGCAGACAACAGGGGTGGGGGGAAGGGGAGAGAAATAAATAAAAAATAAATCTTAAAAAAAAAAGAGATGTCTTCATCAATTGTAACTAATGTATCACACTAACGAGGGATGTTGTTACAGTGGGAAAGTGTAGTAGGGGCAGGGAAAGGGGTACATGGGAATCCCCTATATTTATGTAATATTTATGTAATCTAAAAAATAAGAAAAAAAGTTCAAATTTTATTCTGAGGACCTGGTTCATATCCAATTGGCCATATCCCTTAAGGGATAACATATACTTTAGGAATATAGTTCTAGCTCACTGGACTTGATAGAAAAACTTCTTAATACAACAACTCTACAGTCATTTGAGGGAAACCCATATAGGTGGGGAGGGAGCCTGAAGGAATATTTTACTATAGGACATATGAGTCAATTCAGAATTAGTGCCAGTGCAAGTGCTATGTTAATAAAATGCCTCCAATATACCTTGAAAGAATAAATGTTTCTTGCCTAGATTAATATTTTAGGCTGATCTTTGTAATATTCTTTTAAAATTTTGTTTGAAATTCTGGGTCTTAAAAAATCATTAGACACCACTTGCAAACGTTAAAAAATCCCCATGATTAACTCATCAGACTTTGGTCTCTTATAAGCAGTCTACTGCTTCTTTTGAGTTGCTCTTATTAGAACAGTAGAAAAATTTTACTACAGTTGTACTCCAGTTTTAGGTCTCAGAAAACTATCTCTAGGGAAATTCAGGAGCTTTAACATCCACACTAAATAACTTTCTTTAGGTGTCTCCCAGAATAGCTGAGTCTGTCCCAACCATTCTTCCTGGTTAGAAAATATCACATGGTGTCACACATCTGCAAAGCTTTGTTAGGTAGAAGAAGCATATGCTCAAAGTATGGAGGATGAGAGCACATAAGTAGGTCTACGGAACAGTTAAGCAGCATAATAACTAAGGTGTTTGGATATTGGGATTAGGAGAGTAAAAAGAGATAAGGTACGAAGGGCTCATGAAGGGTCTAGCTAAGGAGTCATGCTTCTAGGCTTGGATTTTATCCTGAAGGCGAAAGGGAGCCACTGAAGCATTTCAAGCAGGAGAGTGATCAGATATGCATTTGAGAAAAGACTGCTTGGTCTGGCTGCAGTAGAGAGAATGGATTGGAAGGAGCAAGCAGTAACTAAGAATTGTCTTATTAGTTGAAACTGAGGAATTTAAACTATTTTCAACATATTTCATCAGGAACCTATAATACTCTAAAATTAGATGTTCTCTGATATTTTTCCATAGCATGTTCTGCAATTGTATGATGACAAAAGTGCTTTAGAAAAATTTGAGACTCTGTTCATTTTAAGATAGGTTCAGGTTCATTTTTTGTTTTAAAGTGAGATAAAATGTCCAGTAAAGTGCACAGATTTTAAGTGTACAGGTTGGTAACTGTTTACTTATGTACACGCCCATGTAACCACTGCTCAAGATCAAGACAGAGAACATTTCCAGCACTCCAGGAGTTCCCTGTGCCCTCTCCCAGGGATTAACCTTTCCCACCCTCTGCCCAAAGGTAACCTCTATTCTGACATCTATCACCACAGAACAGTCTTGCCTCTTTTTAAACTTAATACAAAGGAATCATATTGCATGTACTTATTTATGCCTGGCTCCTATTACTCAAATTATGCCTGTGAGAGTCATCCATGTCGGCACATATAGCAGTTTGCTTTTTCTTTGCTGTATATTATTTCATTGAGTTATTTATCCATTCTCCTCTCATTTGGGTTGTCTCTTGTTTGGGGCTATTACATATAACGTTGCTATGAAAATTGTTAAACATGTCTTTTGGTGGACATCAGCATTTATTTCTCTTTGGGACAAACCCAAGAGTATAATTGCTGGGTCATAGAGAATATGACTGTTTAGCTTTAGCAGATACTGTTAAACCATTTGTCAAAGTGGTTATAAACAACAGGCTCCTTAGTTTTTGCAAGGTAACTCTTAACTTACTTCTGTCATGTTAGCTGTCAAAGCAAACAAATGGTTCCTTTTTTTAAATTTTTAAATTCATTTTTTAAAATATTACATTCAAAAAATATGAGGTCCCCATGTATCCTCCACCCTCCCCCAAATGGTTCCTTAATTGACCCATACAAAATAACTGCATTCATTCCAGGTTACTAAGAGAAAAGACAACACTGCATTTGCAGCTATCTAATTATGTTAACCAATATGTGGAACAAAAGGAACTCTTGTACTCTGTTGGTAAACTGATACAAGCACTGTGGAAAATGGTTTGGCGGTATCTACTAAGGTTGAACATCCGTATATCCTATATCTAGAATAAACATACATTTTAGTTTACCTAAAACTGTCTTGGCTTTTGCCTGTTGTCACAGCATTATTATTAACAGTGTCCTATTTTCATTCTCAAAAGTTAACAGGCTCCTGGTTTGAACAACAAATAAATTATAATAGCCACAGCAATTCCATCCTAACAATAAAAATAAGTGTATATTTTACCAAAAATACTTATATGAATGTTCATGGCCACTTTATTCATATGGTCCATAAATAGAATAAATAAATTACGGTACATTCATACAGTTATAAAAATGAATAGACTACTGCTACATGGAACAATATGGATAAAACTTACTGTGCTTTGTGAAAGAAGCCAAACACAAAATAATTCATTCTGTATGATTCCATTAGTATAATGTTAAAGTCCAAGCAGAACTAATCTTTGATGTTAGAAGTCAGGTCAGTGAGGAGATGAGAGGTAGTAGTAAGTGGGAGGATTGTCAAGGAGACTGGTAATGTTAGATTTCTTTTTTTTTTTTTTTACAGATTTCTTTTTTTATTTATTCCTCTCCTACCCCCTCCCCCAGCTGTCTGCTCTGTGTCCATTTGCCGTATGTTCTTCTGTGACCGCTTCTGTCCTTATCAGCGGCACCAGGAACCTGTGTTTCTTTTTGTTGCATCATCTTGTTGTGTCAGCTCTCCGTGTGTGTGGTGCCATTCCTGGGCAGGCTGCACTTTCTTTTGTGCTGGGCAGCACTCCTTATGGGGCACACTCTGCACGTGGGGCTCTCCTACATGGGGGACATTCCTGCGTGGCACAGCACTCTTTGTGTGCATCAGCACTGGGCATGGGCCAGCTCCACACGGGTCAAGGAGGCCCAGGGTTTGAACCGCGGACCTCCCACGTGGTAGGCAGACGCCCTAACCATTGGGTCAAGTCTGCTTCCCTATGTTAGATTTCTTGACCTTGGGTGTGTTTATTTTTGTGATAAGTTCATCAAGCTAGGATTTGTGTTCTTGTTTATATATATCTTATACTTCAATAAAATGTCTATTAAATAAAATCTTAAGAAATAATACCTATGTAAGTTTCCTGGAAAGATGTAAGCACTACTCATTCTTCCACTAATATTTCTAAATTTTACCTTTGGATCTAATCAAAGGTATAACTGAGTTGTGTATGTGGACCCCACTATTTTACTCTGTTATAAATTTGCTCTTACTAATATTCCTGTCCAGTACATTTTCCTCTCCTCTTCAGGTGGACCCAAAAGAGATATGTCTTTCAAAGCTTAGAAAAAGGAAAAATGAAAACCCAAAACTGGCTTGGTTCTGTCTTACTAGATATTATGAATCTTCAATATATTACATTCCATGCTTTAGTTTGGCTAAGAGGATTACAGTCAGATCCTTTTGATACTATATGCATTTTTGTATGCTCATATCAACTCTGATTTTACTAGATTTTCCCACTGCACTGATTCTTTTCCATACACACACACACACACACACACACACATACACACACGCAAACATATTTATTTATTTAGTACCCAAAGCAAGTGTCTCACTCACCTTACCCGAGTTCCAGCCTTGCTAATAACCCTAGGAGGAAGGTATTAGTCTAATCATGTTACAGGAAAAGAAATTTCAGTCTTTTAACTATATATTTAACCATATGATTGTGCAAATTTACAAGTGAAAGAGTCAAATGTCAGCTATTTCACTTGGCTTAACCTAATATTTGGTCTTTTTTTTTTGGAGATTTATTTATCTTTTATTTATTTAGTCCCCTGCTTGCTGCTTGCTTGCTGTCTGCTCTCTGTGTCCATTCGTTGTGCGTTCTTCTGTGTCTGCTTGTCTCCCTTTGTTGTGTTATCTTGCTGTGCCAGCTCTCCGCAGGAGCAGGCTGTCAGCTCTTGGTGGGTGCGGGCCAGCTTGCCTTCACAAGGAGACCCTGGGAAGCAAACCTGGAGCCTCCCATATGGTAGTCAGGAGCCCAGTCGGTTGAGCCACATGCGCTTCCTGTATTTGGTCATTTTTATGAGATGTATTTATGCAAATTGCCTCAAAACCTCTGAGGGAAAAAGTAGTGTATAAATCTAAAAATAAATACCTAAACCACCATTGACATTGAGTTTCTCAGTTTCAATTATTTGTTTGATTGTATTCCAAGAATTAATTCATCAATAAAATCTCCAAATATGCTTTCAGGTTTATTTTTAACTAGACTATTTTGACTGTAGTAAATTCATACAGACATAAACCCCTAAATAATCCAACTACAAAACAGAAACAAAAAAATAAAAATTCCTTCCTTTATTTTTATAAGTATTTTCTATTTTTCAACATTATTCTGACATTAAAAGTTAATTTAATATACTAGCATTTTAATACATCATTTAAAAAATTATAGCATTTATATAAACCAATGGGCATAAATACTTTCATTGATATTGTACTGATTGACAAATACATATGTATATGTTTGAATATGAGTGTATATTTATAGAGATTTTTTTTTCCAAATCAGATGATTTGGCACTGGTGTTAAATATTTAAAATCAATGTTGTTTGGAATAAATAAGAATTATTAGTTGCTGTACATATATTCTATCTCTTCTATTATTCCCTTGATGGTGGAGAATGTTTTTCATTTTTGAATTCTAGAACTTAGCATTCTGACTTGGTTAAGGATAGACACACAATGTTGATGACTCACACTGAAAAGATGGCAAGACATTTGCAAAAAGTCCTCAGGTATTGATTATTCATCCCATTCTTTAAATTTTGAATGAGGATATTAACGAGCAGTCAGGTGAGTGCTATTAAGTCCCCTAAAACGTACTGTTTCTTACCTGATGTGGACGGCTTCATCATGTTATGCGTTAAGAGACAGTAAAGAAAATGTAAAAACATGTAGAATTTATTAAACAAAATATTTAATACATTCTGACACACTCATCACAACTTCAAAAGCTAACAAAATCTTAACCTTTCACTATCAACATATGGATTAGATTTTGGTATTTCTCTGCATGTATTCCACAGTGTTGGCCCAAAAAAGCGATCAGTAATTAGACAAGGAAAGTGCTAAATTAAGATATTACACAACTTAAAGCACAAAATGCAGTATAGTTAATAAGAAAACAGGAAACTGTTACGTTCATAGTCTGATGGATGTAGGTTTTGACAGGAAACAGCAGAGTTTCTAACTGCTTGATAGTAAAAACTCACCATTAAAAAAACCATTACAAACTATTACAACTATTTTACATAAAAACTAATGAAATTGTAAAGCAGGGAGAACCTGCAGGGAAGATTATTTTGAAGCCCCAAAAGATTTCATAATCATTAAGGATATACGAGTATTTTAAGAAATTTTTCATTACTCTCCTTTATTAGTTTAACCACTAAATGTTAAAATAGAAGTTTCTTTGGTAAAACAGAGAAGTGTCACAGTTTTAGAGCTTAGTAGCCTTGAAATATAGGTCCTTAATAAATACAGTGATTATGTAACATTTTATGTAATCTTTTAAAAATAAATTAAAAATGTATTAAAAAATAATAGAGAAATCTGTGCTAATGAAATTTGATCACCAGGACAGGTATTCATATGGACAGAGGAGGCCTATGAGTGTGTTTCCTTCCTTTTAGCACATTATAGAATACTGGTAGCTTGAAAAAATTAAGTTGACTTTTACGTATGATTTTAAAGAGATATAACAAGTTATTCTTCATCAAATTTAACAAGTAAGGCTAAAGAAACTAATAATAAGCCCTAATATTACATGGTACTTTATACTTTACATGCCTCCATGTATATTATTTCAAGTTTAAAATGTTTCCCCCTATGTATGAGTGGGGGGTTGAATTGTGCACACAACTACCACTTTCTGAGATTCAAAAGAATAAGAGGAAGGACTGCACTGGGTATTTTGAAAGACAATCAATCCACAACAAAGTGGAAAAAAGTCATCCACACACCAAAAAAACCCCTAACCAAATGAACTTTGATCACTACTAGACAGGGTTTAAACCATTGAAGTGAGTCATGTGACACCAAGTGAACTGCAAAACAGTTGCAGTAAGTTTCCAAGACTGAGTCATATCAGATTATAAAGCTCATATTTGTTCATCTGGGTTTGTATAATCAAATCTTTGTAAAACATAAAGTATAGCTTTTTAAGCTAAATGTAATGTTTCTGTGAGATACAATATTTAAAATTTAAATAACTTTACATCACATTTTATATGGGCAGACAGAAGTAAAGTCCAAAAATCACTTAGATTTGTCTTCTAATTTCTGTATGCTTTACTTTTTCTTTCTTTTCTTTTGTTTTTTCCCCCCTCAAAACAGAGTTTGGTCAGTAATTTTGTCGGATTCCTTACAGAATACCTTTAATAGTTGTCTCTGTTTCCAAATTTTAAAACAAATGCAAATGGGAAATGAGATGCTAAATTTATTCTCTATTGTCAACTTCTTCAAAAACTGATCTGTAAACATGACAAAGATTAAAACTAGCAACAAGTACACAAAAAGATTTCCAGTGAATCAGAACAGGAAGCCAATAAAAGTGATCAATTAGAGGTCTTGACTTTTTAATCACTGCACTACATAGACAAGAGCCAAAATTTAAATCTACAGTACTTAAAAATCAGATGAAAGTTTTAAAAATTCAAGAATTTTATTTAAATAATACTAAATAGATAATGCTAAAAATGTTTTTTTTTGGGGGGGGGGCGCTTTCAGCTAAGTAACTCATGAAAAGATTGATCAAACACACTTAAAACATTAAAAATTTGTAGCTTCTATTTAAAATATATAGAGTACCATAGTTTAAACATTTTTAGAAGCAAGGAAATGATATGTATCCACATTAATAAGTGAAAAAGTAGAATGGTTTAAGTTTAGAATTGAAGACAATAACATTGTACATTTGTTACCAGAGAAGAGTGTGTCTGTTGGCAGCAAGGGTAAACAAAATGTTTGGGTAAACAAAATGAAACTGCCATTGAATGTCCTCTTCGTGGCAGCTGACAAATCTTGATAAAATTGAAACCATTAACATTATTTAGAAGGTACTCTAATGTCAATGGTGATGAGGCTAGGAATAAATGAGGTTCTATGTAAATTTATGACGAATTACAGGAAATAAATCACTTCACACTTGTTTCACTCTGAACTTTTAAAGCTACATCAAAGTACCATGTAGATTTCATTTGATTTAACCTTCAGCTGAAACATTTAAAAGAATTCAAACGTTTAGCACAACACCCATACAAAACAGAGTACTTATTTTCTATCTGGGTTGAATTCTGTTAATTGGAGTTAATTATTCCCTAATACTGTATCATAGATTTTATCAATTTATCCAGCCATTTGACCAAATGCATACTGACTGCTTAAGTGACAAACACTGTACTAGACACTGATAAGTCAAAAGGCAAAAAATTACAAGGTCCTTGCCCTCAGGCTGCTAAGTCTTCAGGGGAAGACAGATAACTAAACAGCTGATTCTAGGATGGCACATTAAGTGTTAAGCCCACAGGAGAAGCAGCTACTGACTAGAAGGCAGAATTCTTGGGGGAATAAGTTGATGCTTCAGTTGGGTCTTAGCAGAAGGTGGGGAATTCCAGCTACACGTGGCATGTTTAAGGGGGGGTCAGAGAATGTATTCTGTGTTGGGAAACTGCAAGTTGCTTGGTGAGCCTGAATATAGTTCACAAGGTGAGGGAGGTGAGAGATGAAACTGCAGGGCAAAGCAGGGGCTTCTACAGAGAATCTTAAGCTATGCTAAAAGGTTTGGACTTCATAATGAAGCTTATGGGGAAGTCACTGAAGGAAGGAGTAATGGTCTAAAATTTATAATACCATATTGTGGTTGTATGTATACATGTGTCTTTGTGGTACAGTTAACATAATAACTAATACATATTTAGCCTTTACCATGTTCCAGCTACTCTTCAAAGTACTTTTCAGGTATAAATTAATTTACTCCTCATAACTCCCATGATGAAATTGAGAAGTTAAGTAACAGGCCTAAAGTAACACAGCTAGAAAGTGGTGAAGCTGTGATTCACACCCTGTATTCCAGTTCCCTTATCAGATATATATGATTTCCCCCAATTTTTTCCTGTTGTGTATACAGTCTTTTCACTTTCTGGGTGGTGTCCATATAGCACAAACATTTTTAATTGTGATGGTGTCCACCTGAGTTTTTTCTTTTATTGCTTGTACATTTGCTGTCATAGATCAGGCTGAATTTTTAAATAAGTCCCTTTCCTTTTTCTATGAAAAAAGAAGTTTAATCTAGAGTTAACGACTCTATTTCTTGGAGCTCCATAGTTGAAACCTGAAAACCATTCTAATCATATAGAAAGTGCTTAGTTTTAAAAACATCTTCAACACTTATTGCAGTGATGGAAGGCAAAACATTAAAAACAAAGCTTTTTAACTTTTTAATTTTTTGATATCTCAATTTATTTTTACTTTAATTTTTCTAAATTAGTATGTACTCTATATCTAACCTCTAAACCCATCACTATATTCCATTTTACTATTAATGGAACCTGGCAATATATTGGGGTTCATTTTCAGGGAGGTTTTGGACCACGGAGGGGTTTGATGGTGGTGGGGGAGGAATACTGTTGTGGGGTGTTATTGGTGGGGGGGTGCATGGTTGGGAGGGAGTTCTCCAGGGCATAGGTGCAGGGTGCATAAAAATGTTTGGAGGCAGCACACTTGGCCCAGTGGTTAGGGCGTCCATCTACCACATGGGAGGTCCGCGGTTCAAACCCCAGGCTTCCTTGACCCGTGTGGAGCTGGCCCATGCACAGTGCTGATGCGCGCAAGGAGTGCCCTGCCACACAAGGGTGTCCCCTGCGTAGGGGAGCCCTACGCACAAGGAGTGCGCCCTGAAAGGAGAGCTGCCCAGCGTGAAAGAAAGTGCAGCCTGCCCAGGAATGGCGCTGCCCACACGGAGAGCTGACACAGAAAGATGATGCAACAAAAAGAAACACAGATTCCTGTGCTGCTGACAACAGAAGCGGACAAAGAAGATGCAGCAAATAGACACAGAGAACAGACAACCAGGGTGGGGGGGAGGGGAGAGAAATAAATAAATCTTAAAAAAAAAAATATTTGGATATTTTCATAGTGGTTACAGTTGGGAACGATGGCTGGGGGAGTGCTGAGTTCCTGGTTGAGGGAGCTCTGTCGCATTCCCTAATGGAACAGCAATAATCCTCCAAGTGCAATGGCTAACACCATGGGAAGCAGACTTGGCCCAGTGGATAGGGCAACCATCTACCACATGGGAGGTCCGCGGTTCAAACCCTAGGTCTCCTTGACCCATATATAGCTGGCCCACGCACAGTGCTGATGCGCGCAAGGAGTGCCGTGCCACACAGGGGTGTCCCCACGCAGGGGAGCCCCACGTGCAAGAGTGCGCCCCGTAAGGAGAGCTGCGCAGCCCAAAACGAAAGTGCAGCCTGCCCAGGAATGGTGCCACACATACGGAGAGCTGACACACAAGTGATGCAACAAAAAGAAACACAGATTCCTGTGTAGCTGACAACAACAGAAGCAGACAAAGAAGAACACGCAGCAAATGGACACAGAGAGCAGACAACGGGGGGGGGGGGGGTTGGGGGTGAAGGGGAGAGAAATAAATAAAAAATAAATCTAAAAAAATAAAAAAAGGCTAAGACCAATAAGGAAGGATGGTCCAACAATGAGCCCTTGATGCTAATGACTATGCTTGTGGGCCTGTGTGCTTGAAATAAGAACTAGGCTTAGAGCTGCAGGGTGCCTAAGAGTTACCTTCTGAGAGCCTCCATGTTGCTCAAATGTGTCCAGTCTCGAAGCCAAACTCAGCATGTAAATGCACTGCCTTCCCACCAGCTTGGGACATGACTCCCGGGGATGAGCCTCCCTGGCACCGATGGATTACTACCAAGTACCAGCTGATGATGTGGCTGGAGAATGACCTTGAATGAAAGGTTCAACTCAGACCAGCAGAATATCTCAGCCTACATGTAATATCAGGAGTTAAAAATGCTTTTTGACCCTGAATAAAAGGGGGAAATGGAAAGGACAAATGAGTTTATATGGCTTTGAGTCTCCAAAAAAGAGCTGGGAGGTCATCAGAGGGGTCACCCTTATACACACCTCAGCAGAGTCCCAGAGACAGTTAAAGTAGATACAACCCAGGTATTGGTTCTTCTGAGGGCTACAGAGACCCACAGGTTCTACGGTCATGGCAGATGGACTTCAGTGCCATGTCAGTTGGCCCTACTTTGGAGTTTGTGTTTCTGAGTGTGATGGAGTTGGACTCAGGTGTGATCTTTGTTCACAAGGCTCTCCTGTCACTTTTATCGGACCTGTGGTTGGCACTGGGGTTTAGTGTATATTCAGGGGGCCTGAATCTCTGGACTCTCCATGTGATAGCCAGGCTCTGAGCCTCAACAGACTTGCAACTCCTACCCTCTGGTTTATTGGACTTACCTCAGCCAGCTAACAGGGAGGTGAAGAAGATGAACCACTACACCAGGGAGCCAAGAGTGCCTACAACTGCAAACAGGAGAATTGCATCCATCATCCAAGTGGAATCAAAGCATGCTCTCGATACAGAGGTGGACTGGACACAACCATCCCAGGGTCCAAAGAATGGAGGAATATAGATTAGAATGGACTTACTGATACTCTATTCTGGAACTAATGTGATTAGTAATGGAAGTAAATGTAGCACTAAGATGGAGAAAGTGTCCATGGTAGCTGCTGAGGGTGGGAATGGGAAGAAGAGATGTGATGTGGGGGCATTTTCAGGACTTGGAGTTGTCCTGGGTGGTACTGCAGGGACAGTTACTGGACATTGTATGTCCTCCCGTGGCCCACTAGGTAGACTGGGGGAGAGTCTAAATTGTAATGTGGACCATTGACCATGTGGTGCAGCAGTGCTCAGAGATTTATTCACCAGGTGTGGTGGGTGTCCTGTGATGGTAGAGGATGTTGTGGTTGTGGGGGTGGGGTGGAGGTAGGGGGGTATATGGGGACCTCATTTTTTTTAATGTAACATTAAAAATAAATAAATAATTTTAAAAAAAAAGAACAGATGGAAGCAGGGTAACTGGGTAGCACTGGAAATGTTCCAGAAGATCATGCAATGATGAATATAGGACATGTTAAATTTCACCAAAAATGTATTAAGGTCTATAGACTAAAATGTAAACTATAAAGTAAACCATAATGTAACTAAAAATTTAGAAAATTGTACAGTCTAAAAAATAAACCATAATGTAAACAAACAAATAAAAATAAAAACATCTTAAAGAAAGCCACTTAAAATTCAGAAATCATATATGTGATAGGGACATGTTTCCAGATTATAAAAACTCTTATAACTCAATAATAAAAAGGCAAATAATTACATTAAAAAATTGGCAAAGGAGAGGAAAAAAGACCCCTGAGGGAAGATGGCAAAGAGATTTGCTTTAGGGCTCCATCCCCCCAAAGAAGCAAGAACTGGCAGAAATATCTTCCTAAAAGCTCCAGAAAACAGTTAAAGAGTAAGTGCTGAATCAAGAAAAGGGCTACTTAAAAGTGGTAGGATCTCCTAGTGCGCTGGATGGACCTCTCCCACCCCCTCACTGGCTCAACATGAAGCAGGATGGCACTCCCGGTGTGCAAATCTGGACCCAGTTCAGAGAGAGCAGAGTAATCCTTGTGCATATACGGAATGCAGGTATGTCGGCCCAATTTGTCTAGTGTTGGCCTAAGGGACTTGCTGTCCAGAGCTTACCAGTGTGTAGATGGCAGCCAACCTAGCTTTCCTACAGAACACTGGGGAAGAACAGTCAAGTTGTGCTGCCTGGGATAAGGAATTGCTGGCTGGAGGACACAGAGTGCAGTACCCCAGAGTGTGAGAAAACTATTTCCTCTGGAAGAGAGGAAAATCCTATCAGTGTAAAAGGGGAATTCTCAGGGCCACACATGCAGAAAGGATCAGGGAAGCCTCTAGACTTTGGCCTGGATCTGCTCTCAAATTCATTGAATGGATAAGCCTTGAAGGAGAGCACTTGCTGGCATGGATCAATTTGCAAAGATGGGGAAAGGTGTTTTCTTTCTACCTTTATTTTATTTTTACAAACATTCATTCATTCATTCATTCATGAGGTACCAGGATTGAACCTGGGACCTTGTACATGTGAAGTAGGCCCTTAACCACTAAGCTACACCTGCTCCACTCTTTCTTTATTTTCCTTAGTTCCTGGCATTCAAGGAAAGCTCTTTCATAACATTAGCTGGATACAGGGGATTGAACCTGGGACCTTGTACATGTAAAGCAGCTGCTTAACCACTGAGTTACACCCACTCTGCTCTTTCTTTACTTTTTTTTTTTCTATTTTCTTCCTTTGTCCTTTACTTTTTTTTTTTTAGCTCCTGGCATTCAAGAAAAGTTCTGTCATAACTCTAGCTGGAAACAGGCAGAATGTTCAGATTTGTATAAAAGATTATGAAACATACAAAGACACAGGAAACAATGGTCCAGGCAAAGATTAAGATTAAAGCACTAGAAAATATCAACAAGGAGAAGATGACCTGGGATATACCAGGCAAAGACTTTGAAAAAATTGTTCTAATTATGTTCAAAGAGCTAAAGGAAAATGTGAACAAAGAAGCAAAGGAAAACAGGAAAATGATAAATGAACAGAAAGAGAGTATCACTAGAGAGATGAGAATTATGAAAAGGAACCAAACAGAATTGAAGATCACAGGAATAGAAATAAGAAATTCATTCTCTAGAGGAGTTCAACAGCAGTTTGGACCTTGCAGAAGAAAGAAGCAGTGAAAATGAATATAAGATTATTGAAATCATTCATTCTGAGTAGCAGAAGAATGAAGAAAAGTGAACAGAGCCTGAGCAACCTGTGGGACACATTCAAGTGTACCAATATACACATTGTGAGAGGTACAGAAGAAGAAGAAAGAGAAAGGGGCACAAAGAATATACAAAGAAATAATGGCTGAACACTTCCCAAATTTAACAAAAGGCGTGAATATACATGTCAAAGATGCTCAGAGAACTCCAAACAGGATAAACTCAAATTGACCCATGCCAAGGTATATTGTAATCAAACTGTCAAATGTCAAAGAGAGAATTCTGAAAGCTACATGAGAGAAGCAACATGTTATATAAAAGGGAACCTCAATAAGACTGTTAACTTCTCATCAGAAATCATGGAGACCAGAAGGTAGTGGAATGGTTTATATAAAGTACTGACAGGAAAAAACTGACAACCAAGAATGCTATATCTAGCAAAGCAAAACTATCTTTACAATGAGGGAGAGGTTAAAACATTTCAAGATAAACAAAGCTGGGGGACTCTGTCACCACTAGACCAGTGCTAAAAGAGATGCTAAAGAGATTTCTGGAGGTTGAAAGGATAATAGACAATAGATCAAAGCTGCATAACAAAATAAAGAACTCTAGTGAGGGTAACAATTGGGGCAAATATAAATGCAAGTACTATTTTATTTTTGGTGTGTAGCTCCACTTTTTACTTCCTACAGAATCTAAAAGGCAAATACATGAAATGTATTGATAAATCAATTGCTATGAATTCAATGTATAAATATGTAATTTGTGGGAATAGATGTAGCTCAAGTGGTTGAGCACCTGTTTCCCATATACAAGATTCTGGGTTTGATCTCTGGTACCTCCTTCAAAAAAAGAGGTAGAGATCTATATCTACTTTAAAAAATATGTAATTTGTGACAAGCACAGCATATAGGTGAGGTGATAGAGGGGTATGGGAGCACAGATTGCATATACTATTGAAGTTAAGTTGGTGTCAAAGCAAATGAGACTGTTACATATTCAGGCTGTTAAATTTAAGTCCCATGATAACTACAAAGAAAATACTGGAGAGTAAACTCATAGACAGATTAATTAGAGTACAGGGTGCCAGGGATGGGAGTGCGGGGCAGGGGGAATGGGGAGTTAATGCAAAGGGTGTAGGGTTTCTGTTGGGGGAGATGGGAAAAGTTCTGGTAATAGAAGGTGGTGGGACAATGACAATTAAAGGCAATACATGGGCGGGATCTAACAAGGGAGAGAGAAAGCTCAAAAAGACATTAGAGGGACATATGAAAAAAAGAAACAAACTCTTAAGTTTCTTATCAATGCTAAATTTCTTAAACTTGACAACTGCACTTAAGGTAGATACATACGTCAACAACCTTGTTCTCAAGAAATGTAGATAGTAATATTAAGAGTTCAAGCAGCATGATGTATATAACCTACAGTATATTCAGACAATGGACTGACAGACAATAGATAACAGAAATGGATGGATAAGATTGATTGATAGAATGATGGAGAGATAGTTAGAATGATATGACAAACGTGGTGAAATGTTAAAATTGATGCATCTTGGGAAGCGGACTTGGCCCAGTGGTTAGGGCGTCCGTCTATCACATGGGAGGTCTGCGGTTCAAACCCCGGGCCTCCTTGACCCGTGTGGAGCTGGCCCATGCACAGTGCTGATGCGCACAAGGAATGCCCTGCCATGCAGGGGTGTCTCCGCATAGGGGAGCCCCACGTGCAAGGAGTGCGCCCTGTAAGGAGAGCCGCCCAGGACGAAAGAAAGTGCAGCCTACCCAAGAATGGCGCTGCACACACGGAGAGCTGACACAACAAGATGACACAACAAAAAGAGACACAGATTCCCGTACCACTGACAACAACAGAAGTGGACAAAGAAGAACATGCCCAAATAGACACAGAGAACAGACAACTGGGGCGGGGGGTGGGAAGGGGGAAGAAATAAATAAATAAATAAATAAATAACATCTTTTAAAAAAAGCCTTCCTTCTGAAAAAAAAAATTTAGTGGATCTAGGTATCTGGGGGTAAAGGGGGCATGATGGAGTTCTATGTATGGATTTGTGTTATTTTTGGAATATCCTATGAGTTTGAAAGTATTTCAAAATAAAAAGTTAAAAAAATGGGCAAAGGATTTGCATAAAAATTTCTCAAAGGAAGATACATAAATTGCCAATAAACACAGGAAAATATGTTCAACATCATTAGCCATCATGGAAACGCAAATTAAAACCACAATGAGATACCACAAGTACAGCTAGAATCAAAAAGTCAAATAACAAGTGTTGACCAGGATGTAGAGAAATCAAAACACTCATACACAGTGGATGTACATGTAAAATAGTGTGGCTACTCTGGAAAACAATATGACGGTTTCAAAAAGTTTAGCCCAGAGTAAACATATGACCCAGAAATTTATTCCTATGTACATACCTAAGAGAAATGAAAGCATTTATCCACAGAAAAACCTGTACCTGGCATGTTCATAGTAGTGTTATTCATAATAGCCAAAAAGAGGAAACAACCAAAATGTCCATCAACTGACGAAGGCATAAATAAAATGTATATATCCATATAACAGAATATTACTTGGCAATAAAAAGGAATGAAGTACTAACATATGCTACCTTGGAAACATGCTAAGTGAAAGAAGCCAGTCACAGAAGACCACCTATTATATGACTCCATTTATATGAAATGTCCAGAACAGGCAAATCTATAGAGACAGAAAGTAGATTAGTGGTTGCTTATAGCTGAGGGAGGAGGGCTTTAGGGGCAGAGGGGAATGATTGCTAATGTGTATCGGATTTCTTTTGATAAAAATGTTCTAAAATTGATTATGGAGATGATTGCATAACTCCATGAATATACTAAAAACCACTCAGTTGTACACATTAAATGGGTAAATGGTATGTGCATGATTATAATGTAATTTAAATCTCAAAGCTGTTATAAATTTAAAAAAAAAGTAGACAGTCATTTTGTAGATATGTTTCCAATGGGGATGTTGCCAGATTGAAAACAAGTAATTTCATATTTATGAAATACAAAAATAATTTTTAATCAATTAAAAATATTCACCAACATACCTCTTCTACATCTAGTTTTCCTCAATAAAGAAAGAAATGGTGGCTATCTCCTACAGTTCCATTTTAAACAGGTAGGAAAATAGTTGTGATGTTTCTTTTGTTACTCTACACTTATTGTTTAAGTATGTTCATGTATGAACATACTTCAATAAAATTGTTAAAAAGTTTATGCTTTAAGACCGAAGTATTAAGTAATGAGACAGAAGTATTTATAGTATTCACTTTTTCAGAAACCAAAGTTAACTCCTGATGGAAAAGTACTTTAAAAAATATATAATATAGACATATATCCACACACTCACACTATTTCGTCACTGATAACATAAGCGTTCAAACAGACAAGGCTCATGTCCCTCTCTTCCTCATCCTGAGGTACTCGCAGGGCTGTCCAGTTAAGATTGGGTACTTGCAAACCACATGACCTCATGAATGCTATCTTATCATATCACAGGTTCCTCAGACAGACCACAACAACTTAAATCAGACAGGCAGCAAAATAACACTAAGTCTCTGACACGTACTACTGGCATAACATTTTCAGCTGTCCAGCTTGTGAGGAGTGAAAATCTGATTATCTCACGTCCAACTGCATCAGTGAGATATGGTCCATGAAAAGCACATGATTTACTGCCCTAAAGACTTCTAACCACAATTTAAAATTTTTAGTTTTTGTAAATCTGAGAGCTAGCTATTCCTCTCTATCAATTCCCCTTTAATAGACGCTTAGTAAATTAGTGAAGCACAATTTCAAATGTTCCATTTTTTAAAAACTTCAATACTGTGCTATTATTTCTTTTTAAAACCAGTATTTTAAAACTAAATAAATAAGGTTTTTAAGTGATTGACTGTATTTAAAAATCTTGACTTTTTTTTAAGATCCTGGACTTTCACAGTTAAGAAGGTTGAACATAGTCTTTAAAAAAGGCCAAAGTGATGCATTGGGTAGCATGGTGGAATTCAAATTGGCTCTGAAATCTTTCTTTTGGACCAAAGTCTCAAAAGGACTAAAATTCTAAGTATTTTGAAAGATAATCAAGGAAGTAGATTGTAATTTATGGGTTTCCTTTTGTTTGATTAATAAAGTTTTACCCTTAGTCATCAGATCAATGGTATTTTCAGTACCACAAACCAAAAAGAGTACAGGAAATCACTCTCTTTGGTTTCAGAGATGTCCTCTCTATTGGTTTTCCTCTTAACTTCTATACATGCTCCTTCTTGGTCTCCTTTGTGAGCTCTTTACTTGCCTCCAAACCTTTCCTTTGCCTGTCTGATGGCCTCTCTGCTTGAGATACCCTTCTACTCTCCTTTCCCTGGCTACCTCCTGCTCTTTCAGTACAGAGTTCAGGCAGCCCGTGCCCAGAGTGTTTCTGATAGTCTTCTAGGCCATTAGCCCCACATGGTCCTCCCATCACAATGATCATACCAATCACCTGTCCCTACCAGTCTGAACTTCTTAGTAACAGGGTCTATGCATACTTTTATACTCCTAGCACAGGACTGAGCTGTAAGAGATTCCAAAGATCATTTAGTATAACTGCTTTGGGATGCAGAAACTGAAAAGAGGAACTAAGAGATGTTCAAATGTTCATTGATTGAATGAATATATGAAGTGACAACATATTAAGGTCACACAGGTTAATCGGTGGCAAAGCTGGGCCCAGAATCCAAGTTTCCTGAAGTTAAGTCCATTGTTCTAAAGATGACAGTTTCTCGACTGCTATTAAAAACAAGGGAAGTTGCCATGGATACAGATATTTTTCCTCCATTTTATGGATATTTTTAGAAGTACAAGCATGATAATGAAAGGAGAAAGCAGGAGATAAAGAGCAGGGATAATCAGTTTTTTAATAAATGAGAGAAATGTAAAAAATGAATATTTAACCATTGAAATCTGAGTACATGAGTAAATTCATGACATTTTAT
This sequence comes from Dasypus novemcinctus, assembly GCF_030445035.2. Lineage (NCBI taxonomy): Eukaryota > Metazoa > Chordata > Mammalia > Cingulata > Dasypodidae > Dasypus > Dasypus novemcinctus. The sequence goes on along the minus strand of NC_080681.1, from coordinate 33,552,997 downwards.
TAATAAAACTGTAGCTCAGGGGAGTGGATGTGGCTTAAGTGGTTGAGCTCCCACCTCCCACATGGGAGGTCCTGGGTTCAGTTCCTGGAGCCTCCTGAAAAAACAAAAACAAACCACAAGCAAAACAAATGAAAAAACCAACTCTGGGAAACTGCTGTGGCTCAGTGGTTGGACGCTGGCTTCCATATATGAGGTCCTGGGTTCAATTCCTGGCCCCAGTACCTCAAAAAACTAAAAACAAGAACAACACAACAAACAAAAAACCCTGTAACTCAGTTTAGCAAGCTATAGCAGGTTGAATGAAACCTTTAAGCACATCCTATTAGTATCATTGTAAATGCCATATATTTAATACTATAGCTTATGTCAAAAGTTTATTGGTATCATATATTATTGAAATGGTTTTAAATGTTTATCATTCATTTTCCTCTTGTCTAAGGTCTAAGAGTGTGCTACACTCTTAGGATTTCTTCATGCAACACTGAAAGGAAAAGGAAACTCTTCCATTTCCATTGAACATTAAATCTGCTGTTAAGTAACTGTAAAACTTAGCCTTCCAAGCTTCAGAGTTAGCTCAATTTCCTTAAAAAAATGCTTATTACCATCTGCCTTCATTTCTCATAACCCAAGTAGTAGCTTGACTTCCAGCTTCCCTTGAAGTAGTTTCTCACGACTTATTCTACCAATCTATTTGTCAGAGTAATTGCACGGACCTTCTGTTAACAAATTTACAGATCAGTATTAATAAACATTGTCTCATGACTGTATATTTGAAAATCTAGTTACATACTCTCCCAGTTGTCTGCTCCGTGTCCATTCGCTGTGTGTTCTTCTGTGACCACTTCTATCTTTATCAGCAGCACCGGGAATCTGTGTTTCTTTTTGTTGTGTCATCTTATTCTGTCAGCTCTCCGTGTGTGCGGCGCCATTCTTGGGCAGGCTGCACTTTCTTTTCTGCTGGGTGGCTCTCCTTATGGGGCGCATTCCTTGTGCTTGGGGCTCCCCTATGCGGGCGGTAGCCCTGCGTGGCAGGGCACTCCTTGCGTGCATCAGCACTGTGCATGGGCCAGCTTCACATGGGTCAAGGAGGCCCGGGGTTTGAACCGCGGACCTCCCATGTGGTAGGTGGACACCCTATCCATTGGGCCAAGTCCGCTTCCCCATATATTTTTTATCAAATTAATGTTTACACTTTTCCCCACCAGGTCCAAGTTCCTTGAGAGTATGACCACATTATACTTCCCATAGTGTCTGGCACAATGCCAGAAAATATCCGGTCTTACACATTTTAACATTCAAATCCTGCTTTACTATTCTAATTGGTTCTGTTCCTTGACCACGTGATATATTTCTTGAGGATACTTATTTGGTTCTTTATATCTGGGAACTGGATATAAATAAGAATCCCTAGTTTTAGGTTGATTCTGTATTTTCCAAGGTGGCTGCTCACATATATTCTATCCTAGAAATTCTATTCCACCAGGCCTACCTCTTTTTTGTTGATATTCTCATCAATCAACTCCAGCTCCTCAATGAAATTACCATAATTAGAAACACATATTTTTATCAACACGTTTAAAAATCTTTTTTTAAAACCTACAATGGGAAAGGGATATATAGATGTACATAATTGGGTAGAATACCTATTTTTATAAATGTAATATAAAATTAGAAAGTTGACTAGAAGTTATGAATAAAGGTAAGGCATTCTGTGTGGTTTATGATTATTATTTCTTTGAATTTTGTATATTATATATTCTTTTTTTGGAGGCAAGGAATTAATGGAAAGATAAATAGCCCTGGAGTTAAGGAAAAAAAAATTACTCTGGAATCAATTACTGGAGTTTGGTCACTAGTTAAACTGAAAACTCTTGAAGCCGAATGTATTGAATAGTTAATTTATGTCCTTTGGCAAGCTTATATTTTCCTAAATAATAGGTACATTTGAAATTGGATCAACTATTTTGACTATTTTTCATCTAGCTCTATGCTTCTGAAGTGTTGAATTTGGTTATAAAATCTCACTTGCCTCTGTTTTCACAAAATCATCTAATATTTAAAAGCTAAGATTTTTACATTTACAACAGCAACCAAAAGATGATATATCTAGGAATAAATCTAAACAAAGACATAAAGGACTTGTACACAGAAAACTACAAGACATTGCTCAAAGAAATCAAAGAAGACCTAAATAAACGGAAAGACATTCCGTGTTCATGGATTGGATGACTAAATATTCTCAATATGTCAGTTCTACCCAAAGCAATTTACAGATTCAACACAATCCCTATGAAAAGTCCAACAGCCCTCTTTGCAGAAATGGAAAAGCCAACTGTCAAATTTTTATGGAAGGATAAAGGGCAGTTTGAGGTTATTTATGAATCTCAAAAAGAGAGATTGTTTGTAAACTGGTCTGTTCCTCGAGTGTAATGCCCTTTGATTGTATTAGACTCGTTGAAGGGCCTCTCATTAAATTTACTTGATAAAACCAACTCAGGGCTTCTAACTGGGCTACATCAGTAAGGTATAGCTCGGGTTGGGACCACATCCCCTTTTGCCTGTATAAATGCACACTCACTCAAGAAGACATGGAAGAGGAAAGTCATTTGCCTGATAGAACAGAGTAGCTGAGCAGCTGAGCAGGCCCAGAAAGAAACGAGCCCTATTCCAGAGACTGATATAGGAAGTCTGGAAAGACCAGGCAGAGATTGCCTGCCATCTTGCTTCAACACATGGCAAATGACTTTGGTGAGAAAGCTGCCTTGAGATGGACTCTTTAGGGCCTTGGAACTGTAAACTTTTACCCCAAGTAAAAGCCCTTTATAAAAAGTCAACAGATTTCTGGTACTTTGCATCAGGCCCCCCCAAAACCAAAAATATCTTGAAAAAGAAGAACAAAGATGGAGGACTCATACTTTCTAATCTTAAAACTTTTTACAAAGTCAGTGTAATCAAAACAGCATGGTTCTAGCACCAGGAGAGACATAAAAACCAATGGAATAGAACTAAGAATTCAAAAATCATTCATCACGTTTATAGACTAACCATTTCTGACAAGCGTGCCAAGTCCACTCAATTGAGAAATAATAGTCTCTTCAACCTGGAAAATCTGGATGTCTCTATGCAAAAGAATGAAGGTGGACCCTTACCATATACCATATACAAAAATCAACTCAAAATGGATCACAGACCAAAATATAAGAACCAGAACTACGACACTCCTAGAAGAAAAGGTAGGGAAGCATATTCATGGTCTTGTATTAGGCAACAGTTTCCTAGCTTCACACCCAAAGCGCAAGGAACAACAACAACAACAACAAAACAGATGAGATCTCATAAAAATTAACTTTTGTGCCTTAACAGACTTTATCATGAACATAAAAAGACAACTCTTCTTCAAAGGGAGAAAATATTTGGGAATTACATAGCCAAAAAGGGTTAATATCCAGAATATATAAAGAAAACCTACAACTCAAAAACAAAAAGACAAACAACTCACTTAAAAGTAGGCAAAAGACTTGAATGGACATTTCTTCAAAGAAGATACAGAAATGGCCAAAAAGCACATGAGAAGATGCTCAAAGTCCCTAATTACTAGGGAGATACAAATCAGAACCACCATGAGATACTAGAATCACTGCTATTAAAGCAAAACAAAACAAATCAAAACAAAACAAAAAAAACCCAGAATAACAAATGTTGGAGAGGATGCAAAGAAACAGGAACATTCATTCAGTGCTGGTGGGAATGCAAAATGGTGAAATGCTGTGGAAGAGTTTGACAATCCCTCAGAAAGTTAGGTATAGAATTACCATATGACCTGACAGTCCATTTCTAGGTATATACCCCAAAGATGTGAAAACAGGGACTCAAACAGATATTTGCATAACAATATTCATAGTGGTATTATTCACAATTGCCAAAAGATGGATGCAACACAAATGTCTATCCACTGATGAGTAGATAAATAAAATGAGGTATATGAACACCCACAATGGAATATTATTTAGCCATAAAAAGGAATGAAGTTCTGATACATGCAACAACATGGTTGACCCTTGAAGATATGTTGAGTGAAATAAGCCAGACACAAAAGGACAAATATTGTAAGACCTCACTGATATGAAATAATTAGAATAAGCAAACTCATAGGGTCAGAATCTAGAAAATAGGTTACCAGTGCACAGGGTGGGTATAGAGAATTAAGAATTAATTCTTGGGAGCAGATGTGACTCAAGGAGTTGGGCACCTGCCTCCCACATGGGAGGTCCTAGGTTCAGTTCCTGTGTTGCCTAAAGAAGATGGGCCGATGCCACAATCAGCATATGCCACAACCAATAGCAACCAGTAGATGCCACAACCAGATGACACAACCAGAAGATGACACAACTAGCAGGTGGCAGATGTGGTTCAAGTGGTTGGGCACTCACCTCCCACATGAGAGGTCCTGGGTTCAGTTCTTGTGCCTCCTAAAGAAGACAAGCAGACAGATGAGGGAGCCATCTCCAGGGGGTGGGGGTGGGGGAATAAAAAAATTTTGAAAAAAAGCTGAATGGGGCAGACATTAAAAAAGTAAAATAAAAAAAAAGACATTAAAAAAAAATTCTTAAATTGTACAAAGTTTCTATTTGGGTTGATAGTAGAGTTTTGGTAATGATTATTATGGTAGTATAACACTGTGAATGTAATTAATAGCACGGAATTAAATATGTGAATGTGGTTAAAAGGGAAAAGTTGAGCTTGTATATATGTTACTAGAATAAAATTATTTTAAAAACATAGGAGTGTACAATACAAACTAAACACTATTGTAAATAATGAACTATTGTTAATAGTACAATTATAAAAATGTTCTCTCATGAATTGCAACAAATGTACCACAGTAATGCAAGGAGTAGTGTTATATTGGAACTCTGCATTTTATGTATGATTTTTCTGTAAACCTATGACTTCTCTAATTAAAAAAAACAACAACCTAAGTGTGGTAGTTTGAGACTGTAGGTACCCCAGAAAAGTTCACATCCTTAGATTTCATTTTGATGAAATCAAATTTATCTACTTCTTTTGTTGCTCATGCTTTTGGTATCACATCTAAGAATCTCCTGCCAAATCCCGGATCACTAAGATTTGCCCCAATGTTACTACTGTGGCGATCTGAAACTCGCTGTATCCCAGAAAAACATGTTCTGAAAGCGAATTGAATCCTTTGAGTATGAACCTAATGTAGGTGGAACCTTTGATTAAATTACTTCACTTAAGGGCCTTTGATTAGATTATTATACTTCAGGGTGGGTCTTAATCCTCTTACTGGAGTCTTTATAAAGGAGATGAATATGGAGATAAAAAAGAGAGAAAAGACCAAGGAGCTCAGAGAGGAGCCCATGGAAGTTGAGAGAGAAAGCCACAGATGGAGCAGCCAAAGCTGAAGACAATGGAGCTGGAGGAGGAAGCAAAGACGGGCAGACACCACCGTGTGCCTGATCACCTGCTGCCAGTCTTGGGGGAAGAGAGCATCACCTGATGCCTTGATTTGGACACTTTTCTCAGCCTCAGGTCTATACCCTAGCAAGCCAGTGAACCCCCTTTGTAAACGTCAACCTCTTCCTGGGATATAGCCTTTAGCAAGCCACAACACTAAGGTTTTAGAAGTACCCAGTTGAAACTGAAGCAGAATCTGAAGGTTCAAGTTCGACACATTTCCCAGTCTTGGATAGAACACAAATCTAGAACCTGACCCTGAAAGAAAGGTAAATGAATATGAAGTGAGAGTAGATTTTTACTTAAGTAGATAGGGTTCTCATCAGGATAACTGTGGTAAGGCTGGGGGATGTAGATCAGAAGCTAGAATGCCTGGGCATTAGTTCCACCTCTGCCACTAAGTAGCTGTGTAACTTTGGGTAAGTCCCTTAACTCCTGGGGCCTCAGCTTCCTCATTTATCAAATGGAAAACATAAACACGTTTGGCTTAAAAATATTTGAATCTAGAACAAACAAAAGAAAAAAAAACCAAAAAATAGGAATCTTAAATCTCAGCTTTAAGTCTTTTACAGAGTGGTATTATTCCAGAAATAACAAAAAATTATGCACAATTATCTTGTGACTTTAAATAAGAAAACTGTTTATCCAAGATAAAAATGCACATATAAAAGGAATGAGAGAATGGTCTCTCATTTAAAAAAGGTCATTTTGAATGAGTTTTTAAAAATCTATAAATAGAGATTATAAGATTAAAAAACAGAACTAATTCAAGGGCCTTAAAGCAATTTTCACAGGGGTACAAGCATGGTCTTTCATTATTTATTACTACATGGCAACAAAGTATAAGAACTATTTAGTTGCACTGTGGCTTGTGTGAGCACAATATTTTACACTGCTTTAATTAGAAAAAGAACACATTTAAAGGATTAATTTATTTTATTAAGAAACATCTGCAAACATTTATAATTCCACATACTGAAAATTTTCTTAAAATAAACAAATTGACTAAAAGTTAAATGAAATAATTAGCAACCATCGGTACAAACTGAAAACATTATTTTTGATTTTTATTTCTGCCTCCCAGAAGTAAACAGAGGTCATCAATAGTTTGTGGATAAAATGTCTATTCTAACTTTGTATACTATTCTGTAAACTTGTTAACACACTTGGATGTTTCAAGATTTAAAAGGAAATAAAAGCTGTAGAAACAGGCAGTATGCATTGAAGTTTTCAAAAAACAAAACACACACAAAACAATACAATTCAGTTTGAAATTTTAGAGAAAGAAATAGCTCTGCATAGAACTACAGAACCAAATGACTCAGCTCTTTTCTGTTTTTAATATTCTGGTTTTAATCCCTGGATGAAGATCAATATTGAACGAGTCTTTTAAAAAAAAAGTTTTTATAAAAAAATTCAAATAAAAATGATTTTATTAATTACTTTTAAATGGTAAAATGCATGCACCAGGAAAATATTGAATAGTTCAAAAGGGACACTGTGATTTGATAAAGTTATTTCAAAAATTCCAATTCAATAGCAAAATGAGTATATATTAAAAATTATATTAAGAATGTATAGAATATTAAAAAAAACTTTTTGGAAGAGATATGATTAAATCCATAGCTTGGGTATATACAAAGAGTTTCCGGAGTTAAAAAATTTAAAGAGGGAAGCAGATTTGGCCCAATGGATAGGGCATTCACCTACCGCATGGGAGGTCCAAGGTTCAAACCCAGGGCCTCCTGAACGCGCAGTGCTGATGTGCGCAAGGAGTGCCGTCACGCAGGGGTGTCCCCCACGTAGGGGAGCCCCACTCACAAGGAGTGTGCCCCGTAAGGAGAGCTGCCAAGCTCGAAAAAAGTGCAGCCTGCCCAGGAATGGCGTGGCACACATGGAGAGCTGATGCAGCAAGATGACTCAACAAAACTAGACACAGATTCCAGGTGCTGCTGACACATGTGGACACAGAAGAACACACAGCGAATGGACACAGAGAGCAGACAACTGGGGGTGGGGGTGGGGTGGGGAGCGGGGAAGGAAAGAGAAAAAAAACTTTTAAAAAATTTAAAGAGCATTCACACATAAACACTTTTTGAGGTCAAAGTTCAGTAAGAACTTTGTTTTTATTTCCTCTTTTTTTATTTAAACTCCTAATCACCTATTTGGATGGTAGAAAGAACAAAAGATTCCTGTCACACACAGTGATTTAACTTAAAAAAAAAAAAAAGCCTCCCAACAAAGGAAACAGGGTGACAAAGACCTGAGTACTGAAAACTAGCACTATCTACCTCTGGAAAGAAATCTGGGGTGTATGTTATTTTTAGCAGTCTATAATAATTATTTTGCCAGCCTTGTCCTAAAATAGCTTACATTTCTCTAATTTCTTCTGGAAACAGGATCTTGTAATTATTCAGTCACAGTTAGACCATTCCTCCTTTCACATTCTTTCTTAAATCATTTATCATTCTCTGACAAATGGTGAAAATGGTGACAAAAACTTTGCTAATAAGTTCATTCTTTTTTTCCTGACTTCCTGACCCGTGTGGTGAGCTGGCCCACACGCAGGGCTGCCGCACACAAGGAGTGCTGTGCCACGCAAGGGCGCCCCCACGTAGGGGAGCCCCACATGCAAGGAATGTACCCTGCAAGGAGAGCCGCCCCACATGAAAAGAAGTGCAGCCTGCTCAGGAGTGCTGCCGCATACACAGAGAGCTGACGCAGCATGATGATGCAACAAAAAAAAGAGATGAAGTTTCCCGCTGCCGCCTGACAATGCAAGTGGATGCAGAAGAACACACAGCAAATGGACACAGAAAGCAAACAATGGGGGTGGGGTGGGGCAGGGGGGAAGGGAGAGGAGTAAATTTAAAAAAAAGAAATAAAAATAAAAGATAATTTAAAAAAATTAAAAATTAAAAAACATAGGAGGTTCCCATATACCACTCCCCCCACCCCCCCCAAACATGCTCTTTCACCAGTAAGGCACATTCATTGCATTTGGTGAACACACCCTGGAGCACTGCCACACCGCATGGACCACAGTTGACACTGTAGCTCACACCCTCCCCAGTCCACCCAGTGGGTTATGGCAGGATATACAATGTCCAGTAAGCTCATTATTAAGAAGGATCAGGGAAGTTAAAAATAGAGTTAAAATACCTATTCCAAAATACTCCTTCTTGAAAGTCTTCCTTCTGGGGGGTTCCCGTGTCACCTCATTCTCTGATTTTCCTCCTATCCACTGGTGGTTTAGTCTGTGCTGGCTTTTTTCTCTTGACAATAAATGTTGGAAGAACTTTTGCTCTTGGACTCCTTTCTCTTTATAAATACCATTTACATATGCCAGTGACTACTAAATTTATATTTTTATCTCTGAATCCAGATTCACATAATCATTGACTACCTGATATCTTCATTTGAATGTTTAACAGGAATCACAACCTTAACATAAATGATGCTGAACTTTTGATCTTCTATCCTCTCCCAATTTCAGTAAATGGCACCAACTACTTGTTCAATTGCTCGAGTCAAAAATTTCTGGAGCCACTGCCTTCTTTCTTTCATCTCCCTCATACAATTCACTGGCAAGTTCTCCACCTCTAAAACATACCCCTAATATATCCACATTACTAAGATCTCCACTTATTTCATCCTTCTAATTCAACTTTTTTCCTACCTGGATTATTTTAACAGCCTCCTAACTAAATTTTCCTGCTTCCATTTTTGCCTTCATATGGCAGGCAGAACAAAGCAGATCACCTCACTACCTGCTTACAACCATGCAAAGGCTTTCCACTATACTAAGAATAAAAGCCAATTTATTTAATCTGGTTTAGAAAGCACTGTATGTGATCTGACCCCACCTACCTCTCTAATTTTATCTCATACCGTTTGTCCCTCTCTCCCTTTATACTTCAGCCACATTAGTGTAGCTTCTCCAAAAGGCTACTTCATTTTCATTCTGGGGTCTTTGTGCTATTGTTTCTTGTGCCTACATAATTGTAGTTTGCTATTTTGTAGCATTTACAAATACCCTTAATCCTAGCTGGAACAAGGCAGTGTACTAATGAATTAAAATGTTTTAAAGGTTTTTTTTCCTTTCTTTTAAAAAATATACATAGTATGTTTAGGTTTCACTTCTGACCAAGAGTCCTGATCCTGAATTCCAGCTTCTGCCACTTACTAGTTATGTGACTTTCCACATGTTATTTAGCCTCTGTGAGCCTATAAAATGGGAAATGTGATTATTTTCACAGTATAACCATTAAGATTAAAATAATTATACAAGTATCTACACATGGTTTACTGGCTATTGCATAGAAAGCTTAATCAAAAGAGGGAAAACTTAAAGCTACTAAGCAAATAGAATTAAAATTATTTTGGTGAGATTTTTAAGCACATAAAGTACAATTAAACTAATAAAATTCACAAAAATACAGTAAAGCTATTTATTGGAGAAATATTTAATTTTTAGTATATTTTCAAATATAAGAAATATTAAAATTTTAGTATAATTTTTAGCATAAGACTATCCTTGGTCTGGAATAAATTTACCCATTCCTAGAACATCCATCAGAAGCACAACCATCACATTACCATCAAGAACAAGTGAAAACACATAATCTGTATTTCAGAAACATTTTCAGCTGTTTAGTATGCACTTTCTCATAAAATAATACTGTAAATGGTGGTAAGGCTCCAAAGGATCCAGGGAAGCCTAGTCCGCTGGACATCAGGTTTAACTGTAGGATTCCACATCCTAAGAGGTCTATACCTAAATGAGTCCAGAGCACAGTTCCTTTGGTTTCTAAATAAGAATACCTTTCTGACTTCTTTTACTTCCCTTTCCTGGCACTTAGAAAAGATTCTTTGTCTTTAGTGGTAAGCAGCTCTAAGAAGCAAGTTCTGTGTTGTTGCCAAAGTGGATGGCTTATTCATTCCTGGAACCTACAATTTTGTTTCAAATGCTCCTGATGACCAACCTGCCTGGCAAATTTCTACTCATCTGTCAAAAACCAGCCCAGATGTTGTTGCCCACTTACATCCCTGTTTCCAAGGAGGTTCTATAGCAGATGGTGGTTAATCATGGGCTTGGAGTCACATGGCCTGAACTAAAATCCCACCTCTACTACTGACTATAGTGTGACCGTGGAGAGTTACTTACAGTCATACATAAAAAATAACTTGCTTAATTCTCTTTACTACTTTATAGCTGACTATGCTAAGTGGTCATAATTGTTATATATACAAGATTGCTGTGTCTTCAGGAAGATGAATATGCAAAGTTTATCCCTTTCAATATTTCCTTCAACATTTAAAGAAGTACAAAAATTAGGTAACAAAGTGACTACTGATAGTCACATGCTCAAACACAATACTAATATTTCAAAATAAATTTTTATGTTGAAAGCTAAGTATTTCGGTAAATTACAGCACACAGGTAAATGTTAAATTGGAGAGATTAGACTGACACCTATCTAACCCCCCTTCCCCTCAAGAAGCTGGATCCAACAAACAGTAATTTTCATTGTAAGTTTAGAGCAACCAGTACCTACCAGTATCCTGGTTAAGCTTTCACCTATTTTCACTTATCCACTCTTTAGTGATAAAATGTTAAAACAGGTGAACATACTAAAATCTGCTCAGAAAACATAATGAAAACTAATCTCAAACTGTAGACCCATAATGGTTTCATATTACCTAGTAAGTTTAATCTCTTCAAGAACCATAACCTGGTTCTACCCAGTCTAGCCTTCTTTCCCACAATTTGGTCAGATTAATTCTTCAATTGAATCTGGGCTCCTGTGAACTCCCAACCTTATATTCACTCTCGCCTCTGAAACTTCACTTGTGCTGTCCCCAGCTGTACTATACACACCCCTCCTCTCTACCACGTTTTGTACCTGGGGCCTGCTTAAGCCCAAGACTCTTTCCTACTCTGAACTCCACAATTAGGTCTTCATTACAGAATTTTAGACTTTAATTTGTACAATTTAGCTATTTATTTTAAAAATAGAAAATTTTACACTTTTGATTAATTTTCCTTTTTTGTGTGTAAAGATGCTTTCACTGGCATACATTAAAAACAGACATTAAAGTTAAACCTCATGAATGAACTATATTTTTGCCAGCTCTCATGAAGATTATATCTTCATTTGTAGTCAAGAAACATGACAGGTAAAATTAATATTTTTCTTGACTGATTTTTAGAACAGTTTTAGAAATGAAGTCAATCCATATACAATTTTATTTTCAATTTTCTTAATACACCAACACTAAAGCCTCTTTATGCCTAGAAGTCAAAATTTTAAAAGGGAGATTCCTTTGCTTTAGTCTAATTTCCTTTGGGAATGCCTTTTGAATATAAGAAATAATTCTTAGGGTTCTCAAAAGAATAAGAATTTTAGGACATGCCTATTTATAAATTGTTTTTTTCATATATGGCTATTGGACCAAAACAGACTGCAAAAATTGCACTCAAATAGGCAATTATACAATATCCTGAATTTTACAAATGTTACCATGGCTGAAAATCCATATTTAGTGCTCTTTAAATTTGATTTATTATTTATTATTGAATGACCTGAAAAATCTCAGGAAAAATCAATTAAACCACATCTAAGATTTATCATTTTTGTTAATAAATTGTTGGTTCTTTGTTCAGGATTTACTCTTAGACTAACTACTCCAAGGGGTATTACTCAAATCACTCAGAATTTAACTGAAGGGGGTAATATCAAGAAAGGGTAACGTCCAAATTTTTTCTTTGAAGTTTAAATTCATTTAGTGGCCAAAATGAGTTTCTTTTTTCCTTCTTAAATAAATAAGGGTTTTGTTACCTTTTCAAATGTCATCACTGTGAATAAACATTATTTTACAAATAACCCAAATAAAGAAATATGTTTTTCCATTCATGCTTTAGCCAGGCATTTGCCATTAGAAAATAGTAAAGGACAAAGGAATTGACCAATGCCACATTAACAATAACTGTCTCACTAATCAAAACACATTAGTTTAAATACTGTTAAGTTACTTGGTAGAGTTCCTAGTAAAATTATCTAAAAATTTCATAAGTTGAACCTCTCAGATTCAAGGTAGTGCCAGTTTAAAAAGCATTCAGATACTAAGAAATCTGTTAACTGATATTAGGCAAGTATCCTTTTTTGCAATCTCAGTAGTGCCACCACCAGTGTAAAAGAAGACAAGAATAAAGAGACTTCCCTCTACCCACAACGGTAAATACCACAAATCTATTCTATAGGTAGAAGGAAAATTTTAGTTAAATTGAAGTATCTTTGAAGTCTAGGCAAATTATCAAGGGTTTTCATACTATGCTTAAAAAAAAATCTAATATTAAAATTTATCATGCAAATATTACTCAAACATTTTAGATCATGATGGAGAGATTTAACAAAAATAAATCATCAGAATTGGGATAGAAAAATCCTTGTTAAAAATAAGACAATCTTTTAAAATATTTTTATTAATTATAATCAAGGATTCACAGAAAATATTTAGCATGAGCCAGTCTTATAACCAGTAACAAAGTGTTGTTACAATACAGAGGAAGGAAGAAAGAAATATGTGAAGATCAAAATTTATCACTTACCTCATGATTCAGCTCTGCTATCTGATCTTTCAGTTCCCTAATATACTGGTTAGAATCAGACTTGTTAAGTTGTCCTTGAAGCTTTCCTTCTTCTTTCTGTTTTGTGACAATACGACAAAGCAAAAACGAGAAAATTTTTATAGCATGTGCTTAAATATTTCAAGATATATGACAGCATAAGTGCATATTCTTTAATTAGCTGAATTCTGAACAGATTTATTCTCAATCTCTGTAAAATAATTTTTAGTGAACTATACCAAATATTTCTAAATAATCCTTAGTAAGAGTTGTTTACAATAAATACAATTTACAAACAGTACCTTTTGAAGGACTCTGAGAAATCAGCTGAATGGATCTACCAATGAAAAAATTATCCTAAAATTTGAAAGTCATTTATGTAATGTAACCAATTAGTAATCTTGAGGGCAGACATTTCAATATTATTTAACATAAGAGATTCAGTGCTGAAGTCAAGGAGGTGAGGAGTCTCCCACAGTATACTGGGAGGTTTGCTTTTGTTTGGGGAACAGAGAAAGGGCAAAAAGAAAAGGTTCTCCAAATCACTCCAAAAGGGGAGGACAGTTCTGAGTCTTCTTAGTTTAATTAGCTTAGAAACAAGAGTTGGGAGTCCTAAATGTAGCTGATTAAAAGGTGCTCCTCCAGGTGGAAGAGATGCCTGGTGAAAACACCTGTCTGCTTTCTAAGCCAGTGAGGTTGAGGTGAGAGGATTGCCAGAGCTTGTCTACCTCTGGGACAAAAATCAAACCAGATGGCGCCATGGAATGGATGCATCACAAATAATACATTTTCTGAGTTTGTTTGAAAAAAGTTTTTAAAAAAAGAGGTAATAACATGGCCAATTTGTTAATAAAATTACTTTCTGTGTATAAATTATTCCCCCCAAAATTCCTGTTTATATAAAAATCAGTAGATGAAAAAATTTCAAAATGTTTTTATATTCTGTTGTAAGAATTTATTCCTGTTATTGTGATAGACTCTGGATTCTTTACATTATGAAGGGAAAAAGAAACTTGTGTCTATTTTGAATGGCTGAAGCTAAGGTAACTTTAGTTTCTCTTACTCTTTTTTCTAGTAAAGTACTACATGGTTTAAGTTAAATAAAATAATTCTGTTTGGGGAAATAAAAAAAGGTGCTCCTCTCTTAAAAGCAGTTCCAGAACAGTGTTGGACCCATTTTTGAGGGAAACAGACCCGGTAGGAGATTGCCTTTTTTTTTTTTTTAGTACCACCTGAAAGCAAATATAAACTTTTTAGACAAAGAGCTTATTAAAGATGGGAAACAAAGTTATTTTTGATATTTCCAGATTACAATCTGTGTTGATGTTTAAAATGTTAAGCTCTGATCCAGAAACATCTACTGAAACTACTGAATAACTCAATATCAGAAGTAACTTATTTTTATTATTTTTTAAAAGATTTATTTATTCCCCCTCCCCCCCCAGTTGTCTGTTCTCTGTGTCCATTTGTTGTGTGTTCTTCTTTGTCCGCTTCTGTTGTTGTCAGCGGCACGGGAATCTGTCACTTTTTGTTGCGTCATCTTGCTGTGTCAGCTCTCCGTGTGGGCGGCACCATTCCTGGGCAGGCTGCACTTTCTTTCGTGCTGGGCGGCTCTCCTTCCGGGGTGCACTCCTTCTGTGTGGGGCTCCCCTACGCGGGGGACACCCCTGCGTGGCACGGCACTCCTTGCGTGCATCAGCACTGCGCATGGGCCAGCTCCACACGTGTCAAGGAGGCCTGGCGTTTGAACTGCAGACCTCCCATGTGGTAGGCGGACGCCCTATCTATTGGGCCAAGTCCGCTTCCTGTAACTTATTTTTAACAGTTACCAACCAACCCCCTGTCATGGAGACTATCACTGTTAGTTTTTTGCTATACTCTTTCTAGGATACTTTGTACACACACGTATCACACATATTCTTACCCATCTGGTAGATACTATAAACTGTTCTGCATTTTAATCTCTTAAAAACACAACTTGGAAGATCATTCCACATCAGAACACACAGAACAGAAAGATATATATTCTGATCTGAGAGAGCTTTTAAGTTCATGTAAAAGTTACTTATTACTGAGTATTTATAGGTTTTTTAAAAATAGGTTTTTAAATGTGTCTTTGGTTCTGTACAATTACCCTCCGAGTAATGGGTTGCAATGAAGAGCGTTTTATGTAGATCTGTACTGCTGTCTTTTATACTCATAGTGAGAAGGGACCTTGGACATCATCCGATTTGGTCCCCTGGCCACAGCCAGGTCCACCCTCCACTTTCCTTCTACACACCTCCCCTAACATCGTTGGTAGAAAGAAAACTAACTAAAACCTGGGTAGCTCCACTGTATAAGTCAGGGTGCAATTCCAACAAGACTGCTCTTCTGCATTAATTGCCTCTGTTTTTGTACTTGCCTTGATTGCATCCCTAAATAGCCCTTAGTTTTTGTTCTTCAAAAATCCTTTCATCAACTTAGCACTGTAAGTCCCATTTCTTGGCAATCTGTCTTACACACCTTCACCGGAATATGGATTAGGAGAGTTTAGTGTAACTCATGTTTTTATATAGACATAAAAACACAACTATAGTTTCTTTTTACATTCTTTAGAAACTCTTCTTACATATTTAAACCAACTAACATAAAACACAATCATCTAAATAAAATCCTGTGTTTTTTTTAAGATTTATTTTTATTTCTCTTCCCTTCTCCCCCGTCCCCGCCGCAGCTGTCTGCTCTGTGTCCATTCGCTGTGTGTTCTTCTGTGTCAGCTTCTACTCTTCTCAGTGGCACCAGGAATCTGTGTCTCTTTTTGTTGCATCATCTTGCTGTGTCAGTTCTGTGTGTGTGCAGCTGCCACACAGAGCTGGGCAGCAGGGCGGCTCTCCTTATGGGGCGCACTCCTTGTGTGTGGGGCTCCCTTATGTGGGGGACACCCGTGCATAGCAGGGCACTCCTTATGCGCACCAGCACTGCACGTGGGCCAGCTCCACATGGGTCAAGGAGGCTCTGGGTTTGAACCGTGGACCTTCCATGTGGTAGGTGGACACTCTATCTGTTGAGCCAAGTCTGCTTCCCAAAATACTGTTTTATTCAATGAAGACTAGATAATAAACGTATTAGGACTAAATACATACAAGACACCTAATCATTTTTAGCCATAAGCCCATATTTAAGAAAAAAAAAAAAGAAAAAAAATTAGAAAACATGTTTTTGTAAATTATTTAGAAATATTAGTTCAATTCAACCACTATAGATGTGTGGAACCAACAGAAGAGCAGAGATACGTCAGAGTTCTAATCAAACCATCTGAAACCTTCCCTACCTGCTTTTCCATTTACATGAACGTAAAAAGTCCCTATGCTATTTAAACCAGTTGGAATTGGGGTTTCTGTCACTTGCAATCAAAATAATAATAGCTATCTTTTTTTTTAAGACTTATTTTTATTTCTCTCCCCTTCTCCTGTTGTCTGCTGTGTGTTCTTCTGCATCTGCTTGCATTGTCAGGTGGCACCGGGAAACTATGTCTCTTTTTTTGTTGTGTCACCTTGCTGCATCAGCTCTGTGTGTGTGTGGCGCCACTCCGGGCAGGCTGCATTTTTTTCACGTGAGGCAGCTCTCCTTGCAGGGTGCACTCCTTGTGCAAGGGGCACTCGTACATGGGGGCACCCCTGCGTGGCATGGCACTCCTTGTATGTGGCAGCACTATGCATGGGCCAGCTCACCACACGGGTCAGGAGGCCCTGGGTATCAAACCCCAAGACCCTTCATATGGCGTAAGGAGAGCCGCGGTCCATTATTGGACGCTCTATCAGTTGAGCCACATCTGCTTCCCAATAGCTATCATTTATTGAGCACTTAGCTGTTCTCCATTGAGGTTTCCCAAGGAATTAAGCCCTAATACCTAAAGGATCCATTGAATGTAATCATCTAATTCACCTCCCATATACCTAGAATTGTATTAACTATGTACTACCCTTGGGAGATTGTAGACATCAGTTACACAAATCACTTTATGTAGGATTTTGTTTCAATTGTGAAGCCCTGATGGAAAGAGATGGGTATATATAATGTGCCAGGAAGTTTTCTAAGCCCTTTACTTGTAATCATCACAATGAGCCTTTCTGATAGATACTATTATTATTCCTACATCCCAGAGGAGGAAACCAGAATGGAAGATTGAGTCAATTGGTTGTCTAAGAATCACAGAGATTTTTCATCCTAAATTATAGCAAATTCTACACATGAGGAAAAAATGGAGACAAGAGTATGGAGATTTATGTAAAGGACCAAGCAAATTAGCTTTTTTGGATTTGTTGCAAAAGTCTCATGTCTTTCTTTACTTGAATATTTATTTTAGCCTCTGCTGACTTAAATGGGAATTGCAATATGAAAAGAATTAATGATGAAATGCTACAACCACTTGTAATTATCACCTAAGCTAATGACCCATGCTATCAACTTAGTTGTTCACTGCCACTTATGAATACTTACATCTGCATCTTATTTTCACTCATCCCACTTTTTCAATGAAATATTTCAAAGGCACAGAACAAGAACAAAAAGGAAAATAATAAAGACTAATGAACCTGCTACCCAAATTCAGTCTGTTTCATGATTATCTCCTAAAATCTTCCATGGCTCTAAACTTACTCCACCTTCATTTCTGGATATTCTCAAAATGGGAAAGGATGATGTCAAGCAGAGGGGAATAAGTGAGTGAGTGAACCAGGAAGGAAAGGAAGGAAGACTGTAGGAGAAAGAAAAACTGTATGGAAGGAGACTATTCACTGAAAGAAAATAAGTGAAACCAATATTCGTATAAAATAAATTCTCCATATACCATAGTTGATTTCTATTTTTTATTTATTTCTCCGCCCCCTCCCTCCTCCCCAGTTGTCTGCTCTCTGTTTCCATTCGCTGTGTGTTCTTCTGTGACCACTTCTATCCTTATCAGCAGCACTGGGAATCTGTGTTTCTTTTTGTTGTGTCATCTTGTTGTGTCAGCTCTGTGTGTGTGCAGTGCCATTCTTGGGCAGGCTGCACTTTCCTTTGTGCTGGGTGCCTCTCCTTATGGGGCACACTCCCTGCGCGTGGGGCTCCCCTACACAGGGGACATCCCTGCGTGGCAGGGCACTCCTTGTGTGCATCAGCACTGCGCATGGGCCAGCTCCACACGGGTCAAGGAGGACCGGAGTTTGAACCGCGGACCTCCCATGTGGTAGGCAGACGCCCTATCCACTGGGCCAAGTCCGCTTCCCCAGATTGACTTTTTTGTGTGGCTTTGTTTTGTCTTATTTGATTTCACATTATACTCATTCCCTTGAAATGACTGATTAAATGGAGAGCATAATACACTCCTAGGAAGAAATCCTAGATGAGATGGAAAGGCTAGATGTTGGTGTATGGACTCAGACTTGGAGAAAGATACTTTTAAACCTGGTCTCAAATCTTCAAGGCAAAGTTCTTGCAGCCCATTGCAATGTCATGTTGGATAACAAAAATTTTCTGTGCAAATAGATGACAAAGCCCAACGTAAGGCCTAATGTTTTAAGATGGAAGTCCAAGAAAGCAGAAAGACTTTAATTTTGAAAGGCTGTAGAATCACCAATAATATTAACTCTTTCCTAAAAGGAAATTTGCAATGAAAAAAAGAAATTTGGCAAGATAGGTATCGCTAACTCTGTCTGCAAAAAACCACTGAGGGACTCCACAAATTGGTTTCCTCCAAAAGTGGGTCTCAGTAGGATTTAGCTAAAAATTTTGTTGTAACACCTCAATTTCTTTGGAGGAGAGGCACTATTTCATGAAGAAACAGGGCAGATAAGAAATTTTGCAATACAAATGCTGGAATGTTTTAGACTTAAAAAAAAAAATTCCTGTAAGAAATTGAAGATCTCTTAGATTTTAAAATAAAAGTGTTCCTTGAATCTTTGTTTCACTGTAGAAATAAGGGAGAATTTCAAAAAAGAAAGTTTTATATTTTTGATCAAATCCAATCATAAACAGCTATCCTTTCCAGATTTAAATCTGACTTTATAAAGCTTAATGCTGGGTTTCTTCTACACAACTTTTACATACCAAAAGACTATGATGTATATTACCATTGTTTCTGTGGACACATTTACAGGAAACAAATAACAACTTGTAAGGCACACTGGATAAACTAAGGAAAGAGGAAAAGAGGAAGGGTTATTCGACTCCAGGTTCCAGCAGTGACTCCCAGGGCTCACACAATTATGATTTCAGCACAAGTCACACATTAGTGGCACACCGTTGTGACAGACACACCAGTTGGATTCTGTATGGGTCTCTGTATGGGGTATTCTGATTCAACATTTTAATATTTACCTGAAGGGGATGATATCCCATATTTCAAAAATATTAGTAAAAGACTACAGATGTCCTAAATGCTACTTAATAAACTAAAATGTATAAATTACCTTTTATTTTTGAATCTGTGATTTTTAGGTTCTACAAATATACTCTCATTTAAATATTTGAACTCAAAGCTTTTTTAGGATCTTCTTCAAATGAATATCTACACACTTACAATTCAGAAAAGCAGCAATTAACTACTATATTTTATGACATAGATATCGATTTGAGATAAGTTTATTCCATTATCTAATGTTCAAGATTTTTTTGGTAAGAATTTTTGTAACTTTCTACTTTCAAGCAGTGTCCACATGGTTGTTTCTGATAAGCAGGTGGGAAAATGTCAGTACACTAATAAATTTACCAGGAACCTGCATTTTCTTGAGGTTTTCTTTTGGTTTAGCTGATAACAATAGATTGCCAGTTAACTGGTTTCCTAGTCAAAACTAATTAAATAAGCAACAAACTTAAAGAAAAAGAGGTCCAACATAATTTTGGTATGCTGTAATTTCACTGAACAGACCTTACATACATATCTTTAGTCAGTTAATAAGTGGAATTTTATATTGAGACCATAAAGTACTATTTTAAAGGTTCAGATGCATATTTCGCTCTTGGATCTTTTAAGCAATTACCATTATGATGTTTGTAACAATCAATTTATATTAAAGCCTTAAGCTGTACAGTTTTATGTATGAGCCCATTAAATCGAAACATCTTTGATAACTCTAGTTAACTGTGCATGTTGATATTTTTAGGAATAAGGTATAATATGCCTGAAACTTACTTTGAAATGCTTCAAAAATCAAGATGGCTAGAGTGATAGGTATGACTATCTGATAAAGCAAGAGATAAAGCAGATAAACAGAAATATTAACCATAGAGCAGAGTGGGTTTATGGGTGTCCAACTGTACAATTCTTTCAACTACTGTGTGTTTGAAAATTTTCACACCAAAATACTGAGAGGAAAAATCATCAATAAAAATCAGTTCAGGGAAGCAGATGTGGCTCAAGTGATTGAGCTCCCCCCTACCACATGGGAGGTCTGGGTTTGGTTACCAGTGCCTCCCAAAGAAGACAAGGAAGACAGAGAAGTAGTGTGGCAAGCTGACCCAGCAAGATGACACAAGAGATACATGGAGGAAAACAAAGTGAGAGACATAACAAAGCAGGGAGTAGAGGTGGCTCAAGTGATTAGGCATCTCCCTCCCACAAGGGAGGTCCCAGGTTCAGTTCCCTGTGCCTCCCAAAAAAAGACCAGCACACAACAGACAGACACAGCAAATGTAAACAAGCGGGTGGGGAGAAATAAATAATAAATCTTTAGAAAAAACAAAAAACAAACCCAATTCATTCTCCTCCCCCTACCAGTATCTGCTAAAAGTGAGCACTGACACACAATGTACTTCATTTACCCATGAGAAGATTATATCTTCCAAAGATGATGATTCTTCATTTAAAATCTACCTATCATTTAAAACCTAGGAATGCATACCACCTTCTTTACATTTTACTGGAAACTTAAAACTGAAAAGTAATGCAAATAAATCATATAAATTAGAACTTCATTAATACAGAGTTTTGGGGTAGGCTGAGCTATAGTTGACCTTTATGATATTTTGTAATAGATTTTGAGGCTGTTACCTCAACAACCATTTCTTTTCCTCCCTCACCCACATAACGTGGTGGCCATAGCATTGGAATTATTCCACCCCTAATCCTTGGTAGGCCCTGATTGGTAGAGTCTAAACCAAAGAGGCTAATCCCATTCTGTTCTGCTGTGATTGGTTCAGGGGTTGCTAAACAGTGTGACTTTTGCTGGAAATTACGGGGTATAGATTCTTATTCTGGATATCACCATAGGTGGATATGAAGCTCACCTGTTAGCCATTTTAACATGAGGAGGAAAACCTCTCGAGGATGAAAAAGATGAGGGCAGTGCCTTCAGAATCATGGTTAATTGTACCAATTGGAGATCAAATCAAACTTTCCCTGAAGCACATCCTATTTTTGGACTTTTCAGGTAAATGAGACAATAAATCCTTTTTAATATTGAAAACTGGGTTTTCTTCAATAAAAACATTCTAGCTAATACATATGTTTAAGAATATAGCTAAGTAAATGAATAAATAATATAAACAACCTAACCCAGGAAATCTTGAAAACAGTAATGCCCAAAGATTATTAAAGCAAAAAATCACTCGGAGAGTGTTGTAAACACATAGATTATAGGATCCTACCCCCGACCCACTAAATCCTGAACTCTAGGAATGGGATTTGAAAATCAGTATACTTTGAAAGTTACACAAGTGATTTTGACATAGCTAGATGAAAACCTGTATTTGAAATGCACTGGTTTGAACACCTTTGAAAATTAAAAAAAAAATTTTTTAAAGGAGGTACAGGAGATGGAACTCAGGACCCTGTACCTGGTAGGCTGGCACTCAACAACTGAGCTTCTGCACTGTGAAAATTAACTATGTTTAAGCGCAAATTAAATATACCACTTATATGCCAGTTATAAAATACTTTTAAATCTAAAGATCTCAAATAATATTTTACTAGCCTAACCTCATTATAAAATTTACTTAGTATAATTATTTTATACATAACTATGAATTTCTTTCAGCTACCACTACAGTGGTAAGTGTGGTAAGTGACCAAGATTCATAAAGTTATTTACAAATAGTCTCCACATTTCCAGTGTGAATATATTTAAAAACAAAAATAGAGGAAAAATGTCAAGGGTCCTTTAATTAATTTCTTTCAATTCTGCTATCAGTTTCACTTCACGTTATTTCCATGTAATTTTCAGCTGGTCAGTTCCCTGTCTACAGAGGTTGGTTCAATTTTGAACTCAAATCCCTTTCTTGGTTAACCCAGCTTTCAAACAGAAAATATTATGTTAAAGTTTAGTAATGTATAATGAGGAACTAAATAAAAATGTTTAGGATCTGAGAAAATTCCACACATACAGCCCCAATAAAATTTAAGAAAAACTGTTCTAAAAAATGAAGAAAAACCAAAGATTTAGGGCCAGCAAAATAATTCTTTAAACACTTAAAGGCATTAATATGTTTGAGGAAATATGGCAATAAATAAGGGAAATATTGAGTCCAATTCTCTAACCTGTTTATTGTATAACAGGCTAATATAGTTTTATTTATTTTTTTAAAAAGCTATGTTCTCTAATATAACTATGTAAATGTGTCATGATATAATTTACTAAAAACAGTGAATGTGATGTTCGACTACCTGGACTGTTTATTAATGACCTTAGGCTTACACATTCATCTGTTTTATCCCCTTGACCATCAAGAGTTGTAATAAGAGAAAGGATAAGGTAGAGCTGCAATGTGCCCAGGATGTCACATATTCTCTTACGGTTTATTGCAAAATCAATAAACACTGTGGTCTGCAGGAGGAAAAAAGTGAACATGTATTTGTGCAGTGTTAGGCGGTCACAGCAGAAAATGGACATTTTATTCAGAGATATCTTTACCCACACTTACTGCCCTATTACAGACCATTTAAACATTTGAATAATTAAATGTATTGATGCATCAAGCTAGAAGATTTAAGAGATGTGAAAAGCAGCATGTTCTTGCAAGTTAAAGAGCAGCAAAACTGAGAAGACTAAGATATGAAATTGCTTTCATAAGTGGGAGAAAAATGGGAGCTAGAGTATAACATTTAAAAATACTGAAGAGGTGAGAGAAAAGAGACACCAAAGGTTTGTTTAAATTTAAGAATATAGGCAGACTCGCTTTTGAAGAATTGTAACAGGCATACTTGAGAGTCCATTCTTGTTTGTTTCTTTATCTATGTTTTTACTGCTGGTTATAACTTACCCTATCTTGCCACAGGAAGGACACTTCCTTAGACAGGAAGATAGCAGATTTTAAAAGCTGTGTTTCAAGCCATAGGTTTTAATACTCTATATGTTTAGACAATTTGCGTCTAAATTTTTCTTTAAAAAAAAAAAGAATTTAAGCAGTTAAAATCCAGTTATTGTACTAAATGCACAGGTAAGGCAGGAGAAAGCATATCAGTCCAAGATTAATATAAAAAGCATTTAGTCGATTATTTGTATCTTGCAAAATTGTTCCCTAGCTTTTTAGTTTTCAAAATTTTTCAAATGTAAAGAGCAGAAACAATGGTATAACCCCCACATACCCTTCACCTATATTCACCACTTAACATACTGCAATGTTTGCTTTCTCTCTCTGCAGTGTATATATGTGCATGCGCAGATAATCTTTTCTGAACCTTTGAATATAAACAGCAGATATAACCTTTCTCTCAAACATATGTCATCATGCATCTCCTAACTATAAGAAACTGTCTTATCTAACCATTTAACATAAAAATTAAAAGTAATTCTAAAATATCATTGAACATACAGTTCTCATTTAAATTTCCCCCACAGGATCCAAAGTGTTTTATTACTGTCCACAATCTAATCGATTTATGGTTACATTTGATTACTGTAATTCCTTAGCCTCTTTTAATCTACAATAGTCCCTCTACCTTTTTTGTTTGTTTTTCATGACATTGTTAATTTTTTTGAAGAGTCCAAGTTTACAGACTATATTATCTAAGCTGAAACAGCAAAATTTCTCATTTCAACAAAACCCCAAATAAAGTACTGTTTTTATTCCCTTATTCAAGTAGGCAACAAAGTAAAGCTAATATAATGTATATTCTAAGGATTGTTAAGGTCAACGAGTAAGTATAGAAGACATGGATACAGAAACGTAAATATTTAAAGCCAGAGACTCAGAAAATCTGTAGGAACAGCACCAGAAGGCAGCACTTTATATATCATACTGGTAAATATTTTATTTACATATTATACATTATATTCATATGTTTGGTAAAAGAAAACACATAATACATAATGTAGTTAGGAAATCAGTTTTTTCTGTTTTTTTTTTTGCCTCTAATTAAGAAACTAACCAACAGGTTTAACTTTTCAATCCTATGAGGTCCAAAGGACTTTCACCATATTTGGCATCATTTTACACACAAAAGCCTTTTAAA
Organism: Dasypus novemcinctus; assembly: GCF_030445035.2. Classification (NCBI taxonomy): domain Eukaryota; kingdom Metazoa; phylum Chordata; class Mammalia; order Cingulata; family Dasypodidae; genus Dasypus; species Dasypus novemcinctus. The sequence goes on along the minus strand of NC_080681.1, from coordinate 33,528,479 downwards.
AGCCTGTCATTTTTGTCATTTGTGTCTTTGCAAAAATATTTTATAGAGTAGAGAGAGGGCTTTAAATTCTGGGAAAAGTCTGGGAAGGAAACTTCTCAGTAATGGAGGACTTGCCATAAAAGAAAAGCATCAAACAGCATTAAGATTCGCCTTGCTCACTGAGACAATGATCATACAGCTGGAAAATTCTGTTGCTGAAGAAAATGTGATTCATCTTCTGAACAACTGGGATTGTCAAATATCCTTATATTCCATGTCATAGGGGTTATCAATTCAATGAAAGATTCACCTTCATTTTGTTTTTTATTCTCTTTCTATAGTATACACTTAAACTGCAAGTAGGTGCTCTAGTGAGCCTTGTTCAGTGTTAAAGCAGGCAATGTCTGGGAATGTTTTTCTACTAGCTTTTTTTTTTAAAAGATTTTTTATTTATTTCTTTCCCCTCCCCACCCCCCCTCCCCCAAGCTGTCTGCTCTCTGTGCCCACTCACTGTGTGTTCTTCTGTGTCTGCTTGTATCCTTGTCAGCGGTACCAGGAATCTGTTTCTTTTTGTTGCATCATCTTGCTGTGTTAGCTCTCCGTGTATGCAGCGCCACTCCTGGGCAGGCTGCACTTTTTTTGTGTGGGGCGGCTCCCCTTATGGGTCACATTCCTTGTGCATGGGGCTCCCCTACGCGGGGGGACACCCCTGTGTGGCACAGCACTCCTTGCGCACATCAGCACTGTGCGTGGGCCAGCTCACCACATGGGTCAGGAGGCCCTGGGTTTGAACCCCGGGCCTCCCATGTGGTAGGCGGATGCTCTATCTGTTGAGCCAAATCCGCTTTCCTCTACTAGCTTTTGTCTCACACTTTCCCTGTGAGGTAAGGATATATGATGACATATTTGGTTTACTTATGAGAAACACTGTCGTGCCAGGTTGAGTTACAATCTTGATAAGCTGTTTGGGATTTGCAGTACATAGAATACCAAGACTTTTGAAGAATTAGTCCCAAAACCCTTTTTGGATCTATGCAAAATCATTTCATCTTTTTATCATTCTACTGCTTACCACTTAAATGCTTAAGGGAACTATCACTTCTTTTCCCACTACCCAGAAATAACTGAAGTAAATACCTTGGAATATGTGCTGTCAGCTATTTTTGTAAAGAAAAATAACTGTTTTTGGAAAATTATACATCTTCATTTTAAATTAAACAAAGCAAAAAGATAAAATGATGAATAAAATTAATTTTTAGCTGAAATTAATATGAAAATAAAGTGTTTCCATAAAAAAAAAGTCTTAAGTGTAAGAAAAGAGATTATAGAGAGATTATAGGGAGCAGATGAGGCTCAAGCAGTTGAGAGCTTGTTTCCCCTATGGGAAGTCCTGGGTTTGGTTCCCAATGCCTCCTAAAAACAAAAACAAACAACAAAAAAAGCAAACAAATAAAACACCAACTCAGGGAAGCCAATGTGGCCCAGTGGTTGAGCGCTGGCTTCCCACATACTAGGTCCTGGGTTCAATCCCCAGCCCTGGCATCTTAAAAAAAGAAAAAAAGTACAAAAAACATTAAGATGTTGGAGTCCATTTCTTTTGCACTATATGCTTTAAGTTTAGGTGGTACCAATTTAGTATATTGCTGTAAAAGATGCAGGGGGGGGGGAGGGGAGTATAAGTGTTTTACTTGCTTCTATCTCACCTACTTTTTGATTTTTTTTTTTACATTTTCAGAAAAGCAACCTGACCGGTAACCATTATTCCCATATTTGTTTAATATTAGTTCTGTATTTAAATTGATTAAAATATTCACCACCACTCTGTTAATAATAGCATCCTTGGTTCTTTATTTTCACTCATTTGTAGATGGATTTCACTATCCAGGATGTTTTTCAAGAAAGGACCACAAGATCAGTATCCCACCAGTTTTTCCACATTGGAAAATGCCATTTAATATATTTAAATGACATCTGGATGACAATAATATTTCATTCTTTTGCATGTGGATATAGTTTTCTCAGTACCATTTACTGAAGAGCCTATTCTCCCTCCTCTCTGTTACAGTAATATTTACCTAGTTGCTGTGCCGTTTCTCTTCATGCTCATGGCAATGGGACTCTGTCCAGATATTCTAAATGCTCTAATGTTATGAGTGACTTATTAAAGGTCTACCATATTTGAGACCTAGTTCTTTTGCCCTCCAGGTTCAAATTTTTCTTGTTTTTATAGCCTGAGAGAACTGCATAGAGAAAGGAAGAATTGGGCTAAAGAAATGTTCTGCTTACTCTTCTGAAGTTTTGTTAAATATCTTGTATTCTCCAACTGGGTGCTATATCCCAAAAGCTGGAGGACGACTTTCAGAATTCAGATTATCTCCCAAATTCAGTGTTTGGCAGGGCTTTACTTTAGTTAAGAGTAACATGTTCATGTTCCTAATCTCTTTCACTGGGTTCTTTCCCCCCACCTTGTGGCTTTTTGCGTGCTGTCTGCTCCCTGTGTCCATTCGCTGCGTGCTCTTCTGTGTTTTTGCATGTCTCCCTTTTTTGTTGTCACCTTGCTGAGTCGGCTCTCTGCAGCGCTTGAGGGCACACAGCTCTCCGTGGCATGTGGGCGAGCCTGCCTTCATAAGGAGGCCCCGGGACACGAACCCAGGGCCTCCCATTTGGTAGACAGGAGCCCAAATGATTGAGCCACAGCTGCGTCCCTCCTGTGAAGATTTTGCTAACTTCTCTGTACAGTTTCAGGGTGGGGGTGGGAGAGGAACACAGTAAAGTCTAGAAGCTAAGCTCTGCTAGGCCTCTCTGTTCTAGAAGCACCTATTTTCTTAGCTTTGAGTTTTTAAAATTTATCGCATTATGTTATTTTTTTCTCTTGTGTTGCTTTTTGTGGTAAAATTTTGGTCTTTTGAAAAAATACCTATTATTTACTATTTTGTTAGGTGGTTAGAGGGGGTAAGGGAAATTCTGGGATCAGTTTCAACCCATCTCTGAGAAAACATTAATTTAAATAAGAGAATGCTTACATATAAAATATTTAGAAAGTACTTGCTGCCTGCTCCTATGGCAGAGAATGTCAAACTCTCTTCTACATGACTGTTTCCATCCTAAATTTATTTTGCAATTATTGACTGAACACGTTATATGCCAGGCACTAAGTATACATAAGACAAATAAGGTTCTAATGTGTGTATGTCAGTGTGTGAGATAATTTTTAATGAAGATAGTTTTAGACACAGATGGAAGTCATCAGGAATAAAGCATGAAGAACAGATAGTGACAGTCTGAGGGGCATACTTTAGAAAGGTGGTTAGGAACTATTTCTATGAGATCACTTCTAAGCTGAGATTTAAATGAGGAGGAGGAATGAGCCATGGGATGATCAGGGAGCCCAGTAATATCCAAATATAAGAAAGAGCCAAGCGAAAGCCTTAATGTAGGAATGAAGAAGCCTGTTCAAAAAATAAAAAGGTCAGTGTTGCTAGAGTGTAACATGTAGGGGGAACATGGTATAAGATGCAGTCAGAGAAGCATCTCTGTCAGAGCACCCAGGAAGTTAAAGGACAGAGGAGGAGTTCGATGCTTTCGCTAGGTGGACCAAATTTACTTTGTTGATATTTTCCCATAATTATTTGGAAGTTCTAATTCTTATTTCCATTGTAGAAATGGTTACTTAAAACTTATTTTTAAAAATCCAAATTGTCAATCTATATATGAAAAAGTGTTCAGACTCATTAATCAGAAGAGTCAAATTATAATACAATTACATTGAGACACTATTAGCCATCTCTAAAATTGGTTAAAATGATAACTCTGACACTAATCAACTGGTGTAAAGCAAAGGGAACTCATACACTGCTGGTGGGAAGGCAAATTGGTATGATTACTTCGGAACATTAAAGGTTAAGAAATGCATACCTAAATACGGCAAACATATGCAGCAGAAAACATGTACAAATGTTCACAGCAGTATTACTCAAAATAGCGAAAGAACAAGAGTCAACTCAAATGTTGATTAGCAATGGAAGGGATAAATAAACTGTGGTTATTAAAATATCAGAAGCTAATATACTCAATTTTATTTATATAAAGCTCAAAAACAAATAGTTTTTTACTTTTGAAGAATACATACATGGGAGATAAAGCTATACTTAACAAATTTAGGATAATGATCACCACTAGGTAAAAGAAAAGCATTTCATGATCAGGAAGGAGCACACTGGAGTAGGGGCTCCCAAATAATGGGCCCCGTTTTACTTCTCGAATTGGGTGGTAGAAACACGGGCATTTGCTTCATAATTATTCTTTAAACTGCACGTTTTATGTATTCTTTAGTAATACTTGATATCTCTCACAAAATAAAACAAAAGAAAAACTGCACATGTTGAAACATTTCTGAAGAAGAGATGCTCAAAAGTGGAAGTGCAGATTAAAAAGTATGTACTCAGGGAAACGGACTTTGGCCCAGTGGTTAGGGCGTCCGTCTACCATATGGGAGGTCCGCGGTTCAAACCCCGGGCCTCCTTGACCCGTGTGGAGCTGGCCCATGCGCAGTGCTGATGCGCGCAAGGAGTGCCGTGCCACGCAAGGGTGTCCCCGCGTGGGGGAACCCCACGCGCAAGGAGTGTGCCCGTGAGGAAAGCCGCCCAGCGTGAAAAGAAAGAGCAGCCTGCCCAGGAATGGCGCCGCCCACACTTCCCGTGCCGCTGACGACAACAGAAGCGGACAAAGAAACAAGACGCAGCAAATAGACACCAAGAACAGACAACCAGGGGAGGGGGGGAAATTAAATAAATAAATAAATCTTAAAAAAAAATAAAATAAAATAAAAAGTATGTACTCAAACTGTTCTCTGAAAAGACTGCACCAATTTAAATTTGTACTAATGGTATTTTTGAGTGTGCCGATTTTCCCTCACCTTCACACCAACATTCACTTTAATGATCTTAAAAAAATTTTTAAAAATCAGTCCAATGGTCAGTCAGAAATGCTGGCTTACTGCTGTTAACTTGCAAGTGTTTACCAGTGCGGTAATGACCAGCAGTGTATATTAGAGATGCTGGCTGTTGGAAACATCATAGCATTCTCCCTTTTTGAATGCTCGAGAGATGTCTAGCATACTAACCAATCCTAGTTGAAATTTATAATTAGTTACTACATTTTTACATGTTATCTATTAGAACAGGAAATCAATATATTTTAACATTATAAACATGGCAAATTAAAATAAAAAACAGGGCTTACAAATAGATATCACACCCGTAAAGGAAATAACAGAAACAATTAGTAATCTCTCTATGCTCTCTTCATAGAGATTTCAAAATAAATCTAAGGTTATACATAGGATGTGGGTTTTTCTCTGGGAGTAGTATTACAGAAGGTTTGTGGTATTATAAGGGTCATGACACAATGCAGGTTGCTTAGTCTGAAATGCATTTGTAAAGCTTACATTAAAAAATATTTTATATCAAATCTGAGATGAAAAAGCTAACAAAGAGCAATTTTGCTACATAAATATATCCAACTTTTTAACTTTTGTAAAAATAAAAACATTTTGAAGAAAATTAAAAAGAGACCTCTTGCCTGTTTCAAAGGTTAAATTACACTTTTTTTCAAGGCTATATTATGAAACTATGTTCAACGGTCACAGAGGCAACCATATTAACTTGCAGCATGGGCACAATTTTAAAGTGCTTTTTTGATAATTTAAATTCATATATTAAAGTAAAATGTCTTAAGCAAAGCTTAACTGCATTTGAAATTACTACAGTAGTAGAAAATTCAATAATTTGAGTAAATCCGTGACAGTTGATAAGTAATCACTCTGATTCATCAACATAACATTACTGAAACAGCAATGCCAACCACTAAGGTTTTCTTCAGTAAGTTACTACTGATTTGTACTTTGTCCTAAAAAAAAAAAAATTAATCAGAACAGTAAATGTGGTAAGTGGTAGCCTTTCCATGACTTCAATGTGACTCATTTGAAACCTTTCAAAACAAATCATACTCATACCATATACTATCGATAAGTTTTCTTTTGAACATTTCCTGTAATTTAAAGTCAAACAAAGGTTTGAATATTCTTATGATTTAGAAATGAGGAGGAAAAAGTACATATAAATATTTTTAAGAAAATAATAATGCAATCTGAAAAGTGTAGGAGAAAAGTAATCTGAAATTTTTTAGAATTTTATTTATTTCTCCGTGCTCTCCCCCCTTATTGTTTGTGCTCGCTACCTGCTCTGTGTCTATTCACTGTGTGCTCTCTGTGTTTGCTTTTCTTTTTTAGGAGGCACCAGAAACCGAACCTGGGACCTCCCATGTGGGAGGGAGGGGTCCAATTGCTTGAGCCACCTCCACTCCCTGCTTGTTGTATTTTCCTTGCTGTGTGTCTCCTTGTTGCACCATGATGTATCATCTTGTGTCAACTTGCTGCACCAGTCATGTCAGCCTGTCATGTCAGCTCACTGTCTTGCTCATCTTCTTTAGGAGGCATCGGAAACTGAACCCAGGACCTTCCATGTAGTAGGTAGTTGCCCAACTGCTTGAACCACAGCTGCCTCCCTGATTTCTTATCTCAATACTAAGATTCATTTAATTCCATTTCAGAGAAAGAGAAATATACTCACATATAAACACATGTATGTTTTTAACATGTTTGCTATGGGACCAGATAAATGCACAAGTGAAAAGTCAGAGCATTTACACAAGGTCTAAAAGCTAGAAAACCCATGGGAGTTATGGTCATGGCCGATGGGGTTAACTACCAGGGCAGATGGCCCCTCTTTGGAAATGGTGTTTATGTGTGATGAATCTGGACTCGGATGGGATCTCCCTTCATAAGACTTTCATGCTAATGTGCTGGAGGTGCAGTTAATGTTGGGGTTCAGGATATATTTAGGGGATTTGAATCTCTGGACTGGCAGTGTGGTGGCCAGGTCCTGAGCCTCAACAGACTCCAGCACCTACAATCTGATCTATTGGACTTACCACACTCAGCTAAGATGGAGTTGAAGAAGGACAACCACCACACCATGGAGCCTAGAGTGATTACAACTGAAAATGGGAGGACTGCATCCAGCATCCATGTGGAATCTGAGCCTCCTCTTGACATAGAGGTGCAATGGACACAACCAATCCAATGTCCACATAGAAGAGGTGGCATTGGATTGGGAAAAGTGGACATGGTGGACGATGGGTATGGGGAAAGGCAGGAAGAGATGAGAGGTGGAGGCGTCTTTGGGACATGGAGCTGCCCTGGATGGTGCTTCAGAGGTAATCACCGGACATTGTGGGTCCTCACAGGGCCCACTGGATGGAATGGGGGAGAGTGTGGCCCATGATGTGGACCATTGTCTATGGGGTGCAGAGGTGCCCAGGGATGTACTTGCCGGGTCCAATGGATGTGTCATGATGATGGGAACGAGTGTTGTTGGGGGGGGGGGAGAGGGGGGGGTGGGGGGTGGGGTTGAATGGGACCTCACATATATATTTTTAATGTAATATTATTACAAAGTCAATTTAAAAAAAAAATAAATGTAAAAAAAAAAGAGAAAAAAAAAATAAAAGCTAGAAAAATGGTCCTTATAAATTGTTTAATTGGAAGCTAATCATTTTTGTGACAAATAATTAAAATTCTATATAATCCCATGGGTTCCTAAAAACCATGGAATTCCATAAATTATTTATTTTTAAAGATTTATTTTATTTCTTTCTTTCCCCTCTCCCCGCCCCCTCCCCACCCCGGTTGTCTGTTCTGTGTGTCCATTTGCTGCATCTTCTTCTTTTTTGGTCTGCTTCTGTTGTTGTCAGCGGCACGGGAATCTGTGTTTCTTTTTTGTTGTTGTTGTTGTGTCATCTTGCTGCATCAGCTCTCTGGGTGTGCGGTGCCATTCCTGGGCAGGCTGCACTTTCTTTCACACTGGGTGGCTCTCCTTACAGGGCGCACTCCTTGCACGTGGGGCTCCCCTACGCAGGGGACACCCCTGCGTGGCACGGCACTCCTTGCGCACATCAGCACTGCGTGTGGGCCAGCTCCATATGGGTCAAGGAGGTCCGGGGTTTGAACCGTGGACCTCCCATGTGGTAGGCGGATGCCCTATCCACTGGGCCAAGTCCACTTCCCTCATAAATTATTTTTTAATTAATAGATTTCATTTTTAAAACAGTTTTAGATTTACAGAAACACTGAGTTGATAATGCAGATATTACCTATATATATCTTGCACCATTTCCCCTATTATTATTTTACACTAGTATAGTACATTTGTTACAAAATGACCAACATTGATTAATACATTATCTAAAGTCCATATTTTATATTCCACTTTCCTTAGTTTTTATTTACTGTCCTTTTTTTCTGATGCAGAATCCCATCATCCAGGATGATACCACATTACATTTAGCTGTCATGTCTATTTAGGCTCCTTTTTTTTTTTTTTTGGCTGTGACAGATTTTCAGGCTTTGCTTGTTTTGATGACCTTGACAGCTTTGAGTATGGTCAGGTATTTTGTAGGATGAACCATTATTTGAATTTGCTATCTTTCTCAGAACAAAATTGCCATTATGGGTTACTGGTAGAAAAACCACAGAGGTAAATTGCCATTTTCATCACATTATATCAAAGATACAAATTATCACCATGCCATATCACTGTTGATAATGACCTTGATCACCTGGCTGAGGAAGTGTTTGTCAAGTTTCTCCACTGTAAAGTTTCTCTTTTTCCTTTTTTTTTTCTTCTTCCCATATTGTACTCTCTGGAGCAAAGTCACTATATGTAGCCCATACTCTATGCTTCCCTCTCCATGGGGGCAGAGTACCTACCTAATTTCTTGGAATTCTTCTGCATGGGAGATTTGTCTCTTCTAGACCATTTGTTAATTTATTCAATCATTTATTTTTATCAGTATGAGCTCATGAATATTTATTTCACTATTTATATTTATATTATAATCCAATACTTTTTTTTTTTTTTGCTCAAACTGTTCTGCCATTGGGAGCTCTATCAATTGGCTCCTTTCAAATACCATGAATATGGGCTTTTGCTTTTGTTTTATTTTTTTGAATACTTCATTGTTTTCTGGCAGTATAAAATCTTCAGGTTCATCTTCTTCTAGAATCAGCCATTTTTCCAAAGAGCCTGGTTCCTTTTACTAGAGACTGGTATTAGAAACCAAGATATGGGTGCTAGGTTCACATAAGTTAATTTGTAATAATTAGCATCAAGACAATCACTGATATTATGGTATTTAAGAATCTAACACTCCTTCACTATTTCTTAACTGAGAATACTACTTGCTGATCTTGGGGATCTAAATGATATCCTCCATTACTAGGTAGCATAAAAACTTCTAGATATTTAATCCCTTTAAATTTAACTGCATGCTGAAGTTGGAAACCAAAAGAATCATTTTGTGCAATTTAATAAAAGATATCTTAAATAGAATATCACAATCCTTAATAACTGGACAGCAAGCTGAGTGAAATATTTTATATACATAACTTCATTTATTGAGAATTAGTGTTAAGATTAGGTAAGATTATGGAATAGCTATATTTCCAATTTAAAATGGTTAAAAATTTGAGAAAGCCCTAAAGAAAAACAGAAGAAATCTTAATATTTAACTAAGTCGCTTAAAACAGAAACTAAAAACTATTATGCTTCAGGGGGGAAAAAGTCTTCTGAAAAGAAAATTTGTTAAGAGTTGGCATATAAGCTTCCACTTGTTGTGAAACTATTAACAAATTAGCTCAGGAAATTGGAAAGTATAAACTGATAGCCCACAAAGCTTTATGATAAACTCTAACATTTAGTAATGTCATGGTAATTTCAGATAATTAAAAAAAATAATATTTTAAAGTTAAATGGTAAAGATTTTATCATTTCCTCTCCATCTCCGTCAAAACTGCACTCTGATCTGGGTACACTGATTTAAACCTACTTCCCTCATTCTATGTCAGAACAGAATTTTGCGTGGGTGTCTTTTAAGCCAAGAGTGGCTGGGGTATTGCCCATCTGAGGCATCCCTGGAGGTTATCTGTTGGTCAAAGAAATAAAAGTGGGTAAATGCTACTTGGTACCAGTAAACAAAAAGTTGGATTTGGGTAGAACCACACTGCTTGAAATGAAAAACTTTCCGTTATTTAGAAGAAAGCAGAATTAATTTCATACAATGTGCTTAGCCAACAGAAGCTTTTAATCTGATTATGACAAATCAATATGCTTATTTTAAAAATAACCAAAGTATAAACTCAGTTCCAGGTTAAGTATCACAAGGCTGTTCTATTCCCACTTACTTTCTTCAACAAACCGAGCAAAAATGAACTTCTCTGTGTTTTGTTCCAACACTGAAAAGTAGAGACAGTTCTATTTAGTATTACTATAAAAATTAAGTTTCCAAAGAATAAATAACATTTGGATCAATAAAAGGTAGAAAATTCCACAAAAAGGAGGAGTGAACATAATTTTAACCACCATTTCACCTCAATCTAAATACTATGAGTTCATATAAGCATTTTCCGGATCAAGTTCAATTAAATCTTTTTTTTTTAGTTTAAATGGATTTTTGTCTTCAGACAACCTACATGACATATATTTTTTACTTAAACAGTAATGGCTCTGCTCCAAACACATCAGGGTAAAAATAAATAAAGGATTCAAGATATTATCAGTCCCACTTATCTAAATCCTGGTACTGTGTGGGTGAAAAGCAATAGCCAGTAATGATGACAGGTGATAGATGCAAAGTAACTGCCATATTTGCTAACATTTCTCCATTTCTAAACTACCCTTAGAGAAAACCACATATGGAGTCACTATCCTCATGATAGTCCAGGAGAGCAACCACACCATCTGGATTCATGTTTTCAACAATAAAGAACTAGCAGTTTTTGAAATTAGTAAGGATGCGCTTGACTTGTTCTGTAGCCCGTCACAAAAGGTTTTACTCTTTCTTCTCTGTTCTTCAAGTTTGTCTTTGATTTCATGTAATTTTGATGTACTTTTTGTACGCTTCTTTTGTGAAGCTGGTTTCCTGCAAGTGATGGTTCAAGACAATGTCAACACAGTGATTACTGTACTTTCAGTATCTTCACCCTTGGGGCCTTTGGGGAAGGCAATTCTACCAATGAACGAGTCACCAATTTTAACTTTTGATCTACTGACCATTTCCCCCTTCACCTCCAGTCACAACCTGGTCAACAATGTCCCCATCTCCCAGATCTTGTAAATGTCATCATGGCTGATGAGGTCCTGGTAGGCAATCAGGATGGTGGCTGGGGGTGAGTGACCATGGCGCTAGCTTAGCAGGAGCCCAGAACTCGAAGCAGCACTCAGGGGAAGAAGAGTGGGAGGAGCAGGGGGGGAAGCCAATTAAATCTTTTAAATAGAAGATTATGTGTCATCTACTCCTCCACTCAAAACCTTCCAGTGACTTTCCATCTCACTCAGAGTAAAGGCCAAAGTTCTTAGGCCCTATATAAATGGTCCTATTTACCCCTAGGACCTCTTCTACTTCTTCCCGTTCACACCACTCCACTCTACTTCACTCCACAGAAGCTACTCAGACATGTTCCTTGCCTTAGGGCCTTTGTCCCTTAGCAGGGAATTCTTCCCACAAATCTTCATGGCTCCAAAGCTCTGCTTAAATGTCCCCTTCTCAAGAAGCTTCCCTGACCACATTATTCCTTTAACAACACCATCATCCCTTTCCTACGCTGTTTTCTCTTTTGTACTCATTGACTTTTAAATTACATATTACTCATTTATTTTGTGCATCTAACTTCCTCTCCTAGCATAAAGCTCAATGAAGAAAAGGGTTTTTGTGTGTTTTGTCTACGAATCCATTTAAAGAGTTTAGAAAAGTGATTGGTACATAGTAAATACTCCACAAATATTTGTTGAATTGAAACCAGAGACCCATTAAATTAATAATTTATCTATTTTTCATGTCTGGGCTTCTAAACGAATCCAGGTTGTAAAGTCAAATTGATATTTCAGGAAACAAACTATTAGACATTCCTTCTTTTAGTTAATAAACATATTTTGACTGTCTCTAGTACGTTGATGCTAGAGATATAAAGTCAAATACGGGTCCCTAATCTCACTGAACTTCAGTTAATCACTGTGGACAGAAAAGTTGGGAAAAACTAAACCTATACAGTAATGTGAGATTGGACAATGAGAGCTGAGTAACAGGCAATGTGTGAGGAGCAGTGATGCAGCAAAGTCAGCAGGGTTGGCATAATCAGGGGGGGCTGATCACAACAGGGGAAACTAAAGTAGGCCTTTGAAAAGACAAGCCAGATCAAAGGAGGGAGAGAAAAAACACAATGAAAGGGGATGACACATTCAAAGACGTCTTAACTAGTTTATTAGTGTTCAAATAAAGGATATATGCTGGGGGAAAGTAGGAAATGAAGCTAGAAAGGTGTGCAAGAATCAGATTAGGAAGGGCCCCGTGAAGAGACAGAATTTAGACTTTGTCCTGAAAGCTATGGGAAGCTACTGAAAGACTTTAAATGATGGACAGGGAACTAGCACTAACTTTAGCTATATAATAAACAGAGTTTATTGGCAGGAAGCCAATATGCTATTAAGAAAATTAATAAAATGCATGATAGTATGTTCTAACACTAACCAAAAAAAGGGAAAATTATTTTAACGTTTATCCTCTTGGAAAGAATGTAAGTTACAGAGTGGATTCTCATACAAACATTAAAATAGCTTTTAAAAATCTTTATTCCTCAGTTTCCTCAAGTACAAAATGGGGGCACTAACATTATGTCATGGTTGGAAGATTAAATAAGTTACTATATTTAAATGCTTAGAATACTGTCTGGCATGTATTAAGTGTTTGATAATGTTAGTTATTGTTACTTTAATCATTACTATTTGGGAATAATTAAAGGTATTAGTAATAAGGCCTATATTCCCAAATATACTTTGGTATATTTTGGTAAACATACCAAAAATGAAGAGTAAGTTAAAATAGGAATTATTCATTACTCGCTGTGATGATACTAAAAGCCATTGATTATACACTTTGGATAGATCTTATGATATGTGAATATAGCTCAGTAAAAACTGCTCAATAAATAAATAAATAAATAATTGTGCAAGAATAGCCAGAAACTGCAGCTATGTAGAGCAGGGGAAACAGATTCTGAGAGGTGAAGAATTTTCTTGTCTGTTTTTTTTTGTTTATTATTATTGAAATAATGAAAATGTTTTAATAGCAATAGAAGTGATGAATGTACATCTATGTGATTATACCAAATCCCATTGATTGTATACTTTGGATGAATTGTATGCTTCATTAATATGTATCGATAAAATTGATTTTTTTAAAAAAGAATAACATAAGGGAAATTTAAATCAAACCTGAAAGGTTTTTTTGTTTTTTTAAGAGATACCAGGGACTAAATCCATGACCTTGTACCTGGGAAGCAGGTGCTCAACCACTGAGCTATATCCATTCCCTCAAACCTCAAAGTTTTAAGGTGATTGAAGAATCTTTGAAAACAATAAATTTAATAAACTTCAGGTTCGTAAGTACACATATTACAAGATATTACAGTGCTCATATAAAAGTTTATAAAAATAATAAACTGAACCAAGCTCAGATGTTTGAAACTGTATAATTTTCATAACTCCATTAAAAAGAATGCTTTATTATGTAAATAATAAATTACATAATAACTCAATTTATTAAAGAGTTTGAATCTGATCTATAAATTTTTTTTTTATTCAAAAGGGAGTAACAGAAAATGGAACAGTTTGAAGACACTTGAAGTAAAAGATCCTTTGACTAGGTTGAGCTCTCCCCCTAGTGGAACTTGAAAATGATTTAAGAAATTTTATGACTAAGAATGACCTAAGGAGGAACTATGGGAAGATGGAGGAGTAGGGAATTCCAGGACTGAGTACTTCTACCAGAACAACTATTAAACAGTCAGGAATTGTCTGAAACAACTATTTTGAAACTCTGGAGGCCAGAAGAACACATCCAAGGATGTGCAGGAGAAGGAAGTGGATAAATTACAGTAAAGAAAAGTAAACTGCTCTCTTCATGCAGCAGCTATAGGCCATATGGGGTCCAGCCCCTGGTTAAACTGCTGGTTACAGAAAGGGACATAAAAATCCTCTTTGCCAAGACCAGAGACGGGCATGGCTGATCACTGATCATAGCTTTGGATTAGCAACTTTGGGTAGCTGTGAGCCTGACTCTGAGAGTGGCCACTGTTTCAACCCACTTTGGACAAACATTGTGGCACAGGAGATTTAAAGACCCTTCACTCCTTAGAGCTGTAGGGAACAGTTAGTTGAAGGGTGAAATTTGCTGGACAGGTCAAGAAAGCTCAGCTTTGGGGAGCTGTGAAAGAAGTTCTTGGCCCCCTTCCTGACCTCCTCTTAGGGCACCCTGGAGCCAATCTGTGCCACCTTTGTGGATCCCAGGCCCTGTATTGGCTGGGAAAGACTGACTTGGGAAAATCCTCTCTGGCTTGTCCCTTCTCCCAGAATTTATGCTTTAAGAAAAAGCAGCTTGAGGCAGCAAAAGGAGTGTAAGAAACCATTATGGTTGACAATCTGGGACGAAGGCTTGCCAGCTTCAAACACCTGAGAGAGGGAGGTCTGTCTCTTGGGAAACAGGGGACAATCAAAGCTCCGTGAACAGGCAAACTCTCAAACAAAGCTGATAAACATAAGCAAAAGCCTAGGCAGGACACAAGCCCAGAAAGACAGGGAAAATCCTATACAATGCATTCACCTTGGGCAGACATTCCTAACAGGAGGGTCGAAGCTCAAGAAAATCTGTCTTATCACCAGCTGATTACAAAATCAAGAAACAGACATCTCAGGCCATTAATTCCAGATTTAACATTTAAAATATTAAAATGTACAGTATGCAAAAAAAAAGACAAAGAAATAGGAAATGATGGAGACCATTCAAAGGAAGAGGATAAAAATCTAGAAAACAGCAATGAAGAAGATAAGAAAGTGGACATACTGAACAAAGTCTTTTTAAAAAATGATCTTAAAAATACTCATGGAGATGGAGAAAACTACAGAAAAAGGACTAAAGGATATCATGAAAACAATGAACAAGCAATATAACAGTCTTGGTAAAGAGACAAATTTTATAAAGGACCCAAACAGAATTACTGGAGTTGAAGACCACAATAACTGAAATGAAAAATGTCCAGGAAGGTTTCAAGAGCAGACTGACACTGGCAGAAGAATCAGTGAACTCAAAGACAAGACACTTGAAATGAGTCGAGCTGAGGAGCAGAAAGGAAAAAGAATTATGAAAAGCAAGAATAGCCTAAGACACCTCTGAAACACCATCAAATGTACCAATATATACTTTTTGGGAGTCCCAGAAGGAAAAGAAAGAGAGAAAGGGGCAGAAAAAATATTCCAAGAAATAATGACAGCTGCACATAGGGAATGGCAAGTTAAGGCTTAAAATGTAGAGTTCCAGGACGCGGATGTAGCTCAAGCGACTGGGCTCCTACCTACCACACGGGAGGTCTGGGTTCAGTTCCTGGGCCTCTTAAAGAAGACAAGCAAGATAGCGAACTGACACGACAGGCAGGCGCAGCAAGCTGATGCAACAGCTCAGAGGAAAACAAAGAGAGACACAAAAAAGCAGGGAGCAGAAGTGGCTCAAAGCAATTAAGTGCTTCCCTCCCACATGGGAGGTCTCAGGTTTGGTTCCTGGTGCCTCCTAAAAAAAAGATGAGCACACAAAAAACAGACACAGCAAATGCAAACAACAAGTGGGTGGGGAGAAACAAAAAAAATAAAATAAATCTTTAAAAAAAAGGTACAGGGTTCCCATTTGGAATGATGCAAATGTTTTGGTAATGGATGGTAGTAATGGAAGCACAACATTGTGAATGAATAAACAGCACTGAAATATAAATATATCTGAATGTGATTAAAAGGAGACATATTTAGATTGCATATATGATAATAGAAATAAAATCCAGGTAACTATACAACACACACAGTGAACCCTAAGTTAAATCATGGACTATAATAGTACAATTATAAAAATGTGTTATTGTCAATTGTAAAAAATGTTCCACACTAATGCAAGGGTGGTTAATAGGGTGGTATACAGGAATCCTGTATTTTATGCATGAATGTTTGGTAAACACACTTTAATAAAGGGAAAAAAAGAATGCCCTAAACTTATTAATTTTAGAACTGAAAAAGGAGTTTTAGTTTTAACAATAGATATATTTTATGTTCCTTAATCTGCATTTAATAAATAAATGAAGAATAAAAGTTGAGCCACTAAGATATTTACTGTAACACATTCATTAAATATACTAATGCAAATTAGTTGATAAACATTCAGTCCTCAGTCCTGAAGGATAAGCAGAAATACATCAAAAGCAGACCAAGAGGCATGGAAAAAGACACCATTTTAGAAAGAAATAGCAGTGTGTCCAGTGCTACAGAATTCTGAAAGAATATGAAAATTGCAGGAACAGAATAACTCAGTGTACACAGGGATGTAAGCTGGGGAGGGGATGGGAAGGGAGTGGCAAGAGATGAGTACATGTACAGGTTTGGGCGCTAGTGAAAAGACAAGCATTTTAAAAACTAAGGCGTTTTGATGTGATTTGGTAAGTAAAAGACAGTTAAAACTTTTTATATTTTAGAAAGATAACTCTGGTAGCTCTGTTGAAGAGTTGAGACTGGAAAAAGGCAACTACTCCAATAGTTCAGGTAGGAGAAGGGGCAGAAGAATAAAAATGCTATGAAAGATGAAAAAAAAAAAAAAGATTTGAATGACTAAAATTACCTTTGATTTAGTTTTAGCTTTACTCAGGACTTTTCTCCTTGGAAGGAATCAAAGAGTTGGACAAGAATTAACCAAAGGCTAATGTACATGATTAGGTAGATTGTTGGTGGCAGTGCAACTGGTGTAACTATTTTAGAAAATAATTTGTTATTATCTAATAAAGTTGAAAAGTTGCTTCCCTTATATATACACCTTTGGTATATATGCTAGAGGGTAAGAAAAAAGTAAGTGAAGTTCCTACTATGTTGAACAATGTGATAAAAGAGGACACCATTAATCAAGACTTGAGATATGAAAGAAGGAAAACATTTTGGATGGAATAAGAACATGTCTAATTTAAACATCTTGAATGAAATGCCTGTACAATTTCCAGGTGGTGTTGGGTGAAACTATTGGTCTTCATCAAAAGACACATGAAAGAAACAAAGAAAGAAAAGAGTAGGAGAAGATATTTGTAAAACATAAAACCAATATATGAAGAATTACCATCAATTAAAAAAAAACAACACACAATAGAAAAACATGAACAAAATTTTAACGGGCACTTCACAAAAGAGGAAATACAAATGGCCAATCTTATTAGAGACCAGGTAAATGAAAAATTTAAGCCATAATGAAATATCACTATATACCCACCAAATTAGCAACAATTAAAAGATCTGACAGCACCAAGTATTGGGGAGGATGTGGAAAAAGAATGTTCATATGCTTCTTCTGGTGGTTTTAATTGATAAAAGCACTTTGGAAAATAAAGTTGAAGATTTGCATTGCCTTATGACCCAGCAATTCCACCCCTTCAGAAACGTGCACATGTGATCAATATAGTACACCAGATTGCTCATAATCACAGCATTGCTCTTAACAGCCTTAACCTGGATATTCCCAAGTGTCCACTAGGATAAATACCTTGAACAAATTCATAAAGCAGAGTAATGTACAACAATAAAAATGGTTCTTAAAAATATGCTGTTGAACAAAGAAAAAACACAAATGAAAATATTACATAGGATTATATAAAATTCAGAAAAATGGCAAAACTAAATGGAATGTATCAGAGGTGCATACAAAGATGACATAAGTATAACGAAAATCAAAGTGGTGATTACGATAAAAGTTGGAACGAGGGAACAGGGTATGACTTCTGGAACACCAGCAATATTCTCTATCTTGACCAGGGCAACAGTTGTAACAGCTAATATTTTGATACATATTAACTACACCTTTGTTTTATGAATATCTCTGCTTTTTATGCTTCACAATTTTTTTTAAGTTAAAAAATTATTGGGGAAGCAGATGTGGCTCAACTGACAGAGTGTCCATCTACTATATGGAGGGTCCAGGGTTCGATCTCCAGGGCCTTCTCATCCATGTGGTGAGCTGGCCCAAGTGCAGTACTGCTGCACACAAAGAGTGCCGTGCCATGCAGGAGCGCCCCACGCACAAGGAGCGGGCCCCCCAAGAAGAGCTGCCCCGCGCCAAAAAAGCGCAGCCTGCCCAGGGGAGGCTTCGCACACATGGAGAGCTGACGCAGCAAAATGGCACAACAAAAAAGAGACGCAGTTTCCTAGTGCCACTGGATAACGCAAGCGGACACAGAATACACAGCAAATGGACACAGACAGCAGACAACGAGGGGGAAGGGAAGAGAAATAAATAAAATAAATCTTAAAAAAAAAAAAGATTGGTTAGGAGAGAAACAGAGTTAGGGCTGGAGATAAATGGGGATTCCTTGTAAAGATGGCCCCAGGGCCACATAATTGAAACCCTTCATTCAGGCACAATTTTTTAAAACATCAAAAACTCAGATTCAAGAGAGTGCATGTAGCTCCCCATGTATGAGGTCACAAGTTCAACCCTGGGCACCTCCTTAAATAAATAAATAAATAAATAAATAAATAAATAAATAAATAAATAAAAGAACATGGAGGGAAGCGGATGTGGCTCAACTGATAGAGCATCTGCCTACCATATGGGTTCAATAGCCAGGGCCTCCTGACCTGTGTGGTGAGCTGGCCCATACGTAGTGCTGATGCGTGCAAGGAGTGCCATGCCACACAGGGGCACCCCTGTGTAGAGGTGCCCCACATGCAAGAAGTGCACCCCTCAAGGAGAGCTGCCCCATGCAAAAAAAGTGCAGCCTGCCCAGGAGTGGCGTCCACACACATGGAGAGCTGACACAGCAAGATGACACAACAAAAAAGATACGCAGTTTCCCAGTGCCGCTGACAAGAATGCAAGCGGACACAGAAGAACATACAGCAAATGGACACAGAGCAGACAACAGGGGGGAAGGGGAGAGAAATAAATAAAAAGAAATCTTAAAAACAAACAAACAAACATGGAGCATGCAAAGTTCCTTATTTTAATAGTTATCAAAGAATCAATTAAAAGACTTTTAAAATTTTGCTAATTTGTAAAAAGGGTGTTTATAAACGTAGCAAAATCTTATAATTTTCTTGATATTAAAAAGGTACCTAAAACTAAAACTACAATTGGATAGAAAAGCATGATTTAAATAACTGATTACAAATACATTATGCAGTATCTTACCTCAAGTTTTTCTGATGATGTGCTATTTTATGAGGAATATTACCAAAGGAGCACAAAAGAATACTTTCTGATAAACTTAACAAATCATAATGTTTTATGATTACTTTTGATCCAGATCAAGATAAATTTTTACATATTATGTAAAAGATGTTACATAAAAACATTTATTATTTAAAACATGTTTTAATGAAAACATATGTCAAAGATAAGTAAAAATGATATTATGTAAAATAAGTAAATGATGAGGCTTTTACATATTACATGTATTATATGTAAGCCTTGGAAACTGAGTTGAAATTTAAGGACAAAGGGATATTTCATGTAGGAAGAAAATTCTAGATGTTGCAGCAAAAACTGTATTGTGACTTATAATATAATCAATACTTCACAATACATAAACATAATACTTTGTCCACATAGGAAACTTATTCGCTTCCCATATTGTACAATAAGAAGTAGGACATAAGGAGGGACAAAACATTTATTTTTAAAATTATGAATATTCTTTTGACAATATAGAAATATGACAAGTTGTTCCTCAAAAGACACAGAAAGAGAAAAGTACATTATTTTTGCAAGCATTTTATTATTTTCATATTGTACCTGAATTTCAAGCTCAGCAATGTGCTGCTGTAGTTCAGCCACAGCAGCTATGCTATCTGCTTCCCGGAGCCTCACAGCCATCACTTCTTCCTTGTTCTAGGGTGACAGAAATAAAGCAGAACAAAAGAATATACACCACAAAAGGTTTGTCATAAAACATAAACACTCGTAACCTATGTAAAATTTAGAAAATGACAAAAAGACCCATGATTAATTGAAAAGTAAAATTATTATCTCTTAAACTCAATGTAAAATGAAAACTGAATATACAGAATAGTATTTCATCTTTACATATTTTGCTAGAAATGTTAAAATTAAAAATTAAATTTATTAAAATTAAAATTATTAAAATAACTGATGGGAAAGAATGTCAGCAAAATTGCAGATTAGGAAGCTCTACATATACACCCGAGCCATGGAAATAGTGAAAAACAAGCAGAAATCATCAGAATCAACTTTCTCAGAACTTGGAAAACACTGAAAGCTATAAAGCAACCAAGTGAACACTGAATCAAGAAAAAGGCAACCCAAACACCGTAGGAAAGCTGCATGGCCCTTTTACTTGCCCTGTTCCCAACCCCTCCCCACCTCAAGCATTCCCAGTCCAGGTCCCTGGCCTATAGTCATGGAGGAGATACAGCACAACATATGCACCAATTTACCATGTAGATCTGTCTGTTCTAACCTGTCTGGTAGCTACCTGAAGGGCCAAGTGAGGCACTCATCTCTGATTTAACCTGGAACTTGCATGGGCAGAGAAGCAGCAGGTACACTGTGGGGAACAAGCAAACGTCAGCCAACTGGGGTAAAAGGCTCCTGTTGAGACATACAATGGAGTGCTGGGGCCTGGGAAGAACAGCTGAGGAAAGAGCCTTCTGGGGAAATTAGGATATTCAGGAGCATTTGTCTATACTGGGGAATTGTGAAAGCCAAGCACAAACCCAGAACAAGGTACATGCTCAGAAAAGACCTGAGAAGATACTAAGCTTTGACCTTAGGCTCATATATATAGGCTCAGCATAAGTTGGGTTAAACACTGAAGGAAAACATGAGCATGGAGCCCGTTTTCAAAAACAGGGAACAGTTGTGTTTTTGTTTTTCCCCTAAAATCCTGGCAATCAAGGAAATCTCTGTTAAAGCACTAGCCGAATACAAGCTAAATAAGAGGCCTCAGTGATCAAGGAGGACAAGGAGTATAGTCTCTATAAAAAAATAGTTTGAAAAATTTACTAACACAACCTACTACAGCCTTCATTAATCAAAATATCAAAAATGAAAACAAAACAGAATGGCAAACCCTAAGGAGGAAGAACCTGATTTCCATAGTTAACACATTATAATATTCAAATGTCCACATTTCAACCAAAAAAATGATAAGGTGTACAAAGAAACTGAAAAGGATGACCAATTCAAAGGAACAAAATTAAGTAACACAAACAGTCCCTGAAGAAATTTAGACCTTGGAATTACTAATCAAAGACATTAAGTCAACTCTCCTCTTTAAAGTCAATGAACTAGAGGAATACATGGACAAAGAACTAAAGGAAATTAAAAAAATGATAAATGAACAAAAGGAGAACTTCAATAAAGAGACAGAAATGTGAAAAGAAACCAAATGGAAATTCTGGAGCTGGAAAGTACAATAATTGAAATAAAAAAATTTACTAGGAGTTCAAGAGCAGATTTGAAAAACATGATAATCAGTGTTGGGGAAGTCACAGACATACTCAGTGGCCATCTCCCAGCCCTTGCCTACTCCTCCTTTTTTTTCCCCTTGCTTATTTGTGTGCAGATTATTTATTTATTTATTTTTAGATACTGGGGCTGGGGATTGAGCCTGGGACCTTATATATGGGAAGCCAGTGCTTATCCACTGAGCCACATCAGCTCCCCTGAGTTGGTTTTCTCATTTATTTGCTTGCTGACTGTTTTTTCTGTTTTGTTTGTTTTTAGGAGGCACTAGGAACCAAACCCAGGACTTCCCATGGGGGGAAGCAGGTGCTCAACTGCTTGAGCCACATCTGCTCTCCAATATGCTCCCATTTTGCAGCATGGGGGAAATATTAGGTCTAAACCATGAAAACAATGCTAACCAGAAATGGGATGGCCTGACCATACCTTGAACCTGAAACTGGGAACAAGCCCCAGCTGCTTGTTAGGGTGGGAGTTCTGCACAAAGTTTGCTTGATACATATATTTTTTGTGCAGTGATAGGGTCCCCTCCTCCTAGAGTGTACAAAAACCCAGCACTCAGGCAGGACAGGGTCCTTCAACAAAGCAGGTATGTAGAGCTGCCATTCACCAACCCTGACTCAAGCAGTTGACTTCCCAGGGGACTGGTCACAATGGAACCTCTTCCCCTGCTCTTTAGAATCCTTTGTATAAGTAACAAAGTGGTCATTTTCTGTGTGCTGAAGCTGTACAAGTAACAAAGTGGCCATTTGCTGTTGTGCTGAAGCCTGTGTCCCCACAACACCGTAGAGCAACTCCCTCCACAATCAGTAGATCTGCAGATAAGATAATTGAAATTATCTAGTCTGAAAGCTGAGAGGAAAAAAATGATGAAAAGTAAACAAAGCCTAAGGGTCCTGTGGGTCACCAAGAAAGCACACCAACATACACATTATGGGAGTACCAGCTGAAGAGCAGGAGAAAGGGGCAGAATGAATATTTGAAGAAAGAACGGCCCAAAACTTCCAAACTTGAATATGATGAAACACATTAAAGAAGCTCAACGAACTCCAAATTGAAAAACCACAAACAGATCCACGCTGAGACACATTAAAGTCAAACTGTCAACTGCCTAAGACAAGAGAAACATAAAAGCAGCAAAAGAGAGGTGACTTGTCACATACAAAGGATCCTCAATAAGATTAAGCAACAATTTCTCATCAGAAACCATGGAAGCCAGAAGATAGTGGGGTGGAATATTTAAACTAATGAAAGAAAAAAACTCTCAACCAAGAATTATATATCCAGCAACACTGTCCTTCAAAAATCACGGAGAAATCAAAACATTCTCAGAAAAACAAAAGTTGCGAGAGCTCATGAAGGCATATGAAGAAATAAAGTTTCATGATAAAGGGTATCATGGGTAGATATAAAAGCCAATATTATTGTATTCTTGATTAGTAAATGCATTTTTTATTTCTCAAATGATCTAAAATACAAAGGCATAAAATAATCATAAATGTATTATTGGGCAAACAATGTACAGAGATACAATTTATGATAAGAACAACATAAAGTACAGAGAGAGAGGTTTAGGAGCAGAGATTGTGTAGGCTATTTGAGTAAAAATGACATCAATTCAAACTAGATTATGACAGATTTAAGGATATTAAGACAGTTCATTAGCAAGATAACTTTATGAAGAACATTATATCCTTTCTGAGGCAAGAAATGTTAATAAATATTTATACTACATAGGAGAATAATAGAAATTAGACTGTATCACAATTCTAACTTTCCTAGGAAAAGCAGAATAATTGCCACCACAATTTTATGAATGAAAACTCTAAAACCACATTCTACAATATTTATGCCAAATCATACTGATCAAGTTTAAAAAATATCAAAAAATTATGTTAAAGAAAAATAGGGTCTTAAAAATATTTTGCTTCTCCATTAACTTCAGTTGAAATTAGCATCTATGTGGTAACAAAAATGTACAGTGTAGATGACAGGAGCAATTTAGTATGTGGCAGGGCCATAACGTCAAAATTTAAAAAAAATTGTTAAATTTAATAAAAGTATAATAAGTAAATCTTCAAATAAAAATTTATATTTTTCCTTGTATCTCAGATATGATAGTGGTATTAGACATCAAACAAATACTTCTTTTAGTATTATACCATTTGGCATCTGGCCAGAACATGTATTCCCTGGAAATATGTGTGCTGGTAAAATGTTTAACAACTGCTTTCAGTGGTGTGTGTATGTGTGTGCATGTGTACATGTACACCCATGTACCTAAGTGCAAATATTTTATTATAAATTGATATAAAGAATATGTAGCCAAAATGCACAAAAATAATATACAAAATCCATTATTGTAAATTCCATACAATCAATACATTCTCATTATTAATTTTGGTCAAATTCTTGCATTCGTGGGCCTCCTATAGTTGAAACTAATGAACAAGTGAAGTTTTGACAGGAATATTGATTGGCTGGTATTTTTGTTTATGGTAGAGAGAAGATGAAAGCGAAAAATGAGAGACAGAATTTCATTCATCAATGATGTGAGTGACTGTTTTTCTGAATCAGATAAATAGCAATCAAATATGGGAAAAACATTTCCTTAATGTTTTTGTGCTATTCACAATATAAAGGCTGAAGATACAAATTACTTTTAAGTTTTACTCTGAATTACATTTTCTTTATCGCTTTCTTAAGTCAAGAGCAGGGATCAGCAAACTTTTTTGTAAAGGGCCAGAGAGTAAATATTTTAGGCTTGTGGATCATACAGTCTGACACAACTGCTCCATCTGTTGTAATAGTGTGAAGGAAGTAGTCATAGATAATAAATAAACGAATGGGCAAGGCTGTATTTCAATAAAACTTTAGCTATAAAAACAGGTAGCAGCCAGATTTGGTCCTCTGGGCTACAGTTTGCTGATCCCAGATCTAGACAATTAACAAAATAATAAATCAAGCCCTGATCTGTAGAGTTTAACAATTTATATGATATAAATTCTCCCACCATGGCTGTTGTCAAGCTACCAACATAACATGACCAAATGCAGAGCTGAGTAGAGATGTGCAGTAAGTAGCACAGCATTATACAGTATTCCACAATACAGATGGAAGAGATATAAAGCTGTTTTCGCAAGCCTTTACTAGCCAGCTGTAGCACACCACTGTGTCTATGTTTAATAAAATCCAAATCTCTTCCTGTCACTTCTGAATTTGAAACACTTCAATGGTTCTCCACAGATCCTGAAATAATGTCACAGTTCCTTATCCAAACAAATAAAATTCTGTATGATTTGTTGCATATTCACTGCTCTAGCTTCTTAACTTACCATCATTCCTTATCATACCCTCCACCCTACACTCCAGCTAGAATGAACTTCTTTCAGTTCAAACATCTTTCTTACTTCTATCTCTTTACGCATGCAATTCTGTCTAGTGAACTCTGCTGCTTTTCCTTAACTAACTCATAAATAACCTGAGGTCTCAGCTTAGACATCCTTTCTTCGTTAGCTTTTTCTGAACCATTACCCTAATACTAAACTACCATTATAGTTTTCCTCAATCATATTAATAGCACTCTTCATACTGCATCATTAAGTAGGTGTTTACTGCTCTGCATCCTTCTACTAAGAATAAGCCCCTTGAGGACAGCAACTTGCAGCTCCGTGAGTGAGCCACCTAAAAAGCTTATCTTTTAGTCCAGTCAATTCATCAGATGGCTGCAACCCTGGCCAATATCTTGATTACAATCTCATGAGAGATTCTGAGTCAGAACTACATGGCCAAGCTACTTCTGAATCCTGACCCACAGCGACTGTGAGATATTACTGCTTACTGCTATTCTAAGCCACTAAGTTCTGGGAGTAATTCGTTATACAACAATAGTAACTAATACATTTATATTCTACTAATTTTAGTGAACACTATATGAAATTACAACAATCAAGTAAAAACAAATAAACATAAAAAACTAGGGCATCAATTGTTCCCTAACATTCTCCCCTCTCCAACCTAATCATCCAGTCTTGTTGGTTTAGATCTTGATTTGGCCTAATTCTTTCTAGCTCCACAGCCAACACCTTACCCCAGCTAGCATCCTATTCTGTATGTACTATTACCTGATCTTCTCACATCAAAGCTCTCTCCAACTACCTCAAATCTATCTCCACACAAAGAGGCACTATATAAACTGCTGCAGGTAAAATCCTTCAATAATGCTAAAATTAGTGGATAAAACTTTAAGGACATTCACATAGCCTCAGAGTATCCCAAAATATTTCTTTATTGTGGTGGCATTAATATAGGTAAACAAATTCTTTGATACTCTTTCCCCAGGAGGCAGTGATTTAATTCCCTTCCTCTTAGACTATGTACTGGTCTTAGTAACTCACTTATAATGAACAGCATATGGAGAGGAAAAGAATAGCTTTATAGTGGAGAAATATGGCAGACATAACCTTAATCAAGTGATCAAGGTTAGCATCACTGGTAATAAGACAAATCAATAGAAAGGCACTTTACCTCTGTAGTATTCTTCCCCTATAACTGTAGTCTAATCAGGAGAAAATATCAGACAAACCCAAGTTGAGGGACATTCTACAAAATACCTGATCAATACTCTTCAACAGTAAAGTAATGACAGACAAGAAGACACTGAGAAACTGTCAGAGATTGGAGAATAAGGAATCACAATGAGACACATTACGGGAAATTCAAATTATACATTACGGGGAAATTCAAATTAAGTCTGTAGTTTAGTAATAGTATTGTACCAATATTCATTTCTTGGATTTGATAAATGTACCATTAGGGGAATAAATATTAACATTAGGGGAAAATGAATGAGGATATAGGGGAACTCTATTTTTGTCATTTTTCTGTAAGTATAAAATTATTTCAAAAAAAAAAGTAAAAAAAAAAAACAACAAAAACCAAAAAAAGGAAAGCAAATATAGCAAAACGAGAAAAATTCATTATATCATGTTGCTTTCCTATTTAAAAACTTTCAATGGATTCCCACAGCACTTAAGAATAAATCTCAAACTCCATACCATAGGCTACACGAAACTACATGGTAAAAAGTGGAGTTTCAGCCTGCCTCCCTGGCCTTATCTCATTCAGTTTTTCATTATATACCAGTGTTAGCAACCAAATTCTCTCCTGCTTTTTGGTCTTGAACTCTGTGGTGCTTTTCATGGAAGGATCTTCCTCTGGCTCTTCATATAGCTGGTTCTTTCTCATTTTTCAGGTTCTACCTCAGATATTACCTCCCGGCACTTGACCCATGTTAGCACCTCCGTGAGCGCGCCATTCTATAATACATCATTCTACGTTTCTTTCCTAGCATTCATTCTAATTAGTAACAATCTTTTTTTTTACTTATTGTCTCACTAAACATTATGTCCTTTCTTCACTACTGTATCCCCAACCCTACAAGAATACCTAACAAATAGAAGACACTGAAATATTTAACAATAAATAAGGCTATCATTCTTTGAAGTCTCATAATCTAACCTCCTCCCATCCTTGTTTCAGAATCACTGACCTAGAGTATGCAAATGACATTTATTAAAATGAAGTAAGGATTTGGCTATATACTTTGTAAGTAACACAGTGAAGAAACAGGCACTATCAGACCCTGCTGGTTTAAGTACAAAATGGGTATAAGCCCAGAAGGCAATGGGACGAACTCTGAAAAGTACTAATGCATTTACCCTTTGACCCAGCAATCCAATATACAGGACTATGTCCCATGGGAATGTGTAGATATACCTCTACACATTTGAAACTACGTATATATAAGAAAATTTCCTATGCATTGCTAATGGTAGCAAAATGCTGGAAACAACACGGTGACCCAATTAGGGCCTGGTAAAGTAAATTATGGTACATCCATTCTATAGAAAACAACGAACTTTAGAAATGAATGTGGGGAGCGCAAGTGGTTGAGCACCTGCTTCCCATGTACTGGCTTGATTCCCAGTACCTCCTAAAAATAAAAAACAAACATATGAATGAAAAAACTTAAAAAAAAAAAAAGTGAAGATTTTTCAAGCACTGACACTGAAAGCTCTCTAAAACACATTGATTGAAAAAAGCAAAAAGCAGAACTGTATATAAGACTGTTTATATAAGAAAGTGAGAAGAAACATACTTTTACATGTTAGTATCTACTTAAAAGAAACTCTAAAAGGACATATTAAAAAATAAAAGCAGTTACCTGCAGAAAGAAAAGGAGAGGGTATGTGGTAGGATAGGGAAAGAATGGGATAGATGGGGACAGAAGTAAAAACAGTACTTGCACTTACACTTAAAAAAACAAGTGTACCATTTGATCTATCCAAACTGTATAATCAATGGCTTTTAGTATAATCACACTGTTGTGCATTCATTGTCACAAAAAAATTTGTAAGCTATATGAATATACCTTAATAAAATTGCTTAATAAAAAAAAGTGGATGTCAGTGGTTGAAATGGAAAGTCTAAGGTCATATATATTACTAGAAGGAAAGCTAAAAAATGTAACACACAACTGTATAAGCATAGTAAAACTGCATATGAAATATGAATATGGGTAAAATTGCATATATAAGACCATTTTTCTTTGAAACTGAATACAGTAATATATAAGATGTTAATATCAGACCAAAAAAAAACCAATATGCTAAGTAAAAGAAACCAGACACAATTTAATACATACCGTATGATTCCACATACATAAACTGTAAATATAAATAAATTTATAAAGATGAAATTAGATTAGTGGTGATGTAAGGATGGGGAAGAATAGAGGGCTTGAGAGGTGACTGCTAAGGAATGTGTATAGTTTTTTTTCTGGAGTAATAAAATTGTTCTAATACTTTTTGTAGTGATGAATGCACGATATTGTGATTATACTAAAAGCCACTGATTACATACTTTAGATAAGACTGTATGGCATGTCAATATATCTTAGTAAAACTGCTTAGAAATAAATAAATAAATGTATAAAAATAGCAGAGGAAGCACAGAGATATTGAGAGGTGAAGAATTTTCTTGTCTGCTTCTTGTTATTATTATTATTAAAATAATGAAAATGCCCTAATAATGATTGAAGTGATGAATGCATAACTATGTGATTATACCAAATACCATTAATTGTACACTTTGGATGAACTGTATGCTTTATTAATATGTAACAAAATTAATTTTTTAAAAAAGTACTGAGAATATACGTATGTATTAGATATTTAAATTTATATTAAATATAAACAACAGGTTTAATTTCTTCCTGTTTTCTTCCTATCATTATTTACTATATGTACATTATAATCATAGTAAAATACTTTGAATTTCCTCACATTATTTATTAAACAACTTTACAAGTTTGTACATGAATTGATTTATCTTTTTGTCATATGTATCCATGTGGAACTAAAGAATATAAACGTCTCAGCAATCTTCAATTTGAGATTTACATAGGAAATCTCACTTGAAAGATGTGTTTAACAGGTCAACAAACTCTTTTCTAAAACCCTTGGAGCCAGGTGTATTTTGGAATTCTGGACTTTTTAGATAGTAGTAAAGTAATAAAGATGCATAAGCCATACATTAGTATTATCCAGTACAGTCTGGGTCAGCATCCACAATGAAATAGTAATTATTTCTACAGTGAAGTATAAATATCCATACCAAGTGGGATAAACAAAAATAATAAATGGCCTTATGATGGTTCAAATCACATTTTTCCTCCAAATGAATCTATGCAAAACTTAAACTTTTGGATTTTGTGTGTTTAAAATTTTGAAATTGGGGGTCATAGACTTGTAATTGAATTGTACTGCTGTACATTTCATATTTAAGTAAGAACATTCTAATTCATTTGGAGGGGAAAATACTTAAAACAATATCCCAACATTTCACATAAATGAAAAATTTAAAATGAGCTTTAATCATTAATTTCAACAGTTCATAAGCTATAATCACATAATATTAAATAAAAATGAATCAGATTTATATAATTCAAGGACTGGATTCCTTGCAAGGGTCAGATTTGCTCCTGAATTGTTTCGACATAACTAAGTAGAATACATACACTCAATCAGAATGTATTAGGTGCTGGGTGAAATCAAACTGGTTACTCTAAAAATCTGCAAAAGATTGAATAAATCAATATATGGCTTAAACACAGAGTCAGCACCTATAACATACATCACAGAGGTATTAATAAACAATAAAAATTAAATAAAATCCTTTATCAGATTTAAAATGCTTTAAAATTCTGAATCTATCCATAACTTGGTCAAAACAAAACAAAATATCATAATTTTGCCAATATTCATTACTAAAGATCACTTTACTTTGATTAACAGATGATAAGGCATTTGAGGAGCCATATTAAATCGAGTGACACTGTTCTCAAAATATGTTTAAGGAAAACTTACACAAATAACGAAAAAAAGATTAATTTTAATTCTCTGTTAAAGGTAAGTTGGCACAGATGCATAGCATCATAAAAACGAAATCAGACATTGGTATGAAATCAAATTGATAGAACCTCATTTCATGTCATTTGAGCTTTAAATTAGTCTTGACATATCTTTCAAGAGGGACTATTCTTAAATTAGTAAAAATTTCAGTACTGCCTACAGATTTCTGTCATTGTAAATTGTAACAGTCATACATATTTATTAGGATGTAATTTCATCTCTGGATTTCAGTGACACTGATAAACCACTCAAGCTTCACTCTTGGTTTTTAATGACACCAGAACAAGTTGATGGAATTACAGCTTCATATGTGCCATTGAACATCTTATTTCTTATCATAGAGTAATATGGCTGGAATCTTTAAAGGGAATCATTCCTTCTCTCTCTCCATGGAAAGGTGGATATCTAGTTTATTTTCAAATCCCATAACTTGTCCTCAGTTATTCATTCTAATGCTCAGGCTATAGTTAGCTCATTAGTTATTTCTCTCTCTCACACACATACATATACACACACACACGCCCACACACCCTCTCTTCCCATACCCCTTCATCACTGCTATGCTGCCAATTTACTTCAGGAAAAAATGTACTTGAGTTAAAGGCTTTTGCTGCTTTATGAACCCAAACACTTCATAAAAAAGAAATAGAAAAACTGACTAAAAGAATGAAGAGAAAATATCCAATTTTCCATTCCACTGTTGTACACATCTCTTTAGCACTCTATTCTATCTGGAAAACATGTATCAATATTGACTGCTCACTAAAAATGAACCAGTCAAAGCAGAGGAGCCCTAAACCCTCTGAACTACTTGCCTTTTTGGTTGAGATACTAAAAACTTTGATTTTGAAGGGTCACACGTCAAAAGAAAAATTGAAAAGAGATACTAGTAAATGCCAATGCAGTATTTAAGTTAACCAAGTAAGTGGCTGAAATAGAGGTTTCCTAACTGAAATCTACCCTCTGAACAATATGACCTGACATCGTCCAAAAGTAACCACCAATTTTTTAAATTTAAATTTTTTAAAAGATAAATTAACTATGATATGACAAACAACAACAAAAAGGCATTATTATATTAACAAAAACAAACTAGTAATTGACATATTTACCTTGCATTCAATCTCTGCTTGTTTGCGTTTTGCTTCACTTAATTGAGTAAGTAGTCCTTTGTTCTGTGCAGAAAGATATTGCACCTTTTCTTGTAGACTGGTCACCTCTTGCTCTGCTCTTCGGAGATGGTTACTATTGATCTGGTTCTAATAATTAAAAATATAAAAACTCAGACTATAAATTAAAGGCCTGAAAATTTTTATAAATGTTTACCTACTCATTTTATACCTTAACAGCAATATAAAAAATTATTAGTCATAGGTTGATCTTACTCAACAAATAGTTAAATTAAAAAAATATAAAGAGGGGAAGCGGACTTGGCCCAGTGGTTAGGGCGTCTATCTACCACATGGGAGGTCCCTCGTTCAAACCCTGGGCCTCCTTGACCCGTGTGGAGCTGGCCCACACGCAGTGCTGATGCGTGCAAGGAGTGCCCTGCCACGCAGGGGTGTCTCCCCCGCGTAGGGGAGCCCCACGCGAAAAGAGTGCGCCCCGTAAGGAGAGGCACCCAGCGTGAAAGAAAGTGCAGCCTGCCCAAGAATGGCGCCGCACACACAAGAGAGTTGACACAGCAAAAAGAAACACAGATTCCCATGCCACTGACAACAACAGAAGCAGACAAAGAAGAACATGCAGCAAATAGACACAGAGAACAGACAACCGGGGTGGGGGGAGGGGTGGGAAGGGGAGAGAAATAAATAAATCTTCAAAAAAAAAGATAAAGAGGTAAAGCTGCTTAAAAACCAAATGATCCAAAGGAATACTTAAGATCCATATCAGAAGCTCTAATTATACCTCAATTTACTTCTTATACTATAAATATCTGTAAACTATAATGATACATACATGTAACTTGAAAGTATCCATTTCTGAAATAAGCAATGGGGTTACAAGGTGGTTGGATACAGGAATATGATGAATTTAATTCCTCTTTCCAGTTCCCAAAAGGAAGCAGAAACTGACTCAAATAAACTTTCTCCATTTACTGGACTGTAAATTCCTTGATGTCCCAAAATATGTCATCTGTTCTTATATATTCCCCCAATTTCTATCTAGCACAGTATCTTTTTATAGAGCACAAACTGGTTTTGAAGTCCGATTTTGCTATTTAGCAGTTGAGAAAATTACGTAATATCTCTAATTCTGTTTCCTTACTTGAAAAAGTATGTAAAAACACTACCCATTTCTCATTTAGTGACTACAAAATTAAGTGAGATAATACCTGTAGAAGGACCTAAAATGTATTAAGACCTCAATAAAAATTAGCTTCTCATTATATTATTACAAGACATGCTGAGAAAAATTATAGAGATCTTGAATTGACTGACATGAGGTAGTTTTCCCATCACAAGTTTTCCCATTCTGACTAGACACAGTCTGAATTCTCTGGACCCTGTATTACTTCATTGGGGACCTGAAACAAACAGTAGGGACTTTCATAACCAAAGACAGGTAAAATCTGGCCTCTCATTTAATAGCTATCCATGCTTGCCCAAGTAAATTAATCCTACCAAACAACAGTTCACTAATAAAAGGGAGATATTACTCGTTGCCTTTCAAGACAGGAGGATTATATGAGAAAAGTGAAAGGAGTTCACACAATGACTAGAACGTAACAGACTGTTTATTTGTTTAGTTGTTACTATTATCATCCCTACTCAATATCACTCCGGAAAATGACTGTGCCTCCAGTTTTAAGAAGACATTTGTATCATCTGATAGCTTTAAGCTCTAAAACTTTCTACCATAACTAAATTTCTTTGTCCTTACTTTTACTATCTTCTTGACTCACAAAAGAAATGCCTCCTTCTTTCTAATACTATCTTTTCACCACATTATTCAACTTTGTCCAGAGCTTCCCACATTACATACTACTCTTTCTCACTTTTATTTAATGAATACCACCAGTCTATAGAATTAAGAATAAATCTTCATACAATATTCGAAATGATCCAATGAACCATAACCTCTTTTTTACTCTTACCTCCCACCATTAAAACAAATCACTATACTACAGAGGGGCATACTTTGACATAGGCTGTAACGGAATTCCCATAGATGAAACCCCTGGATGCCTGAACACAAGAATATGATCCAAAACTACAAAGCATTCAAACATAAAATGCGAGAATTCACTATGACTGAGAATCGGTAGACAAGAGAGACAGCATGAATAGGGTTTTAAAAACACTAGATAACAAACTGACATAAAACAAGTATATTGCAATTATTAAAGACAAAAAAAGGAGGAAGCAAAAATATGAGCAAAGATTAGTGAGAGTCAAAAAAAGATTCAGCAGGGAAACGGACTTGGCCCAGTGGTTAGGGCGTCCGTCTACCACATGGGAGGTCCGCGGTTCAAACCCCAGGCCTCCTTGACCCGTGTGGAGCTGGTCCATGCGCAGTGCTGATGCGCGCAAGGAGTGCCACCCCACGCAGGGGTGTCCCCCGCGTAGGGGAGCCCCACGCGCAAGGAGTGCGCCTGTAAGGAGAGCCGCCCAGCGCGAAAGAAAGTGCAGCCTGCCCAGGAATGGCGCCGTCCACACTTCCCGTCCGCTGACGACAACAGAAGCGGACAAAGAAACAAGACGCAGCAAATAGACACAGAGAACAGACAACTGGGAGGGCGAGGGGTATTAAATAAATAAATCTTAAAAAAAAAAAAAAATTCAGCAAATTTGAAAAGAATAAAAATTTCTAGAAGTTAATAATATAGCTATGAATATTAAAAACTCAAGGAAAGGTTTAAAATAGGAACTTAGATACACTGAAGAAAGAGAATAGCCACCTAATACGGGTTGTAGGATAAAATGGCGGGGGCAGGAGAGAAATGTTAGATACAATTGTCTAAGACAGGGTTCTTAACAAGGGGTCCATGAGCTTGAATTGAAATTAAAAAAAAATTATTCTTGTGGGGACGTGTTGGTATGGGTGTGATATATTTATTAAATAATACACAGAATAGTGTCGACTTAGCAAGGGGTCCATGGCTTTCACCTGAATAGCAAAGGGGTGCATGGAACAAAAAAGATTAAGAACCCCTGATTTAAAAGATAATGGTTGAGAATTTTTCACTACTGAAAAACAAACAAAAACCTAGGAATCTACTGTTTAGGAAGTATAGCTAGTCCCAAACAGGATAAAAACAAATAAAGCCTCATAGAGATATACTACAAAACTTAGAATACTAAAGAACAGAGGGCAAATCCAAGGGAAAGACAAGATTATTTCAGCAAGCTTCTTAACAGCAAAAATTCATAGTGCTTAAAAAAAATAAACTTCATCCAACAATCTACACTCTGCTAAGCTATCATGCCAGAGTGGGAGAAAAGTAAATTTAGTTTAAGACAATTAAGTGAGAGAGTATACAACTCAGGATTGAAATCAGAAAGAAATTGTCAAAAAAATGGAGGAAAAAAAAGTTGGCAAATGGGGACAAATCAAAATGAGCAGTGATTTCATGAAAAAAAAAATAATATCTACTAAAAGATGTACAATAATAACTTGGAAGATGGAAGAAGACACATGAAGCTCTTCCAAGGTCTTTGTACTCTTTGGAAGGAAAATGGAGATAATAACTTCAGACCTTGTTTAGTCTACCTGTTTTATTTTCTAGGTAAAAGTGTAACAGGAAATAAATAGAATTATAAAAGTCAAGAAGGTAGAAAGGGAAAGAAAATCAATCAATCCAATAAAAAGCAGGAAAATAGGAAATAACACAGGAAAACCCCAGAGAAACAGAAAGTACAAAAGAAAATAATTCCAAATACATAATCATGACTTTAGACTTCTGTTCAGGGAAGGAGAAAATTAGAAAGGGCATCACTCCTACCCTTTCAATTAAAAAAAAAAAAAAAAAAAAAAGACAAATTCTAAGTTCATGGCTTTTGTTGAAACCAGAGAGCTGAGGTCACAGGACAACTAACTAGGCCAAACTCCAAGGAGAGACATGAGCCTCTTAGGGTAGATGGGATGAGGTGTGAGCACCTGCTCACTAGGGCAGATGCAGTCAGATGCTGTTAAGAGTAATTCAGTTGGAATAAATATTGAATTGGTAGAGGCCAAGTGTGGGCTATATAACTTGTGGGCTGAAGAGTGTGGAGTCTGAGGGGACCACAGATATAGGAAAGTTTATAAATTATTGCACACTTTTCCTTCATGTACTCCAACATGTGCATGAAAAGATTGGTATAAGTCCTGAGAAAACAACACTTATGATGCAGGCCTGAGGAAAGGCGTATGGCAGTTACTACTGGCGGGCATCAAACCTTGCTGTCTCCTCTAGAGAACAAAAGCTTTCATCTGCAGGGAGCGGGCCAAAAAACACAGCTGCCCTTGGGGTACTGGTGAAAAGCCATTGTATCTAAGTGGAGGAGCAGGACAATAACTAGTAACAGTGGAATAACTACTGGAGATACATTCCCTGAAGTGCCATGCAAAGGAAAGACCTAACCTTGTGAAAAATCTTCAGGCAAATCAGACTCCATTTCTAAAAATAAGATATAGTAGAAAAATTTGGAGCCCATGGCGCACTGGCAACCACAGAAATAACAAACCAAAAAGCCAGCCCAACTCCTGACTTTTTAAACCCCTACACTGAAGGCCTAGCATAAGGAAAGGAGTGACCATCTCTAGGCATAACAACTATTCATCTTAGGCTTTACCTTACACAATGTGTACAGTTTACAATAAATTACAAAGCATAGGAAAAGGCAAGGGAAAAAACCACTACTAAGAGAGAAAGCAATTAATAGGACCAGCTTTGTATATGACACAGATATTGAAATTATTTGACAGGGAATTTAAAATAACCATGATTAATATGCTAAAGGCTCTAAGGGAAAGGTTAAAAACATGTAAGATCAGATAGGTAATATCAGCAAAGAAATGAAAAATACAAAAAAGAATCAAACAGAAATGATAGAAATGAAACAGTATCAGATGTGGAGATGTCTTCAACGTATCAGTAGACTCAAAAAAGCTGAGGAATGGGAAACGGATCTCAAATGACAGTGTCCGTCTACCATATGGAGGTCCAGGGTTCAATCCCCAGGGCCTCATGACCCATGTGGTAAGCTGGCCCTCGTGCAGTGCTCCCACGTGCAAGGAGTGCCCTGCCACGCAGGACTGCCCCCACGTACGGGAGCCCCACACGGAAGGAGTGCGCCCTGCAAGGAGAGCCACCCAAGAGTGAAAAGAAAAAAGTGTAGCCGACCCAGGAGTGGCGCTGCACACACGGAGAGCTGAAGCAGCAAGATGACTCAACAAAAAAGAGACTGTTTCCCAGTGCCTCCAGATAATGCAAGCAGATGCAGAAGAACATACAGTGAATGGATACAGAGAGCAGACAATGGGGGGAAGGGGAGAGAAATAAATAAAATAAATCTTTGAAAAAAAAAAGTCGAGCAAAGAACTTAAACATGGATCTATGCAAAGAAATAACAAGTGCTGAAATGGAAAAACTGAAGGTAAAATAAAATTCATTTTTCCTTATTTTCTATTTTTATTTTGTTTAAAGCAATGTACTATATGTTTGTCACCTATACAAAAGTAAAATGTGTGCAAGAATAGCACAAAGGAAGTGGGGGAGATTGGGAATAAACTACTGTAAGGATCTTATACTACACATAAAGTGGTATAATATAATTTGAAGGTAGGCCTTGATTAAAGAAGTATATTATAAAACCCAGAACCACCACCAACATATTAAAAAAAGGTATAAATAAATAGGTCAATCGTGGAGATAAAGTGGAATCATAATAAATATCTGATAAATCCAAGAGAAAGGTAGAAAAAGATAAAAGACATAAAGAACAGATGGAAAAAATTAGCCAAGTGGTAGGTATTAATCCAAACATATCACAGTCACAAACAAGGAACAGGGCAGCTAAGAGACCGGGAGACTGGATTTTAAAAATAATTTATTGAGATATATTTCACAACATAAAATTCAACCATTTAAAGTGTACAGTGCATTGGTTTTAGTGTATTCACAGAGTTGTGCAAGCATCTGTCAAATTGGATTTTTTTTAAAAATAAGAAGTTGTGGGTTACAGAAAAATCATGCATAAAGTACAGGGTTTCCACATCCCCTCCTATTATTAACACCTTGCAATAGTGTGGCACATTTGTTACAGCTGATGATAGCACATTTTTATAACTGTATTATTAACTATACAGTCCATGGTTTACCTTAGGGTTCACTGTACTGTACTGTTCCATGGATTTTTTTTTTTTATTCTACTACATATATACAATCTAAAATTCCCCTTTTAACCACATTCAAATATATAATTCAATGCTGTTAATTACATTCACACTATTGTGCTATCACCACCACATTACCAAAACTTTACTATCATCCCAAACAGAAACTCTGACAATTTAAGGATTAACAACCTTCAGTTTGGATTTTTAAAAATATCCACCTATATGTTGTTTATCAGAGAAATAAGCATACTGTTAGACTGAAAGTAAAAGAATGGAAACCAATATATAAGGCAAACATTAAGCAAGAAACAGCCTGGAGAATTGTATTAAGACAAAATAGACTATATAAAAAAGCACCATTAACAATAATGATAATATACAATGATAATATTCACAAGAAAATATAGTAATTATACATTTATATACACCCGCCCCCCCCAAAAGGGTGACTCATAATATATTGGGACAAAAATAATTACCAGAATTCCAACGAGAAATGAATAAATTGTCAATCACATTAAGAGATATTAGAGAAGCAGACTTGGCCCAATGGATAGGGCGTCTGCCTTCCACATGGGAGGTCCGCGGTTCAAACCCCGGGCCTCCTTGACCCATGTGGAGCTGGCCCATGCGCAGTGCTGATGCGCGCAAGGAGTGCCCTGCCACGCAGGGGTGTCCCCCGTGTAGGGGAGCCCCATGCACAAGGAATGCGCCCCCTAAAGAGAGCTGCCCAGCGCAAAAGAAAGTGCAGCCTGGCCAAGGATGGCGCCGCACACATGGAGAGCTGACACAACAAGATGACGCAACAAAAGGAAACACAGATTCCCAGTGCTGCTGATAAGGATAGAAGCGGTCATAGAAGAACACAGTGAAGGGCGGCGGGGGGGGGAATAAATAAATCTTAAAAAAGAAAAGATATTAATACAACTTAGTAACTGACAGATCAGGCAACACAAAAAAATTAGAAAGGATATAGAAGTTTCAAATAGTCAAGTAAGAAGCTTTATCTAAGACTCAACAAACCACACTCTTTGACCATAATGCAATTAATTTATAGGTCAATAATGGTGAATTAGAAACGTACATATTTGGCAATATAAAAGACATCTTTAAACAACTCTTGGGTCAAAGAAGCAATCATAAAGAAAGCTAAAATATACGGAACTGAAAAATAAGGGAAAAAGTCTTATATTAGAAAAGACATAATAAGGAATTCAAGAAAAAAAAAGAAAAAGATTAAACCTTAACAATGTATAAGGATATAATAAAGATAAAAAGATAACTAAATTATAATATATAGAAAACAATAGTATAAACAAGGAAAATCAACAAAAATTTAAAACCCAGTCTTTAAAAAGATTAATTGGCAAACTTCCTATAAGACTTTTCAAAGAAAAAAAAGCACAAATAAATACTACTGAAAGTGGGAAAAAAAAAAGGGGACATAAATACAGAATTAGTGGGGATAGGTTTTTTGGAGGTACTGGGACCGGGCATTGAATTCAGGACCTTGTATGTGGGAAGTTGGTGCTCAAACACTGAGCTACACAGGTTTCCTGATCATTTTTTTTTTTTTAAGAAAACAGACTTTATTGCTCAGAAATTAAAAATGTAAGTATTAAACTGAGATAAGGTTATCAACATCAAACTAATTCTCTCCATCTGCTTCTATTCATCTGTCTTCTTGGCCAATTCATTTTTCTTCCCAAGATTGTTGCATGCCACACTTGAGGCTAAGAAGAATTTCTGAATACCACGACTATGGACCTGAACATTGATCTGCAGCTACCTATATGTTGTAACTTCAGGTACCTCTTAGAGCTGTTTTTTTTTTTTCAGCCATCTTTTTTTTGGAAAACATTTAACTGATAATTTTTTAAAAAAGAATACACTGAACAATTTTATGATATTTGAAAGTTTAGATGAAACGGAAAATTTCTTTGGAAAATATATATTATCAAAACAGAATTCATGAAGACACAGGAAACCTAAAAAGATATATAACCCTTCAAGTAGAATCAACAGTTACCATTCCCACAAAATAACATACATGACTGTTCAGTGTATAAATTCTAGCAAATATTAAAGTAACTATTAATTACAATCTTACATAAAATTTCCTAGAACACAAAAGGATAAACTATAACCCTACTCTTTCAAAAATGTTAGTTTAATGTTGGTCCCATAACCAGGTAAGAATATCCCCAAAAAGGAAACTGTGGTACAACCCAAATACATTTTTAATAAATATATGTACAAAATATCTAAATTGTTAAACCTGAAGCCAGCAATAGGCTTCTGTTGTTTGTTTCTGTGTATATGGTTTTATACCACAAAATTTTTTCAGTATTTTTATAACTATATTTCAATATAATGGTTTGCTTTGCAATCATATGTTATTTTATTTTATGCATGAAAAAACTATTATGATGATAAAGGGTCCATAGGCGTCAGACAGCTGAAGGGGTTTAAGGCACAAAAAAAGAGATAAGAACCCCCATACTTGAGAAACTCTTGAAGACATACACAAGGAAACATGTGCAAGAAAGTTCAGAGCAGCATGGTTTAGAGTAGCAATTAAGGAAAACAACAAAAAACCGTATACAAGAGGAGAGTGGCCTAATAAACTGAGGTATACTCAATAGATTGAATTTTCTAAAAAGTCCTTAAAAGGAAGGAACTGGAGCTACATATAACAAAATGGACAAATTCCATATTTTCTAGATGCTAGATACATGGGTGTTTTATATAATACTTTTAGGATGACTGATATACCACCACCATTACATGGCAATGTTTTTATTTTGCAATGAGAAAACTTCATGGATTATCATCTGTCCCATGGACTATCATCTGGATTTAAGAATTGCTACTTTACTGTCACCCTTGTATGAAAATCAATTCAAAATCACACTCATTTCTTAGGCATGATTCAAAGTACAATTTCCTTCAAAAGTCTTTCCTCAAACCATCAAGTTGCAATTCA
This sequence comes from Dasypus novemcinctus, assembly GCF_030445035.2. Lineage (NCBI taxonomy): Eukaryota > Metazoa > Chordata > Mammalia > Cingulata > Dasypodidae > Dasypus > Dasypus novemcinctus. The sequence goes on along the minus strand of NC_080681.1, from coordinate 33,488,051 downwards.
TTTTTTCCTCCTCTTCTATTTCTATCTAAATCTCTAAAGAGATTTCTGCATTATATTAAATATAGTTTTTGCACAGCTAACCTCTCAAGCGTAAGCCCTCTAATGGCTGAGACAGTGCTTTGCATTTTGCAAGGTCTCAAAACCATGTTTTACAAATGAATGAAGCGTGTATTTCATTCAGTTTTTGAAACTAAGCAAGATACTGTTTTTACAGCTTCATAGACGAAACTTGTGTTTTACCATTCTTTTCAAGTCAATACAAGAACACAGAAGTGACTGAAGCAGGTATTTCATTCAGTTTTTGAAACTGCACAAGATACTGGTTTTGCAGCTCACTAGATGAAACTTGTGCTTTAACATTGTTTTCAAGTCAATAAAAGTACATTCAAGTATATTTTTAAAAACATGTTTGTTGAATCAACCTCTATTCACTCTGAAATAAACAGTGAACACAGGCTTAAGAGCTGTATTTATATTTTTAATATCAATACCATCACATTCTAAAATCTACTCTTCTACTCTCCACAATCTTAAAGTGTCTCTTTAAAAATCAAGCAAGATACTGTCTCATGTTATTTTTAATTATACCAGAAAATACAAGGAAACAACTTTGAACAATGTAAAACCAGATATGTTTATTGTAAAGGAATCATATTCATGTGATTATGTTCGAATTAGGATGATCATTTTGGACACAGGTATACAAAATGATAAATGAATTACCTATGCCCCCTACTGACTGAATAAATATTTTGAAAACCAAATAACTTTCAAAGAATATGTGGAATATGGTCCACACATAAGTACCAAATAAAAACCAAATATGCTTTTAAATGCAAGTAGGTTTCACAAAAAGGCCTTTCCACATCTTAAGTCAAGTATATTTAAAATAAGATTTATTAGAGAAACAGGGACTTAAGAAGAAAGAAGTGCAATTCTGGAACTGAATACTAAGGGTCACCACATAACACAACTTCAAGATGCAGCATTCATATTATATCCCACATCAGTGGTTCTCAATCAGGGGTGATTTTGTCCCCCCCTACGTGCCCCCCATGGAACACTTGGAAATATCGGGAAGTATTTTTGGTTGTTACAACTAGGTGTGGGGGATGCTACTGGCCTCTAGTGGGTAGACACTAGGGATGCTACTAAACATCCTACAACGCATAGGACAAGGAATTATCCAGTCCAAAATGTTAAAAATGCTGAGGTTGAGAAATTTTACATGAATGTTCCTACTCGAATTGTATTAAAAAGGCTACTCTATGAATTTTATCTAATAAAAGTCAAATTGAATTTTGTGACCTGCTTAAATTTTGTTGACTGGGTCAAAGAATAGACTAAAATTTCTGAAAGCAAAGAACACAAATTTTAGCCCTCTTCATTCAGGCTAGAAAATTGCAGCTTACAGTTCAACATATCTATCCGAGGGATGATACAACCTGTGTGGTCTAACAATATTTTTTAGCGTTTAAATTTAAAGCTAATGGTTTTCCCATCATACCTGAGTTTCCATCTCCATCATCCTTTGTTTTATTTCTTTTATTTCTGCCTGTGTTTCAGCTTCTCTGAGTCGAATGGTCATCAGTTCATCTTGTAACTCATTCACTGCATTTTTCTTAGGTGGGTCTTTCCACCTCCCAGTAGTACGAGCTAAGTGGCGCTAAAACAAAAAAGTATACTGCAACAAAGTATTCTCAGCATCAAAATAAGCTTACTTTACTGAGCACTTACCCTGATCCCAATACTATAACAAGCACTTTCTACCCATTATTTTATTAAATACCCAGAAGATCTTAAGAGTTAAGCACTTAATTTTACTTGTAAGAATATGGAGACAAGGTGATTAAATAACTTCATAAAGGTCACAGCCAATAAGTCAAAGAGCTGGGATATAAACTCCAAGGCATTTCAATTTTTCTCTCTTCTCCAATGTAAAAAACATGGTTTTTACTCTAACTTAGTATAAGAGAGTTTAACCACATTATCTTTAGTGAAATCCTCCCCAGTGGAAGAATTGTTAGAGAAGGAATATAGAGATTACCAATAGCATTTCTCAAAATATTTTTAGTTAAGGAACAGGTTTTGTTTTGTTTTTAAATTTCAAACTCATTGAGGCCTGATAGTTTTGCAAAATACAATAAAAATTTCATGGCCATGTCAAGGACTAATTTCATACTATGCTAAATGTCACCTAAAATTCAAAACAAGACCACTATTTTCAAACTATGTGGAGTGTTGTTTTTTTCCTTCCCTCTTCTCTTGTAAGTCCTGTTTTTTTTTTCTTTTGTTCCTTGTCACCAGTTTCCCTGTTATGTGAGGAAATTTGTGTGCATGTAACCAGCTAAATGTCTGATTTATTCTGTGACACAGTAATTTTTAAAAGAAGTTACAAACTTATAGAAAAATTTATAAGGATGTTACTCTCTAATGTTTCACAACGATCAACAATAAAGTATGACTATTAAGAAATACATACTATATAAAAGGAATGTTTTCATTCAATTCTTAGGAAAAGTTGCTATAATTTTACAATGTTGTAACAAAAATATGACCTGATTTCTATTTTATATTTTATTTCATTATAAGAACTAAGAAGGGAGAAATACTTTAAATGTACTTTCAATTTATAAATGTGTTCAGTTTTGTACCTTAAGCAGGTTCTTTCTCTCTTTAAACACATATCTTAATGTTAGTAATCAGCTACTTAAACTCTGGCAAATTGGATATTCTGTTACTCAATTTAAAAAGCACACAAAATACATTGATATACCTGCCAGTGTTCCTCTAAATCCTTGACTTGCTGTCTAAGTTCTTTCAAACCCATAATAGCTTCTGCTTCTCTCAGTTTCACAGCAATGAGTTCTTCCTGGAGCCTTGCAATGTTATTCTCATCAGGTAGGGAGTTGTTCCTCTAAAGCAAGAGAAAACTTAATTTGGGATTGTTAAGAAATAAAATAAAATACAGGCTATATAATAAGGAGTTATTTTGTCCCATACATAATTATACTTAATTTTCATAACTGCTTTATTGACATATAATACACATATCATAAAATTTACTCTTTTAAAGTATATAAGTCAGTGCTTTTTTAGTATACTCACAGGGTTGTGCAACCATCAACATTATCTAGTTTCAAAATATTTTCAGCACCCAAAAAGAAACCTCGTACACATTATCATTGACGTCATTCCCACCCCTCCACCAGACAATCACTGAGTTACTATCTGTCTCTATGGATTTGTGTATTCTAGGTATTTCATATAAATGAAATCATACAATATGTGGTTCATCCATGTTGTGGCATGTAACAGTACGTCATTCCTGTTTATTGCCAAATTATACTCCACAGTATGGATATATCACATTTTATTTATCCATTCATTAGATGATAGAAATTTGGATTGTTTCCACTTTTGGGTTATTATGAATAATGCCATGAATGTCATACGTAAGTTTTTGTGTGGCTATGTATTTTCAATTTTCTTGAGTATATACCTAAAAATAAAATTGCTAGGTCACATGGTAACTCTACATTTAACTTTCAAGAAACTGCTGAACTGTTTTACAAAGCAGCTGCACCATTTTACATTCCTACCAGCAATGTGCAAGGATATTTACATTTAATTTTGAGAACACAGAAAGTCCAACTCTTCTTTGTTAATAAAATCACAGAGTTATGGAGCAACAGGATTAAAACTATTTTTCAATAGGACAATACACCTATTAAACTCTAATTAGGGCTCCAAATAAAGCATAAAATCAATTATACTTTACATTTATGAAAAAGAATAGTCAAAAAAATCTACTTTTGTTGTATTTTATTAGCATGTCACTTTGTAATAGGGTATCAATTACCTGTGCATTAGTCACTATATCAACAAACAAGAATACAGAGGTGATCTAAATATTTAACAGGCACAAGACTTAAATCAATAATATAACTGGGTATTAAACTGCTCTGGGGAGTGGCCAAGAGATCCAAACTTAGGTCCTAGAAAAAGCTCTTCAGATAAACTGAGGTACTATTGCAATTTCTAGGCTTACTTCTATGAAATACTCTATCTCTAAAATATTTTGTGGTAGACATGAAGACTGACATAGAGGGATGACAGAATAAACTTATTTTTGCTAACTACACATTCTTATGATGGATTTTAAACATTTTCTCAATTGAAAATCAGAAATGTAATACTTTAAAAGATCAGGGACACTTCTTCATTTCTACCAAATATTCAAAATGTTACTGACTGAAAGACCCAGATTCTTCATCTAAATCATGAAGTTGAAAATAGCCCACAGACCAAATATTCTTTAGGAATTTCTTGCTAGCTTTTCCCCCAACAAATGGAATATGGAACTTTCCAAAAACAATATTAAAATACCAAGTAGATTTCGAGTAAAAATTATTCTACTACTGATTCTAGTTAAACTCTGTCCATTTCATTAAGAACATAGTTAGGAACAACCTGAGACTATTGTCATTTCTATTATCTAAGGCTTTGATTCAACAGCTAGATACTATGTAGGGGTGAAAAGAAGCCCAGACCATAAATGCTTACTCATGAGGTCAAAGCATTTTAAAGCTAAAAGAAATCTTGAGAGACCATCTAGCATGCCTTTCATTTTAATAATGAGAAAACAGAGATTCAGAGTTTGTAATTTAGAACACAGAAGGTTATAAGGAAACTAAAAGCTTTTTTATTTCTATTACTTATCTAACCTTTGATATTCTTTGATATCCATGAAGGACGTAAACTAGCTTCTGTAAGTACACCTTGGGTTAAGGGGAACATTCTATATACCCTAAAATGGAAAATTCTAACTTGGACAGTCTTGATGGTTATACTCACATGAAATTTTTCCTGAAATGTCTGTATATTAATTCTATCTTACCTCTTCCATATGAAGATATTACAATATTTGAAGACAAGAGATAATTTCCGCCCCTAAGTTTCTCTTCTTCAACATCTAAATAGTCTTCCTATGAGAATGATGCTGGTTGTTTTCTTCTAAAAGGGCTCTAATCTCCATTTTTGCCCCTAAATATGGGGCCTTGGATAGCGTAATAGCAACAATGAATAATTGGCAAATTTATCATTTTTTTCCCTTTCCTTACTTGGTAACTGATATGGAAGGTTTTTAAAGTGTAAAAACACCAATTCAACTCAATTATTCAATTAAGTACTTAACAAATATCACGTATTCCCTCTAATTCGGGAGTGACAGTGTTTATGTTCTTCTTACCTTTTCTATATCCAGGACTTTATCCTGCATCTCCTTGAGTGCACACTGAGACTCTGCTTCACTCAGTCGGGCTTGGACCAATTCCTTCTCCAGCTGTAGCACAAAATCTTCATTGTAGTTGGAACTGCATTTATGCTACAAATTAAAGACATAAATTGGAATTTCATGGAAGTATGAACATATATATATAGTAAAAATAAATGCAATTACATGACATAGTTAATAAAGGTAGCCAAAGAGTAAATGTTCCACCTACGCAGCATTCCCAGCATATCTCCAATTAACTTTCCAAAGAGTCAAAATCCCAGTTTTCATCAAGTTATTGGGTTTTGGCAACTAGTGATTACATTGATAAAAATCAATTCACAGGGGATAAAAATCTCCTTTTATCAGTCATCCATCTAGTTATTCAAAATTTGTTTTGATTCTAGAGATCTAAAACTATACAATGTTAGCCACGTGTGGCTACTGAGCATTTGAAATGTGGTTAGTACAAACTGAGACAGACTAGAAATGTAAAATAGAAACTGGATTTTGAAAACTTCATATGAAAAAAAGAATGTAAAATATCTAAATAATCCCTATTAGTTACATGTTGAAATATCTCGAATATTAACCAAAAAAATTATTGAGGTTAATTTCACCTATTTCTTTTCTTTTTTAAAATACATTTTTATTACAGAAATTGTGAACTTAACAAAACAATCATGCACATGTATAGAATTCCCATACAACACCCCTTCACCAACACTCCACACTGTAATGGAACATTTGTTACAGATTATGAAATAATATCACCAAACTATTACCACCAACCATGGTCCATAGTGTCTATTTCGCAAACTTTTTCCATACAACCCCATTATCAACACAGTACATCTCTGGCATTGATGCAAGAATATTATAGTATTGCTGTTAGCCACACTCCATAGGCCACTCCAGTTGTATTTTTCCCCATACTTCTCCACATTTCCACAACCCTGCAATAGTGGACCTAGTACATATGTTCTAGCTCTTGCATCTGTACCATCAACCACAATTCTCATCCACCTCTGGGTTCACTGTGATATTCAGCCCTTCGATTATTCTCTAGCTTTCTTTCAACTGACATTTACATCCCTAGCCTATCTTTTCCAGCCTCAATCCCATTTATAAACCAGCTACTACTTACTATATAATATACTACCATCAACTCTATCCATTTCTACACTTCTACAGTCAATTAAAATGTCTACATATATAATAAGCATCAGCAGTCCTTCTCAGTCCCCCTCTTATCTCCTAATAACTTATACTTCAGGTTTAAACTCCATGCATTTATTCTTCACATTTAGTTCATATTAGTGTAACAATGCAATAACTGTCTTTTTACTTCTGGCTTACTTCACTCAGCATAATGTCCTCAAGATTCATTCATGTTCTTTGTGTCCCAATTTCATTTCTTCTTAAAGAAGCATAGTACCCCATTGTATGTGTGTATTTCATTTTGTTTATCCATTCATTGGCTGATGGACATGGGTTGTTTCCATCTTTTGGCAATTGTGAATAAGGTCACCATGAACATCGGTGTGCAGATGTCTGTTCGTGTCACAGCTTTCAGTTCTTCTGGATGTATTCCTAGTAGAGGAATTGCTGGATCATATGGCAGTTCTATATTTAGCTTCCTGAGGAACTGCCAAACTGTCTTCCACAGAGGTTGCACCATTTTACAATCCCACAAATAGTGAAGGAGTTTCCCTATTTCATCACATCCTCTACAGGACTTACTGTTTTCTGTTACCAACCCTTGTTTTGGTTGTTGCGGTTGTCTGCTTGTTTTGTTGTTGTTGTTTTCTTTTCCTTGTTGTCTCTTTTTTCTTTTAGAGGCATCGGAAATCAAACTTGGGATCTCCCATGTGGGGCGGGCACTCAGCCGCTTGAGTTACATCTGCTTCCTTTACTGTTGTTTTTTTTTTTTTAATGATAAGTCATTCTATATTATTTGAGATGATACCTCATTGTTATTTTGATTCGCATTTCCCTAATAGCTAGTGATAGGGAACATTTTTTCATGTGCTTTTTTGGCAATTTGTATTTCCTCTTTGGAGAAATGTCTATTGTATCTTTTGTCCATTTCTTAATTGGATTGCTTGCTCTTTTATTGTTGAGTTGCACGATCTCTTTATATAGAATGGAAATCAAACCCTTATCAGATACATGATTTCCAAATATTTTCTCCTGTTGAGTGGCCTGCCTTTTCACCTTCTTGAAGAAGTCCTTTGAATCACAAAAGTGTATGAGATTCCGTTTATCCATGCTTGTTTTCATCACTTGTGCTTTCAGGGTAAGGTTTAAGAATGCACCACCAACCACGCGGTCTTGAATATGCTTTTGTACATTTTCTTCTAGGAAATGGTTCCTTTTTTTTTTTTTTTTAAAGATTTTTCTTTCTCTCCCCTTCCCTTCCCCCCCTCACCGCCCCCCTGCTCCAGTTGTCTGCTCTCTGTGTCCATTTGCTGTGTGTTCTTCTGTGTCCGCTTCTATTCTTGTCAGCAGCACCGGGAATCTGTGTCTCTTTTTGTTCCGTCATCTTGCTGCGTCAGCTCTCCATGTGTGCAGCACCACTCCTGGGCAGGCTGAACTTTATTTCGCACTGGGCGGCTCTCCTTATGGGGTGCACTCCTTGCACGTGGGGGTCCCCTACATGGGGACACTCCTGTGTGGCACGGCACTCCTTGTGTGTATCAGTACCGCACGTGGGCCAGCTCCATACAGGTCAAGGAGGCCCTGGGTTTGAATGGTGGACCTCCCATGTGGTGGACACTCTATCCGTTGAGCCAAGTCTGCTTTCCTGTTCTTTTTACATTTAAGATTTATTTTTATTTATTTCTCTCCCCCCCCGCCCCCCCACCCAGTTGTCTGTTTCTGTGTCTATTCGCTATGTGTTCTTCTTTGTCCGCTTCTGTTGTAGTCAGCAGCATGGGAATCTGTTTCTTTTTGTTGCATCATCTTGTGTGTCAGCTCTACGTGTGTGCGGTGCCATTCCTGGGCAGGCTGCACTTTCTTTGACGCTGGGCGGCTCTCCTTACAGGGCATACTCTTTGCGCATGGGGCTCCCCTATGCAGGGACACCACTGCGTGGCAGGGCACTCCTTGCGTGCATCAGCACTGCGTGTGGGTCAGCTCCACACGGGTCAAGGAGGCCCAGGGTTTTAACCGTGGACCTCCCATGTGGTAGACAGATGCCCTAACTACTGGGCCAAGTCTGCTTCCCTATATTTAGGTCTTTGATACATCTTGAGTTAATTTTTGTATAAGATATGAGACAGGGGTCCTCTTTCTTTCTTTTGGCTATGGATATCCAGTTCTCCCAGCACCATTTGTTGAATGCACTGTTCTGTCCCAGATGGGTGGGTTTGACAGGCTTGTCAAAAATCACTTGACCATAAATGTCAGGATCTATTTCTGAACCATCAATTCAGTTCCATTGTCTCTGTTTCTACTTTATGCCAGTACCATGATGTTTTTACCATTGTAGTTAGGTGATAGGATTTAAAGTCTGGAAGTGAGAGTCCTTCAACTTTGCTTTACCTTTTTAAGATGTTTCTGGCAATCTGGGGCCCCTTACTCTTCCAAATAAATTTGATAATTGTGGTTTCCATTTGTTAAAAAAAATGCTAGTGGAATTTTTATCGGGATTGCACTGAATCTGTATATCAATTTGGGTAGAACTGACATCTTAATGACATACAGTCTTCCAGTCCCTGAGCATGGAATGTTTTCCAATTATTTAGTTATTTTCTGATATCTTTTTAACAATCCTGTGTAGTGTTCTGAATACAAGTGCTTTACATCCTTGGTTAAGTTTATTCCTAAATATTTGATTCTTTTAGTCACTATTGTAAACAGAATTTTTTCCCTGACTTCCTCCTTAGATGGCGCATTACTAGTGTATAGAAACACCACTGATTTTTGTATCTTGATTCTTGTGTCCTGACACTCTACTGAAATAGTTTATTAGCTCTAGCAGCTTTGTTTTAAAGTTTTCAGGGGAAGCAGACCTGGTCCAGTGGTTAGGGCATCATCCATCTACCATATGGGAGGTCCGCGGTTCAAACCCTGGGCCTCCTTGACCTGTGTGGAGCTGGCCCATGCACAGTGCTGATGTGCACAAGGAGTGCCATGCCATGCAGGGGTGTCCCTGCACAGGGGAGCCCCACGTCCAAGGAGTATGACCCATAAGGAAAGCCGCCCAGTGTGAAAGAAAGTGCAGCCTGCCCAGGAATGGCGCTGCACACAGGGAGAGCTGACACAACAAGATGAGGCAACAAAAAGAAACACAGTGCCGCTGACAACAACAGAAGTGGGACAAAGAATATGCAGCAAATAGACACAGAGAACAGACAGCTGGGGCGGGGGTGGGGGGAAAAGGGGAGAAAAATAAATCTTTTAAAAAATATAAATTTTTCAGGACTTACTAGGTAAAGGAGCATATCATCTGTAAATAGTGAAAGTTTTACTTCTTCTTTTCCAATCTGGATGTCTTTATTTTTCATTGCCTAATTGCTCTAGCTAGAACCTTTAAGCACTATACTGAAAAAGTGGCGTTTTTTCCCTCGTCTCTACAGTAAAGCGTTCAGTCTTTCATCAGAGTACAATGTTAGCTGTAGGTTTTTCAAACATGGCCTTTATTGTGTTGAGAAAGTTTCCTTTAATTCCCATATTTGGTAGTATTTTTATCAAGAAAGGATGCTGTTTTTTGTCAAATGCCTTTTCTGCGACAATCAATAGGATAATGAGATTTTTCTTCTTAGATTTATTAATGTGGTCTATTATGCTGATTGACTTTCTTGTGTTGGACCACTCTTGCATGTCTGGTTTAAAACCCACTTGAGCAAGATGAATAATTATTTTAATTGATTTGATTAGTAAGTATTTTGTTGGGGATTCTTTCGTCTGTCTTCATTAGGAAAATGGGTCTGTAATTTTCTTTTTTTTATAATATCTTTTTCTGGCTTTGGTATTAGGGTGATATTGGCTTCAATGATGAGTTTGATAGCATGCCTTCTTGCTATATTTTTTGGAAGATCTTGAGAAATATTCTTATTAAATCTTCTTTCAATGTTCGAATGATTGGTAGAACTCACCGATGAAATCATCTCATCCTAGGCTTTTATTTTGGGGAGGTTTTTTAATGACTGTTTCAATCTCTTGTGATTGGTCTGTTGAGGTCTTCTATTTCTTCTAGGGTCAGTAGAGGTTGTTTATATGTTCCTAGATTTTTTTCTATTTTGTCTACATTTTCTAGTTTTTTGGTGTACAATTGTTCATAGTATTCTCTTATGATCTCTTCTATTAACATGGGGTCAATAGTAATGTCCCTGATTTCATGTTATTTCCTATATTTGCATCTTCTTTTTTTCTTTGTCAGTCTAGCTAAGCATTTGCTGATTTTGTTAATTTTCTAAAAGAACCAACTTTTGATTTTGTTAATTGTTTTTTTTCTTCAATTCCATTTATTTCTGCTCTGCTCTTTGTTATTCATTCCTTCAACTTGCTCTGGGATTAGTTTGCTGTTCTTTTTCTAGTTCCTCCAGTTGTGTAGTTAGGACACTGCTTTTAGTTCCTTCTAATTAATGTAAACATTGTGAGACACAAATTTCCCTCTCATAACTGCCTCCACTGTATCCCATAGATTCTGATAAGTTGTGTCCTCATTTTCACTCATCTTGAGATATTTACTGATTTCTCTTGAAATTTCTTCTTTGACCCGCTGATTATTTAAGAGGGGGTTGTTTAATTTTCATATATTTGTGAATTTTCCCTTTTGTTGCCTCTTGTTGATTTCCAACTTTATTCCATTCTGATAAGAGAAAGTGCTTTGTATCATTTCAATCTTGTTGAATTTATAGAGATCTGCTTTGTGATCCGAACATATGGTTTGTCCTGGAAGAAGATCCATAAGCACTTGAAAAATGTATATGCTGCTGTTCTGGGGTACAGTGTTCTGTATATGTCTATTAGGTTTAGTTCATTTATATTATTCAAGATCTCTTTCTTTATTGATCCTCTGTCCACATGTTCTATCCAATGCTGAGAGTGGTGGATTGACATCTCCAACTATTATTTTAGAGTTATCTACTTCTCCCTTCAGTTTTGCCAGCGTTTGCCTCATTTATCCTGGTTAGGTGCATGTACATTTATGATTGTTTTTTTCTTCCTGATGGATTAACCCTTTTATTAATATTTAATGTCCTTCCTTGTAATAACAATTTTGCTCTTAGTGTCTATTTCATCCAATATAAGCATAGTTACTCCAGCTTATTTTGTTGTTGTTAATGCATCCATGGAATATCTTTTTCCAGGCTTTCACTTTCAATTTATTGGTATCCTTGGGTCTAAAGTGAGACTCTTGAAGAGAGCATATAGATGGCTCATATTTTCTTATCCATTCAGCCAGCCTGTGTCTTTCAATTGGGGAGTTTAATCCAGTAACATTTATTACTGTAAAAGCAGTTCTTATTTTATCCATTTTGATTTGGGTTTCCTCTATCATATTTTATTTTCACCACTCTTTTTATACTTTTGGTTACCTTTACTGACATAATCCAGACTCTCTTTGAAGCCTCTCTCTCCTGTCTTTTCTTTTCAGTCTGTAGTACTCCCTTTAGTAGTTCTTGCTAAGCTGGTCTCTTTGTTATAAACTCTCTCAGTTTCTGTTTATCTAAATATTTTAACTTGCCCTCATTTTTGAAAGACAATCTTGTTGTATATAAGATTCTTGGTTGGCAGCTTTTCTCTTGCTGTATCTTAAGTATATCATACCACTGTCTTCTTGCCTCCATGGTTTCTGATGAGAAATCAGCACTTAATCTTATTGGGTATCCCTTATATGTTAAACACTGCTTTTTTCTTACTGATCACAGATTTCTGTCTCTGGCATTTGACATTCTAATTAGTATGTGACTTGCAGTAGGTCTATTTGGATTTATTTGGATAAGACTTGGACACGGATATCTATGTCCTTCAATAGGGCTGGGAAATTTTCTACCATTATTTCTTCATATGTTCCTTCTGCCTCTTTTCCATTCTTTTCTCCTTCCAGGACTCCCATAACAAGTTTGCATGTCTCTTGCCATCATTTAGTTACCTGAGACCCTGTTCAACTTTTTCCATTCTTTTCATCTGTTCTTTTGTATATTTGCTTTCAGAGGCCAGGTCTTCAAGCACACTCATCCTTCCTTCTGCCTCCTCACATCTGCTGTTATACGCTCTGGTGTATATTTAATTTCATTGATTTTGGCTTTTGTTCCTATAAGATCTGCTACTTTTTATGTATGTTTTCACATTTTTCTTTGTGCTCACCCAATGCCTTCTTAATATCCTTTCTTTAGCCATCTCATTGAATTTATTAAGGAGATTTGGTTTAACATCTATGATTAGTTATCTCAATTCCTTTTTGTCATCTGGAGTCATCGATAATTGTTCCCTTAACTGGGCCATATCTTCCTGTATCTTGGTATGGATTACAATTTTTTGTTGGTGTCTTGGCATCTGGCTTACTAGATGTATTTATTCTGGGTGCAGTTTCTTTAGTTTAGGGTTTTCTTGCCCTTTCTCCCTTGCTGGTTGTATAGCAGGAGCCAAAGATGTAGTTGGTGCTATAAGTTGTGGAGGCTGAAGCTGACTGTGTTGCTCCAGGAACTGATGAAGCTTCTCCCACCTCTCTCTGCTGCCCGGGGTAGGGACAGAGCTGCAGCTGTAATAATCTAAGTCATGCAGGCTAAGACCACCTGTAGTTGCCCAGAGAGACTGATGGAGCTGAGGTGTGGGCAGCAATCAATGCTGTGTAGGTCCAAATTGAACAGTTGCCTAGGTAGACTGATGTAGCACCAGCCCCTCTCCTCCCTGCCAGGGGAGGCGATGGACTCTCTGGAGTGAACAATAATCTAATATGTATGGGTCAAATGCATCTGCAGTTGCCCTGAGAGGCTCAGGGAGTACTGTCCCTTCTGCCCTTTTAGGGGTGGGAATGGAACCACCAATGCCCAACAGTTCAGCCCCTGTAGGCTGAGAGTACCTGCCATTGCCTGGGGAGGCTGAGGAACCATCAGTCCCTTCCTGTTGGGCAATGAGGATGGATCCATAGGCGCCCAGTAGTCCAGGATGTGCAGTCTGAAAGTGCCTGCCATTGTCTGGAAAGGCTGAGGAAACGGCTCCCCTCCTATCCTACTTGGGGGCAGGGGTGGAGCTACAGGTGTCTAACTATTCAGTCTGTGTGGGCTGAAAGCACCTACAGTTACCCAGAGAGGCTGAGAAAACACAGTCCCTCTCTTGTCCTATTGCTGATGGTAGTGAAGCCACAGGCAACCAACAGTCATATTTGTATAGGCCAAAAGCACCTGCAGTTACCTAGATAGGCTGAGGAAACACCAGTCCCCTCCTATCCTATGGGGTTGGAGGGGTGAAGATGGAATCAAAGGCATTCAATTAGTTCTTGTAGGCTGAAAGCACCTGCAGTTGCCCAGAGAGGCCGAGAAAACATAGCTTCTCTCCTATCCTATTGGTTTATGGGGATGGAGTCCCAGTTGTCTGACCATTCAGTTTATGCTGGCCAACAGTGCCTGCAGCTGCCCAGAGAAGCTGGTGCAGGTCCCCTCAGCATCTACCATGTCAGAGGTGTGGCTAGGGCTTATAATAGAGCTGCAATCAAATCTGGTGGAAAGAAGCTGGTCCCTAACAGCACTATGATTTTCAATCAGCCCCACTTCCCCTCCTGCCAGGGGTGGAATTAAAATGGCAACTACCGGCCTCTTTCTAACTTGGACAGATTCAGATTTTATCTGTTCTTAGGATTATACTTTAGCCAGCCAAATTTACTAATCAGTAGCTGAAGTCAGTGCCCAACTGTCTCTCCCTCCCTATTTTTGGGAAATGGAGCTTCCAACTCCAGCCACAGAATAGCTCCCAAGGCGGCTTGCACCTACAATGAAGGATAGGCACTGGCCTCCATGAGGTGGCATGCTCTATTCACAAATCTTCTCTGCAAATGGGCAGTCTCCTTCTTCCCTTTATTCAAGGTTGTTGCAGGATGCTCTTCTGGTCTTCCTGGGGTCCCCAAACAGGTGCTTTGATAGCTCTGGGTGATTACTAACTGCCCTGTAGGATATACCGACTCTTGTAGTGCCTTACTCTGCTGCCATCTTGGCCCTCCCAGATCTCTTTTTATTCTTTTTAATGTGACTACTAGAAAATTAAAAATCATATACATAGCTCACATTATATTTATACTGAACAGCACTGTTAAACTATAGAAGACAACTACACATGTACTGAAAATTCTACTGTAACCTAAAGAAAATAAAACAAAGATACCCATAATTAACGTGAACCATCTTAAATCCTAAATTCTAATATAGTAAAAATTCATTTTCTTAGAAAAGTATATCTCTTTAAAGATATTCACAGAAAACTGCTGGAGGCAGAAAAAAATGGATGCTGTACTAAGAAATTAATCACAGGAAGCAATAAATCTTATAATTTGCTTTCCGATTCTATCTGTAACATAATACCAACAAAAACCAGTTAATAAATTCTTTTTTAAAAAGGTTTCCATACAAAAACTACTCTACAAAAGAAAAAAAAAAAAGTCCAATTCACGATTATCAAAGACTTCATTAAATAGTCTATTATTTCAAATTTGTTTGATGTGGGAAGTGGACTTGGCCCAATGGATAGGGTGTCTGCCTACCACATGGGAGGTCCAAGGTTCAAACCCTGGGCCTCCTTGACCTGTGTGGAGCTGGTCCATGCACAGTGCTGATGCGCGCAAGGAGTGCCCTGCCTCTTTTGGAATTAAAACACCCAAACTGTAGGTGCCATAATTTATTTATTGAGATCATAGTTATTGTATGGGTACTACTAGGACTTTCTCTCCTTAATATGAAGCCCTGCAAAAGGTAATTCATATATGTTTGCCAAGACTTTATATTAGGATAGCCCCAAGCACAGATGAAAGCCAATCAGAGCACATGAAAATGGAATCCTTGATCTGGTGTAAGCCAACTGATCCAATCAACCACAAAAAACTACAGAAGTATTAGAAACTAAATTTTAAACTAAATTCACAAAGAGCTAAAAGCCTTGGATAAAAGTTACTCGGGAAAACATCTTATGGTTTTTTTATATACCAAAACATACTATGTTAACATTCTGAATTATCATTCTAAATGTATTATGTAATTTTCCACCATCTATACCGTCTACAAAACACAATTCTTCGTTCAGATGTCATCATGATGAAGATCATTTATGACTCTGCAAATTAAAGAGGGTCTAAAGAGTATCAAGTTTTTCTGGTGGTACAATAAATAAGACACTGTATATTTTTGGTTTATGTCTGATTTAACAGTTCTCCATATCTTTCTTTCTACTGTCAAAATTAAAGCTGTCCTTTTTCTGTAACTTCCAATCTTACCTTTAATGTGGTTCTCTGGTTTTGGTGTTTAATGATGCCTCTAATGATCAATACTTGCTTCTCTCTTACTAGCAATATTCTTACCATTTTTGGGTCATGGACTCTTTAGGAATCAACTGAAGGTCATCGAACTCTTCTCCAAAAATTATACTCACAAATAAAACTTTGCATAGAATTTCTGATCTCCTTCAAGCTATCCATATACCACAAGTTAAGAACTTCTGCTCCTAAAAAGTACTCC
Organism: Dasypus novemcinctus; assembly: GCF_030445035.2. Classification (NCBI taxonomy): domain Eukaryota; kingdom Metazoa; phylum Chordata; class Mammalia; order Cingulata; family Dasypodidae; genus Dasypus; species Dasypus novemcinctus. The sequence continues at coordinate 33,472,103 of NC_080681.1, read as the reverse complement.
CTTTAATTCTCTGGCTATTTCTATGATCATCAGTTTCAAGTAGGAGAAGATCCTGGATCTCTGATAACAAGAATTACCACTCTCAAAAGCTCTAGTTTCTGACTGACTGCTGGTTATTTCCATGTGAATATTTTACACTCAGAGCAAACTTATTTCAAAGGTTGATCATCTTTTAACCCAAAATTTCCTTCCTTGTTTTCCTTCCTTGTTACTGGCCTGAAACTCCTCACCTGAATACTCAGTGTTGAAGCCTGTCACAGTGCAATAAAATTTTTCCACATAAAGTCCTTCCCTTGCCATTTTCCCCCTTTTCATTTTCCATAATAACGTTAGCAACTAGTCTCTGACTTCCATTTTGACCTTATATCCACTGTGTATGCTGCACCAGAGTACCCTAAAACACCATCTTTATCATGTAATTTCTTCAATTTAAAACTTCTAATTGCTCTCTGTTGTTCAAGGGATAAATTCTAAATTCAATATATTATATTTATTTTTCCTTCTATACCTCACCCTTCTTTCCACAACCCTCTGCAACCTAGCTTAACTCTTCATCTCTTCATAAAAACTGTTCTAATCACTAACAATATAAATATCAAATAACAATATAAAAATCACAGTAGTATTGACTACAGTAATCAAGACAGTGTGGTATTTATGAAATAGACAAACAGATCAATGGACTAGAATAGAGAACCCAGAAATAAAACATACAAATATAGTTAACTGATCTTTGACAAAGGAGAAAGGCAAATCAATGGAAAACGGAAACTCTTTTTCAACAAATGGTGCTGGAACAAATGGACATCCACATGTAAAAAAATATATAAAAACAAAAGAACCACAGACCTTATAAATTTCACAAAAATTAACTCAAAATCGATCATGGACCTAAATGTAAAATCATAAAATTTCTGGAAGATAACATAGGTGAAAATCTAGGTGATCTTGGGTTTAGCAATGATATTTTAGATACAATAACAAAGAAAGATTCTAAAAATGAAAAATATATTAGACTTCTCATAAATTAAAAACCATTGTGCATTAAAAGACATTTAAAAAGTGAAAAGACAACCTACAGAATGGGAGAAAATATTTGTAAGTCCTATCTGTTAAGGGTTTAAAACAGAGCATGCATAAAGAACATTGACACTAAACCAAAAGACAACAAAAACAAAAGATAAATGTTCATAGCAGTATTATTCTAACAATAGCCAAAACGTAGGAAGACTGCAAGTGTCCATCAACAGATTAAAGGATAAACAAAAGGTGGTACATGTATGTTGTCTGTGTATAATATATACATATGTATATAATGGAATATTATTCAGCTGAAAAAATAAAGTTCTGAAACATGTTTTAACACGGATGAACCTTGAAAACATTATGCTAAGTAAAATAACCCGGGCACGAAAGGACAAATTTTATATGATTCCACTTACATGCAATACCTAAAAAAGGAAAATTCTCAGAGACAGAAAGTAAATTACAGGTTACCAGGGCCTGAGGGGGATGGGTAGTTTTCTGTTCAGAGAAACGAAAAATTTTTGGAAATAGTGGTGATGGTTGCACAATATTGTTAATAAAATTAATGTACACCTAAAAATGGTTATAATGTCAAATTTTTAAACTTATTTTTAAATTTCTTTTATTTGCCTTTTCCAATTTTTTTATTTTTAAAATTTTTGTTTTTTAGTTTTAATTTTGTTGTTCTTATGTTTGTACTTTTTTGTTATTTTTGTATTTCTTTTTTGTTATTTTATTTTTGTAATTTCTTTTTGCTTTTTGTTACTTTTTACTTATTTTTTATTTTTCTGTCTTTTTTGTTTTTGTTATTTTTAATAATGATTTAAAAAAAAATTTTTTTTAGGAGGTACTAAGGATTGAACCCAGGACCTCATACATAGGAAGTAGGTGTTCAACCACCAAGTTATAATACATCTGTTCCCCAATGAGCTGTTTTGTTCATTTGTTTGTTTTTAGGGAGTACCAGAGTTTGAACCCAGGACCTTTGTACATGGGCACTCAAACCACTTGAGCTACATATACCCTACAGGCTATTGGATTAAATGAAATAATGGATGACAACGTGCCTGCCATGGGGTTTTTAGTATCAAACTCAAATTCATTTCCCTTACAGAGCATGACTGTGTCATATTTGTCACTGATAAAGGACTTATACATAACTCGAAACTTAAAATTAAGAAAACAAACAACCCAATTTAAAAATGAGGAGTCACTCTGAACAGACACCTCACCAAAAAAAAAAAAGTACATATGGCACATAGGCTTATGAAAAGATACTCATCAAATGTCATTAGGGAATTGCAAATTAAAACAAGATACCCCTAAATACCTGTTATGTGGTATGGACATGTACAATGGCTAAAATGGGAAACACTGAAAACACCAAACACTGATGAGGATGTGGTGGGAAAGCAAAATGGTACAGCCACTTTGGAAGACAGTTTGGCCATTTCTTACCATGCTAAACTTAGCCTTCTCATACGATCCAGCAATCACATTTCTAGATATTTACCCAAATGAGTTGGAAACTTACGCCCACCCAAAAGTTTATAGCAGCCTTACTTTTTTTTTTAATTATTTATTTCTCTCCCCTTCCCTGCCCTTGTCTCCCCCCACTTGTCTGCTCTCTGTGTCCATTCTCTGTGTTCTTCTGTGTCCACTTATATTCTTGTCAGCAGTACCGGGAATCTGTGTCTCTTTTTGTTGCGTCGCCTTGCTGCTTCAGCTCTCCGTGTGTGCGGTGCCACTTGTTGGGCGGGCTGTACTTTTTTCATGCTAGGCGGCTTTCCTTACAGGGTGCACTCCTTGCACATGGGGTTCCCCTACACGGGGAACACCCCTGCGTGGTACAGCACTCCTTGCGCGCATCAGCACTGCGTGTGGGCCAGCTCATCACACGGGGCAGGAGGCCCTGGGTTTCAATCTTGGACCTCCCATGTGGTAGGCGGACGTTTCTATCTGTTGAGCCAAATCCACTTCCCAGCTTTATTCTTAATTGCCAAAAACTAGAAGCAACCAAAATGCCCTTCAATAGGTGAATAGATGAACAAATTATGATGTATCCACACAATGGAATATTATTTAGTTATAAAAGAAAATGAGGTATCAAGTCATGAAAAGACTTAGAGGAAACAAATGCATATGGCTATGTGAAAGAAGCCAATCTGAAAAGGCTACATACTATAATTCCAACTACATGACATTCTGGAGAAGACAAAATCAAACAGACAGTAAAAAGATGAGTAGTGGCCAGGGACTCAAGGGTAGAGTGCAAGGGATGCACAGCTGGAGCACAGGGGATTTTTAGAGCAATAAAATCATTTTGTGTGATTCTTTAATGGTGGATATACAACACGATGCGTTTGTCAGAAACCACACAAAGAGTAAACAACACAAAGAGCGAACCCTAATGTAAACTATGGACTTTAGTGAATAATAATGTATTATTCATATGTGGGAACTCTGTATTCTCAGTCTGTAAACCTAAAATTGCTCTAAAAAATAAAGTCTATTTATTAAAAAAAAAACAAAATTAATGGAAAGCTATTTTATTCAGCCCTACCTTCACTGAATAGTCTGGCATTTAACCCAACTGACTACTCCATGATTCTCCTAACTTCTCTGTCTCCTCTGCAAATTCTAATACTTTACATTTTTATGTATATATATACGTATGTGTGCATATGTTTATGTTCATGTACGTATCAAGCAGTAGTCCCTGAGATTCCATTACCCTGTGTTCTCTCTCAATCTTTCCTTTATTTTCTTTTTTTAAGAGTTATCTTGAATGATTTCACCCATTGAGTATAACTTGTATCTTTAGACATTATCAAATACTATGGAAATCGTGTATATACACAATCTATATAGACAATGGATGAACTCATCATAGAAAAACCTATAAAATAAGGAAATGAAAAGGGGAGGTGGGAAGGAAGGGAGGGACAGAGAGGAGGAAAGATATCACACAATGATGGAAATCTGTAACTGACGGAATGACAGGACAGACTGAGTGATGACTCTCAAGCCCAGATTTTCAGCAGATATCTTTCTACAAAGCTACAGAGATATATTCACAACTTCCTACTGGTCATATCCATATGAATGTGCTAATATTAACCTAATATTCAACATGTCAAAACTGAACTCCCATTCTTTACCTCCTTATTTATTTACTATCCTGCTAGGGACATCACCACTCAACAACTGACCAAGTCAAAAACCTCCCATCTTCTACTGAACCTGCACTCATTCAATCACAAAATCTTATTTATTTTCCTCCAGATATCTCTTGAATGTATCTGCTCCTCTCAAAATTCATTGCTATTGCTCTAATACCCTTATTTCTTTCTTTGGAGTATTGCAGCAGTCGCAACTACATCCTGTTCCTAACTTTAAAGTCTTTACTGTGGATATTATTTAATATTTTCTTACCTCCTATACTAAACTGAAATGAATAGAAGACAGGTGTACAATTCCATTATCAGGACCAATAGGTGTTTTCTGACACTGCTGTTTGGAGCCTAAGAAAATTTTTATTCCATGTTTATTAACACAAACATGTTAATCAAAATTATATAAGTATTGAGGGAAGTGAATGTGGCTCAACCAGTTAGAGGCACCTGCCTACCACATGGGAGGTCCTGGGTTCAGGTCCCAGTGCCTCCTAAAAAGAAGAACAGGGAAGTGGATTTGGCCCAATGGATAAGGCATCTGCCTACCACATGGGAGGTCCAAGGTTCAAATCCAGGGCCTCTGACCCGTGTGATGAGGTGACCCATGTATAGTGCTGATGTGCGCAAAGGAGTGCCATGCCATGCAGGGGTGTCCCCTGCGTAGGGGAGTCCCACGCACAAGGAGTGCGCCCCTCAAGAAGAGCCGCCCAGTGTAAAAAAAAAAAAAAAAAGTGCAGCCTGCCCAGGAATGGCGCCGCACATACGGAGAGTTGACGCAGCAAGATGACGCAACAAAATGAGACACAGATTCTGGGGTGCTGCTGACAAGAATACAAGTGGACACAGAAGAACATACAGCCAATGCACAGAGAGCAGACAACTGGGGTAAGGGGAGAGAAATAAATAAATAAATAAATAAATAAATAAATAAATCCTAAAAAATAAAAATAAAAATAAAAAGAACAGATGCCGCCCCTGCCACAATGAGCAGATGCCACAAGCCAGCAGACACCACAGTCTGCAGGAGGGAATGGATGTGGCTCAGGCTGTTGGGCATTCGCCTTTCATTTGGGAGGTCCCGGATTTGGTTCCCAGTGCCTCCTAGAGAAGGTAAGCACAATGAGCAGACAGACAAGAGAACCATCTCGGGGTGGGGGGGCGGATAAAGAAAAAAAAAGTAAATAAATAAATCTTTTTAAAAAATTAAGTATTGATATACTTTGTTTAGTATAATAAAGTTTTTAGAATAAATCTAAAGTCCACAAAGCCAAATTCATTCTATTATCAATTTTTCTACACAGCAAATAACCCTGTCCAATTATTTCCAAAATAGCCAAAAGCAATTTTCATTGGTATCAATTCTTAATGGTTAAATTTTACAAACATAATATTAGCTTAATTCATTAGAAGTTTTTATTGTTGGTGTTATTGTCGCTGGTTGTTTTTTGGTCCACTTCAAATCTGACCCAATAGAGCTTCTGCAATTAAATTTTATATTTTAGTCATCATTTCTCCCAATTCAAATTTCTGCAGATCTAAATTTGGTCATGAAGGTGATTCTTCTGTCGAGGTTTAGACTATCACAAACTTCGCCATGTCAAATTTAGTTCTATTTAAGTTTTGGTTTGTATTACTATAAGTTCATGCCATTGACTGAGCAAACTGGTCAAGTCCTGGAGCATTCAATATTAAATAATTCACTGTAAAACTAATTTTAAAAATCATGTCCTTCTATATATCATGAAAGCAAAGTCAAGGACAGTTTGAGTGATTTACCACTGTACTATCATAGATGAACTGTGCTTTTCATAGTAGGTGAGCAAATAATATTTGCTGAATTAGCTAGTTAACCTCTTGGTTTAAGAAAAAAAAACTCTTAATAAAATTTGCATGGGAATGGGAAGTAGCTAATGCCATAAAAAGTTCAGTAAACAGTCTATTAAAGTGATAAAGAACTTTTTAATAGAATGCCCACCTAGTAATACTGTACAAGTCCCTAAAAAATATTACACACATGTTTTTGTTTCAAAAATAAACAGAATTTATTACAGTGTGGGACATGGCATATCTGCACTGTCACATTCAAAAACATCTGATAAAAAAACCCTATTACATAAGCCAAGTGGTCCAGAATAGGTTTTGACACAAGTCATAGCAGAAAAAAAATAAAAGATATATCATGCTTTTTCTCAGCATATGACCTATAAAAGAAGTTTATAATTCTCCTCACATTTACAAATTGTCTTTTAAAAAAAATCAAAGCTTTATCAATTTACTATTTTAAGATTTGCTACACTGAATTTCCTTGAAATATTAGTACACCATTTTTATATGATTTGTTGCCAATACGTGAAAAATTACAAACATCCTTTTAGGTGGAAGTTTATCTCTGGTTATTTGTATACTCTTAACCACAGGAATTTTTAATGTTAAAGAAAGGCTAAGAAAATAATTGCTTATATTTAAAGTGACCATTCATCTATTTTTGAAGTTGAAAGGAAAAGATGATTACATGTGAAACATTTCATCTTTATTTTTTTTTCAAGGAGGTACTGGGGAGTGAACCCAGGACCTCGGACATGGGAAGCAGTCACTCAACCACTGAGCTACATCCACTCCCCAGTGAAAGTTGTTTTTTTTGTTTGTTTGGTTTTTTCAGGAGGTACTGGAGATCTAACCTGGGACCTTACACATGGGAAGCAGGTGCTCCACCACTTGAACTACATCTACTCCATTCAATCTTTGGACTAAGGTCAAATTTAGTTTTAGAAGAAAACCCCTGCCCAGATTTATAGGTATCTTGGCCAAAGGATTAACAGTTCACCAAATTAAATATGTGAAGTCAATACTCTATTTGCGATTTTTAGAAAGACAACTTAAAATCAACTAACACTTACAAATTAAATCAATTTTTCCTGAAATGTCACTACTTTTGTAGAGTTAGCATTAGAGTGTTTTTAGTGCAGGAAGAGATACTAAACATTAACTTCCATTTTCATAAAGAAAAACAAAACACACTAGATTAATCGGGTGTGGGCAGCTCCTAATGCTGCTGAACAAATACATTTCCTAAAATTAACCATCTAAAAGATTTCACAACTTCCACTAAAAACTGCTAGGTTTTAGTTTATTAACATCTATTTGTGTGTTTAATCAGGTAACACTGATTTTTATTCCTGATATCAAATCTTGTGTCTTAAAAGTCTTATATGAATCTTTCACATTCTCTTCTAGAATTACAGAATAGGGAAGGTCAGGAGACATCTGTCTATTTTCCCTCCATGTCAGGAATACCCACAATCACTTCCCAAAAATATTCAAACCAAATACAACATTACAAATTTACTTAGAATTCAGTGGGATCAATAGGTTTCCAGGAGACTGCACTTCTAAATGTCTAGGGCTTTGATACATAAAGATTACTAAGCTAAATCTTTGATTTTTGAACCTAAGGGCAAGGTGACAAATTTATTTCTGAAAAAAAAAAATCTTATTTTAGTTTCTTGTTCTTAATAGAGAGGATTTAAGTCTTGTGGAATTTTAATTCCTCATCAAACATATTAGCTTTATTTTTAAAATACTTAATCTATACATTGTAGATGAAGACTTAAGTTATAGAATAAATTATTGGTCAGGAAAGATTTAGAAGACAAAGATCTCTGACCTCTTTTCACATGAACAGTAAGATTCTTTATATGTCAATCACCTATAAAATCACCTAAGTTTACCACTTTCGCCTGTATTTCCCTGCCTTGTCTAGCAACATATCATGAGAGGAGATAACTTGTAAATAACTTGTAAAAACTGCACTTATGGCACAGTTTTGTCTACTACAGAAACAAAATTAGTTTGCTATGACTTATACATGGTGAATTGGCTTTTGGTGAATCAAAGTTATTCTAATTGTTCACAAGTCAAATATTATGGGAATTTTTAAGAAAGCATTGAGATGACTGATCTTTTTTGATATCAAACCTTTATTAATGTAAGCAATGTATTTGTCTACCTCAAAGCTTTTAGTATCTCCAATTTTCTAATATCCCTTAAAAATAATATTTCTATGCTCATTCTGCAATTTATTTTAAAATTTAGGCATATGCACTTTCCTCTGAAAATAGAAACTTGGACCAGCACTCCCTTACTATCTCTCATCTGTGTTTTGCATCACTTGCTTTATATGCCTGTTTTACGGTTTAGGAAATCATCTCCTTGTGAGAAAAAAAATGGAAGTCAAAGTATAGATCTGCTTTCTCTCTCTCTCTCTTTTTTTTTAAAAGATTTATTTTTATTTATTTCTCTCCCCTTCCCCCTCCCCCAAACCCCTGTTGTCTGCTCTCTGTGTCCATTTGCTGTGTGTTCTTCTTTGTCCGCTTCTGTTGCTGTCAGTGGCATGGGAATCTGTGTTTCTTTTTGTTGCGTCATCTTGTTGTGTCAGCTGTTCGTGTGTGTGGCACCATTCCTGGGTAGGCTGCACTTTCCTTCGCGCTGGGTGGCACTCCTCAGGGGGTGCACTCCTTGCACGTAGGGCTCCCCTATGCGGGGGACACCCGTAAGTGGCACGGCACTCCTTGCGCACATCAGCACTGCGCATGGGCCAGCTGCACACGGGTCAAGGAGGCCCGGGGTTTGAACCGCGGACCTCCTACGTGGTAGACGGACGCCCTAACCACTGGGCCAAGTCTGCTTCCCTGCTTTCTCTTTGTTTATACATTAGTCTCACAATGTGGGTGCATCTGGTCCTTGAAAAAGAACACAAAATCTTTTGTTTTATGTAGCAATATTCAAAAGCTTCAGCTCATTCTGGCCATTTGTGCTTTCCCAATTAACTTAATATTGTATCCTGTAGACCTATCTACATATAGGTCTCAATGTTTTAAAACCGCAGCAAATTAATATACTATTCAAATATATTATGACTGTAGCTTATGCCAAAAGCTGATATAAACCTGTGCTTCTGAATCATATTGCACTGCTAATTCATTTCAGCTTAATTCCCAGACATGACCTCTCCCCCAATTCTGCTTTTTCTATTTTTATGCTTTGCTATTATTGATATTTCATACAAAGACGGAACAAAACTATTTGAGCCCCATCTTTCTATCATTTTTCTTTTTCAAAGATTTATTTATTTATTTATTTATTTATTCCACCACCTCCACCACCGCCCCCTCCCCAACCCCCCCCCCCAGTTGTCTGCTTTCTGTGTCCATTTGCTGTGAGTTCTTCTGTGACAGCTTCTATCCTTATCAGCGGAACTGGGAATCTGTGTTTCTTTTTGTGGCATCATCTTGTTGTATCAGCTCTCTGTGTGTGCGGCGCCATTCTTGGGCAGGCTGCACTTTCTTTCGCGCTGGGCAGCTCTCCTTACGGGGTGCACTCCTTGAACATGGGGCTCCCCTACACAGGGGACACCCCTGCGTGGCACGGCACTCCTTGTGCACATCAGCACTGCGCTTGGGCCAGCTGCACATGGGTCAGTGAGGCCCAGGGTTTGAACTGTGGACCTCCCATGTGGTAGGCAGATGCCCTATCCACTGGACTAAGTCCACTTCCCTCTATTATTCTTTTATCACTCATTTTCTTAGCTACTTCAGTAACATATAATTGAAAAAATTGTTTATGAGTTCTCTCAATTGCCCATTTTTAAAATTTTGCTTTTTAACTTTCTGATTTTTGTGCCAGATGTCATTGTTTTTTTACTATACTGAATAAAAGAAACGTCACACTTTGTATTCATTATATTTGCCTTATAGACCTGTATGGAGATCTAACACAAGGTTTTCTATCTACTCCTGTTACAGTCAAACTCCTACCTGAGAACAGAAAATGGAAACAAGAAATAACATCTTTTCAAAGATAACAGTTGGCTTCTCTTTTTAACCCTTATATTCACCATTAAGATCACTCTAATCTGAATGTGCCAATAAAAAATGATGTCTGAGTTACATACCTGAAGCTAGCTGTACAATCAGCAGCTATTTAGTACCATTAGTAGGTTAACATAATTTTTGAAACTGTTCTTTTTTTTTCATCTTGAAAATTTCTATTCTCATGAAAAAATGTAGGTATATATCAATCCATAATTCAATATCTGGATGTAGGAAGTCTAGTCTAAGACATAAATCACTGCATTATCAAAGCTTTAAATGGTTTAATTACATGTTTTGCATGCTGGGTGATATTTCATCTGCACAATGAAAAACTGGAAGTTAGGATTTTAAAACTTCCCTTGGCAAAATGACACCTATTATGAAACATTTCTAAAACTTAAAAAGCAGGTCTAGCATACACTGCATATTTTCTGTGACGTGGAATGTAATGTAAAGAAAGGAAACATTACCTATTTCTAATAAAACTGTAGAGAAAGAAAAAAAAATGTTAGAACAAGGGGCCTTTAGGCCACAATAAGACCCCTTAGTTTTACAGAACATAAAACTGGGATAATTTAAGAATTCAGTTAAAGTAGAAGACAAAATTATTTAAAGCACAAAAGTTGTGCTAAAAAATAAAAATTGCTTTGGGGGGGGTGGGGATGAGAAAGATGAGAAAAAGCACTACCAGACTCCTTACCCATTGTTGTTGGTGCTGGAGCTTCCTGATGGTATTTTCAGCTTGCTCCAGCTTAGCACTGGCCTCATCACTCTGCTGTTTGATGGTGGCCAACTCCCGTTTTATGAGGTAGTTTTCCTCAGCCTCCTGGGCTCTTGTCACTTGTCCCTTAGGACATAATTTTTGTGTGCATAAGGCAATTTAAGATAGATTCAGGAAAGACTGCCTTTGTGAGGTTTAGTTATTTACTTTGAAATGTTTTTAAAAAATCACCTCAGAAAATAGAACAGCCTAGATAATTATTAGCTAGCAGCTCATTCCATCAAATTTTGGAAAACTCAATGAAAATTTACTTGACAATCTTAAGAACAATTCTTCCTTCAGTCAATAAAAATTTAATTCATGCAATATTACTCAGATATACATGCAGGAGTAAATTTTCAATGAAAGTGTTAATTTTGCAGAATCTGCTCATTGCCATTTGAAATAAATACTTTAAAATAAATTAGCTTTAAAACGTGCAAAAGGCTGATTATTTTAATACCTCTAAAATAAACCAAGACCATATATGGCTATTAAGAATTAAGTTTATGCCCATATGTACCATTCCAAAAAAATTATTTCTAGAAAAATGCATGTAAAATTGCATGCATTAAAATATGAATTTCTAGGTTTAGGACTTTCCTTAGAAGTAAAGTTAGAGACAATGCTAAAAAATAAAAAAATAAAAATTATACCTGTATCAATCTATCTGCCAAGGAAGCACTTTCCTACAAAAGGAAAAATTCAGAGATAGAAATTTAAGAAAAGAAATAAAAGTGATAAAATTAGGAATAAGAAGAAACAAAGCATACCCGAATTCCACCTACCTTTCATTATTAGTTAAAATGTATATTTAAATTTTAAAACTATTTTTTATTGAATGGACTTTTATTCTTAAACCTTAAGAAAAACTTACCAAACATGGACAGACTGCTGAAAATCATGTGCCTCTAGAAAAAACTAAACATAAATTCCAAGTGTTTTTATATTACTTGGTGCAAGCAAATATCTTCTTTTTAAATAAACCTTTAAATCTTTATTTTTGGAGACAACCTCTCTAAATGCCAAATGACTTATATGAAAGGGAGAAGGAATTTGAGTTAGCATTTCCACTTATAAAGTGAGCTAGGAATTTGTGCAATAGCAACTTCCAAAGAAGCAAAGCACAGAAAATATGACACATGAAATATACTACAACAAAAATTAATAAAGTCAACTTAATAAAATCTAGCAATAATTGAGAAAGGTAAATTTCCTGGTTATAGATTTTAATTAATACATAAGTATTTATAGAACTCTATGTGCTAAGGAACACACCTAGGCCATCTACGTCAGTAAAAAGACACTTAATTTTGTAGAAACAAAATCCAAACTTAGACTTTTCTACAGCACCTTTATCACTACGCGGTTCAATGAAGTAAAAATGCTTTCTCTGTGAAAATGTTTCTTTCAATCTAAAGATAAAAGACCGCTTAAGAAGATAAACATCCTGTCCTTGTGCAATGATATTTAATATCAATACTTTTCAAACAAAAGGACATTTTATAAACTATTCGTATTTCCATTTATTTATTTCTTAAAGTTTGAGCTATACATTTTCAGTAAAGATTTTAAGATACTTGGCAATATCACGAGGGGTACTTTCAAACTTATTTAGTCACACCTTTGGTAAAAAGTGGAAAAAAAGAATTTGTGAATTGAGATATTTTTCTTTTAATAAATCAAACCTCTCAAACTACACTTTTATTACTCAATATAATTTTATAGCATCAGAAACAAGACTACATCAGAAAGAGGACTATAAAAGATACTACATCAAAAGCACAGAAAAAAAATAATGCAAATTTTCCACATTTTCCCAGTTTCACTATATGAAAAAGAAAGAGCTAACAAGTGAATATCAAAATAATTCTAAGAACCAAAATTTTAAGCACAATTTCCCTGTGTTGAAATCAATATGATAGTGAATTTTTACATAAGAAATCCATCACTTGCCTAAACTTAAACAAATCCTAGGTTTTAAAGGAATTATTGCCACATTTAACATGGATAGAAAGGGCAACTCTTGAAACTTGTCGGAAAGAATTCCCAACTAGATTAACTCTAAAGACATACTTTCTGGAGATTATATGTAAAGAAGACAAATAATATCAATACATTACTCTAACTTGTTAATGAACTCAGTTACAACTTTAGGCAGAAAGTTCAAGAATGAGTAGTACCAATCACTTTTTATTAATGACTAGTTAGTTAAGCAGTAAGAGCTAAGCAAGTTAAGCTGTCAATACAACTTAAACATGTGCTATACTTTTTGAGGCTTTATTTAAAATAGAGAAAAAATACCGCACGATCCATTAAAGTTTGCATAAGTAGTTGTTTACTTACTTTTTCTAATGTTTCAATGCGCTGTTTTAAAAGTCTATTTTCTGTGCGTAACCTCTGGAGAGGGAAAGAAAAAGTTTTGTTTGCAAGTATTCCTGAGAGGAAAAAAAAAGTCCTAAATCACAGTCCTTAAAATGTACCACCTTTTATAAATGAGAGTGTCTAAGGCATGGTTATATAATTTATCATCTGTCAAATTCTTAAAGTCTTAGATTAAGAAATATATGCAAAGGAAATGATCATATTTATCATTCCTGTTGTGACTGACCCTTAAATATAAGCCAAAGTACATGCAGAAATAACCTTTCTCTTCTGTATTTATCATGACTCATAATCAGTATTTTCTTATGTCTTAAATTCCCCAAGATTCTAACTTGCCTATCTACTCCAAAGCCTATCTAAATATTTAATATTCAAATATCTGTTGAATGAATAAGAAATCTAAAAAAATGCATGATTAAAGGATAATTAAATATCAAGTTAAGTGTCAATGTAGAAATAGAACAGTCTCTATTTATAATGCCAAGTTGCAAAGTTCCTTCCATTCTGAAAATATAAAAAAATTGTAATTAATTGTTTTCTATTCAAAAACTTAAAAGTGCCAATTACCAGTATATTCTAATTATTCAAAAAGTGAAACCAGATTTTTTTTTAAATCTTCACCTAATTGGTCAATGCCTGACTTTCAAAAAAACCTGTGAAATTACTGATATTCAGTATTAAATCCAAACCACTCTATGTAAGTTATCCCTTCTGAATGGCAAATTTATTTACCATCACTCTAGTTTCAAACTCCTCCTTACCTTTTTGCTCCAATTTGCTTCAGAACTCATCCACCCTTCCTTTAACCCTCCCTTCTTTCAAATTTCTGTTAAAAATGTCTTCCTCAGAAAATTCTTCTGATGCAATCCATTATTTTGCTAGTCCAGACTTAATTTATATAACATCTAAAGTTTCATTTTCAAGGAAATGACTATGAATTACTGTATCTTTTTAAATGGACCACAAATTGGAACAAATAAATTTTAGAGTTATTACAAAGATAGCTCATGAAATTGGATTTTCTTATTCTATTAACTAAAATATATATTTAGATAATTTGAAAGAGACATTACTTTAAGTATGATCTCAGACTAAAGTAACAGCTTGAGGAAGAGAAATTGTTTCTCATGTCTTGGCTATCCCTACTACACGACATATAATGGTCTACACAAACATGTAATTATTAAATTAAAAAAAAAATTCTTCTCAAAATGGTCTCAACATATTTCATCTAAAAAACATGGAATATTTTGTTTAGCCTAAGAGATTTAGAGAGCTAAGTTCCAACCAGACAACTTGTGAATTAATGTTACAACAGAAATAATTTTGACATAATAAAATTTAAACTAAAAGCATTCACCTGGATTTCATTCTCCCATCCTTCCTAAACCCTTTAAATTTTCTGAAATATACTTTACTATAAATGAAAACCTAAAGTGATCACCACCCAAACATCTTAACATTACTATTAAATAAATTACTTTTTTCATGTGTGATAACCCACTTAATCATGAATTAATGGTCTGTTTCTTCATTTATAAAGATGATTCCAGAGTTACCTATTAAGTTCCAAGTGTTTCCATCTTTTTCTTGGACTAGTATTACAGTATTTTGATAATTATAGTTGTTACCCCTTTTACTCTGGGAGAGCTAACTTCTCCCATTCCTACACTGCCTTGTTTGCACCTCAAATCCCAGCTATCAGATATTAAAGTAGTTAATAGGTTTTGATATTAGATTTTTTTTTTTTAAGATTTATTTTTATTTATTTAATTCCCCTCCCCTCCCCCGGTTGTCTGTTTTCTGTGTCTTTTTGCTGAGTCTTGTTTCTTTGTCCGCTTCTGTTGTCATCAGCAGCACGGGAAGTGTGGGCGGCACCATTCCTCGGCAGGCTGCTCCCTCCTTCGCGCTGGGCGGCTCTCCTTATGGGTGCACTCCTTGCGCGTGGGGCTCCCCTACGTGGGGGACACCCGTGTGGCACTGCACTCCTTGCGCGCATCAGCACTGCACATGGGCCAGCTCCACACGGGTCAAGGAGGCCTGGGGCTTGAACCGCGGACCTCCCATGTGGTAGACGGACGCCCTAACCACTGGGCCAAAGTCCGTTTCCCTGATATTAGATTTAGATTCAAATCTTTGCTCCAGAATTATACCTGTACATTTAATTCAATATCTTAGAATCTCCATTTCCTCATCTAGAAAATTAGAGTAGTAATACCAACAAGGAATAGTGGAAGAATTAATGAGATAGCACCATGCCTACTATACCAAACTTGATTAATGCAATCCATTGCTGATTATTTTTGAAGTTGGACATGCAAATTATTTTATTATTTTTGTCTTTTTTTTAGAATTAGGTTTTTTTTACATCCCACTGGAATTTTACAAGGAATTGTTAAAATATATTTTGCAGGGAAATTCCTATCTTTATGAAACAGTTTTCCATCAAGGAATTTATAATCTTTCCCTTTACTCATCTTTTTAAAATTTTGTGTATATAGTTTTCCAGGGTTTATTTGTACAAGTTCTAGCCTATTCTTCGTTGAGATTATTCCGAGATACACTTTTATTTTTAATTTAAGTGGACCTCTTTTTCCAAGATAATTTTTACTGTTTATTACTGATATATAGGAAAATTAATGACTAAATTGTATCACAACTAAAAACTCATTAATTTTCAGTATCTTTTTAATCACATTTTCTAGAGCTTATGAAAAGAGCTTATGAAAACCTTTTCTAAACTTAAAGGTGAACCATAAAGAGAAAGATCAATAGATACGACTACAGAAAATGCTTATCTTGTACATTAAAAAAGTACCTTTAAAAAGTACATTAAAAAAGAGCCTTTTGTGACCTATCAAATTAGGAAAGAGAAAATGAGACTGATTTGGTAAGGTCGTCAGGAAATGGGAACTGCTAAGAAGAATATACCCTGGAAAGATGATTTTGTAAATTTACTTGCTACACAGCGAAAGTTTTGAAAGTGCTAATACTTTTAACTCACTCTACATTTTACAAAATACTTCCAGGTGCCAAAAACTTTATACACAAATATGCTCAAAATAGGAGAATCTGAGTTTCAAACAACTCACTTTGCAACCATCATCACCTATTCGTTCCAGCTTACTCTTATGAAGTAACCCAACCCCACCAAATTCTCCTTCTTGTTGAGAAAATCCAGTGACTCCTGTCAATCTTTTATTGACCTTTATTCCTGGTGACATCTCTTTCCTCTTTACCAAATTTAATTTTAAATCATTTTAGATCCTTTCTTGTGTGTATCCTTCTCTGCCCTCTCTCCCATAGTATCTGCCTGGCAAAATCACTACTGTGGGCCAACTATCTGACAACTCTTTGTATGTTAAATATGACTAAAGAAAAACACACCAGGATGTTCATTTAAATTCAAGATTACAAAATTCAGTTGGGCTCTTAAGATTACCTAGCGCTAATGTATTTCCTTAGTCCACTCTTTCTCCTACCCTCCCAATTCGTTCCTTTTCAAACTAGGAATCCTCTACCCCACAGTCATTCTTTGCTGATAATCTTGCTTATAATTTCACTGAAAAATCTGAAGCAATCAGAAGCAAACTTCCACAAGTTCTCACAACCACACCCTGCACCTTACTTTCATTTTTGCCCCTATATTTTACTTTCTCTCCTGTTATTGTAGATTACCCATGCGAGTAGCCCAAGTTATATCTCCTATATATTTGCTATATCCCATCCCCTCCTGCCACTAGCAATTATATCATATTATACATCATCAGTTTTGCCTATTTGATTAACACCATAAAAACAGGTGGTGGCAATTTCTCCCACATTAAAAAAATAAAATAAAATCACCACCCTCTATAGCTGCTGTCCCATTTCTCTCTGCTTTATAGCAAAATTACTTGAAAGATATCAACACCATCTCCAATTTTTTCCCTTCCATTCCTGTCAGGTTCTATTCCCACTACTTTTCTGCTCTTTTCCAGTTTATCCCATAATGAAAAACCCAGGGGACATTTCTCAGTCCTCATCTCACAAAAACTCTCTTCAGCATCTGACACTGTAAATTTTTTAAAAATATGGAATGCTCTGTGTATTTGCATGTCATCCTTGCGCAGAGGCCATGCTCATTTTCTCTGGTCGTTCCAATTTTAGTATACGTACTAAAGAAGTGAACACTAAATTCTCTTTCTTGAAACACTCTTTTTCTCTTGGCTTCCAGATTGCACCCACCCCCGTTTTTTTCCTGCCCTTCTTGGCTGTTTTCTCCTGTCTTCCTAACCTTTAAATGTTGGCTTACTCTTGAGCGCTATGTCCAAACTCTTCTACACTCACTCTCCAGGTAATCTCATCCACTCATATGGCTTTTGATACCATCTTTGTGACTGCCAAATTTATAAGCCTGCTCTTTCTGAACTCCAGATCTGGATACTAAAGGGGCAACTTGGGCATTTTTGAGGTACCTCATTTTTAAAATAAACAAACTTGAGTTCCTCGTATCCTTCCCTAAACCAAATCCTCCTGTAGTCGTGCCCATTTCAGAAATTAGGAATTTTGTTTTTCTTGCTGCCCAGGCCAAAAAACTTGATTCCTCTCTCTTTTACATTTCCACATTCAATCTGTCAGCTTTATTAATATCTTTAAAACATATTCAGAATTCAATCACTTCTCACCACCCCAGTCCAAGTCACTATCACCTCTTGCCCGGAATACATCATCAGCCGCCTTCTAGTTAATTTGCTGGCTTCTGCTCCTGCCCCTGCCTTCTCCTATTTTTTTTTTTTTTTAAAGATTTATTTTTTATTTACTTCTCTCCCCTTCCCCCCAGCCCCAGTTGTCTGCTCTCTCTTGTCTATTCACTGTGTGTTCTTCTGTATCTGCTTTTATTCTTGTCAGCAGCACCGGGGAATCTATGTTTCTTTTTGTTCTGTCATCTTGCTGCATCAACTCTCTGTGTGTGCAACACCATTCCTGGGCAGGCTGCACTTTTTTTTTCTGCGCTGAGTGGCTCACTCCTTGCACGTGGGGCTCCCCTACGCCGGGACACCCCCATGTGGCAGGGCACTCCTTGCGCGCATGAGCACTGCGCATGGGCCAGCTCCACTCGGGTCAAGGAGGCCCGGGGTGTGAACCGCAGACCTCCCATGTGGTAAGTGGATGCCCTATCCATTGGGCCAAGTCCATTTTCCAGATCAACATATCTAGGTCCCTTATTTTCTTCTGGTCTTTATTTAAGTCACCTGGTCAACTTTCCTAAATTTTCAACCCTAACACTATTGTTTTATATTCCTCTTTCCTGAGGTACTTTTTACTCATTTTATCTTTTATTATTATTTTGTTTATCATCTGACTTACTCCTTGAAGATAGGATTTTATCTATTCCATAGCTTACAGCAGTGCTTGGCATAGAGTTGGGCACTATAAATATATATTGAATGAATGAATTACTAAATAAATTATGCTATAATGCCTCCATTGGACATTATTATACAGTAATCAGTTTTTTAATGAAAAGTTTTTACTGGGCATCCTAATCTTTCTTACATCACTCTTCGAAAGCATCATAGTTTATATACTGAAAAGCACATATGGACCTTAGAATAACACAAATCAGAATTTAAAATTCCTGATTTTCAATATTTTCTAGCAATGTTACCACTGGAATATTATTTGAGTTTTCTAAAGCTTAGTTTCTTCACTTAAGGATAAGGATAAGAACCCTCTCAGAAGGCTTTTGTAAGAATTAAGGGAGATGATGCAAGGAAATGGCCCATCGTATATAATTATTGAATAAATATAAATACCAAATCCTCCTAATACCTCATACTGGTTTTAAACTTAATTCCTGGAGGGCTTTGATATTATTTGTCATGTTTTGTTTCTTATGTCAGACAGTAAACACATGATTTTTATTTTGTTTTTATTATTTTCAGCAGATCTGAAATATTTCATAAGTTTTGAAATAGGAAAAAATATTTAACTTTGGACCAAAATGTAGCCAGAATTCTTAATAACCCTCACTTGCAGGGCTTTAAACCTCTATGCTCCAGATACAAATGGAAATTCTATCATCGGTTTGTATGTCTGTCTTAAATAGAGTGGGGGAAATAAAGGTTTCACTCTTTTAAAAGATTTGTGGGTTCACCTAATATAAGCTAGAAGTTTAATATTTCTTACCTCCTCACCCTCAAGTGGAACATCAATAGATTGGAAGAAGATATTGATAAAGATGTTTCTATTAACAAAAAATTTCACACAGTAAAATGTAAGATTCTCCATATGAAGTCACGTTATTATCAAAACCTTTCTATAACATTTTTAGAGAAGGGTGGATAATAAGTAAAAGTTACACCCTGACCAGGGAACTCACTGACAGATATAATTCTTAGAATAAAAGGTCACTACCCCAAAGGTCTTAACATTTTATTAAAGCAAAAACAATGGAAAACTTAAACATGTTTCACAAAATCAAGGGCTGATTTTATACCTCCATATCAAAACATCAAATACTTTAATGATCATTTCACTTGCCTGAGAGTAAGGGTTGGTACCAGACTATCTTAGACCTAGAAGTTTGAGAGGAGGATCAAGTCAAGAAAGAAAACTAGTTTAACAGAGCTCTTTCCCTTGTAAAAGGGACCTATGGGATAGGGGCTTAGTTAGGAAGTGATATTTCTCTTTAGAGCAAGATGCAATTAACACCTGGCTAATTAATTGGAAATAAGGTGGTAATGTGATGACCAGATAATTTACCAAGTCTAAGTCAAAAACTAGACACACTTAAATATAAGGTATAAAAAAGTGCAAGCACTCAAAAAAATGTGTCTCTTTTTTTTCAGAGGGTGATGTGGGAACTTAAAAAGAGGTGAAAATGATACAAGAGTATGGATGATCTATGTGGAAACATTATAAAAAAGGAACAGACTGCCTTTGGAATCAGTACACTTTAATGATTTGTTCTGCTAACTTTTTGAATTTTTTTTTTTTCTTCTTCAAATTCTCTACAAACCATTCACACCGTCTGTGATTGCCTGAGACACATGGACCTGGTATTCAAAAATGTTGGGTAAAGTATATGAACTACCACTTTCCCTGCAAAAAACCACAAAGTATGAAAAAAACAGTGAATGCAGGCTAAAGTCTACTAAAGATCTATTTGAAAATGCCTTTTGGTGTTCTATATTCATGTGACTTAATTTCAGAAGAAACTTCTTCAAGAGCAAGGATTGTTCATATACTGATTTTTTTCAACACATGGTGAAATGAATAGGATGGCTTCTCCATCCTCAGATTCTTGATTTGCAGTTCCGAATATTCGTGGTACGCGACAACCCATACTCTCCCCACTCATCAGGATGACGTACTTTTTACATTCAGTAGGTTGAAGTACAGGGTATGATTTAATATTACCCTTACTCATGGTACCTAAAAGAAAAGCAAATGGTAGAGCAGCAGTTGGGTGACAGGATTTTTAAAAAGGGAGGGGGAAACATCCACAGGGGTGTTCTCTCTCAAAAATGTAGAATGATCTACTTCCAAATGATAGGGAATCGGTGCTACTGACAGGAATAAACACACCTAGGAAAGGGAGAACAGAATTGATGAAAGAGAGGTCATATAGGAAAATAGGAGAGACTATCTCCCAGGATGCTTTTGAGGAAGACCAAAGCAAGACAGAGTACTGGTCTAATAAAACCAATTCCCTTGTGAAAGTGATTAAGGGGAAGGAGTAAATAAGCAGTATTTCCCATTTACAGCAAGGACCAATAACACCTGATAATAAGGTGTCCATCTGATGTCTAGCCAGGTCCAAGTCAAAAATCAGAATACACCCAAATATAAAGTTAAAAAAAAAAAAAGTGCAGACATACAATAAAAATTGTGTTATTTATATGTTGAGGGGGGGAAGCAGAGGGATAAAGATGAAAAGGTTGGATTAGTCAGTCGCTGAGTTCCTTAACTAACTCATGCTCCCACTTACGTTGTTACAATAAAAAAAGAGCCCAGCTCCCAACAACTCCAAAAGAACCTCAATTTAGAATGCACTTCAAATTGGAAATCTACTTGTTTACCTCGAAGGGGCAGTTCAAATATATAACCCTTGCTTAGAGAAGAAAAATTGAATTGGTCAAAGCTCCCTGAAATTCTACGGCAGCTATCATTAGTTCTAGTGTAATGAATTGCTCTGCTTGGTCTGCCTCAGATTGCACTGCTGGTAGTCTCAGCATAGAATGTGTTATATGTTATCCTATCTGGTACTTTTTTAAATGTGCTTAAATGGAATATTTCCCCAAGGAAATATTTTCTCCTGATGACCCACCAAAAAATCCAGAAAAAGAGTGGTTCTCTTTCACACTAAAATGAAAGTCACTTCAGTCACATTATTCTAGTTTTCAAAATGTCTATTTTTAACTATAATCTAGTGGGATGGTTAAAAAAAAAAATCAGTAAACATAATACATACAAACTACATTGCTCAAGTTACTGTAAATAGGTAACAATATATCAGTATAACCTAAAATCATATTGCCAAGTAATCGGTGCTTTTCAAACCTGAGATGCTTACTTTAATTTCAACTTGTTCTTCCATTTCTTTAGTTTTTATTGTAGTGTATTCCTTTTCAAGCCTAAGGAGGAATAAAGGAGTTAAAGGTTTGTTTTCATTCAAAAGTAGCTATTACATTATAAAATTTTAAAAAATATATGTAAACACGAATATAATGTCTTTAGGTTATTCAGCTTATAACTTAGGATATTCACTATGTGAAAAATTTTCTAAATAGTTATACAAATTCTTACCAAAAAATCACTTCAACAAATCACAAAAATAAGAACTATACGAAAGTAAAGGTTACAGATTGAAATATAAAAGGTACCAAACACAGGACCGAATTTACAGATTTTATTCAGCCCTAAACTTACAAAAAGGAAAAAAATCTATCCGTCCAGTTAGAGAGGATGCAGAGAAATAGGAACATCGTTCTTTGCTGGTGGCAATGTAAAATATGCAGCTGCTATGGAATGTGTAGCTGCTTTGCCAGTTTCTTCAGGCGGTTTCTCAGTGCCAAGTGTGGCGAGGTGCTGTGTAGAAATGACAGCTTCCGGCTCTGCTGAGGTGGATACGTCAGGCTAAAGACAGACTAGGACAAGTCTATACTGGCAAGAAATAAGCATTTATGCAGGGGACTTATGTGGGGTCCTCAACCTCTGTGGTGAATTCTGAGTTAACCTATGGACAATAGTACAATTATAAAAATGTGCTTTCATCAATTGTAACAAATATACCACACCAATGCAAGGTGTTAATAATAGGGTATATTTGAGAATTCTGTAATTTATGCATGATTGTCCTGTAAATCCACAGAATCTCTAATAAAAATAAACACACACACACAAAAGATAAAATTCAAAGTGGCTATTATAAATATGTTCAAAGAAATAAAGGAAAGCATAAGCTTAAAGAATCAAATATGATAATGTCTCAATACTATTGATAGTGAAATTAAAGCTTTTAAAATAACCAGTTCTAGAAATTCTAGAGATTAAAAGTACAACTTAAATAAAATTTTTCATTAGATGGGTTCAACAGCATATTTGAGATAGCAGAAGAATCAGGGAGCATGAAAAAAAAATCTAGCCTTCTCCCATTAAATTAAAATATATCTGTATGATCCAAGTAGTACTTATCCAAAAAATCTTATCCTAAAGTTGACTTTTTTTTTTAAGATTTATTTTTATTTAATCTGCCCCTCATTGTTTGTACTCGTCGGCTGCTCTCTGTGTCCATTTTCTGTATGCTCTCTGTGTCCACTCATCTTCTCTTGAGGCACCAGGAACCAAACCTGGGATCTCCCATGTGGGAGAGAGGCATTCAGTCGCTTGAGCCACCTCAGCTCCCTGCTTTGTTGTGTCTCTCTCTCACTGTCTTTCCTTTTTGTGTCTCTTTATTGTGTCATCTTGTTGTGCCAGCTCACTGTGTATGCCTGTTAGGCCAGCTCACTGTCTTGCTTATCTTCTCCAGGAGGCACTGGAAACTGAACCCAGGACCTTCCATGTAGCAGGCAAGAGCTCAATCGCTTGAGCCATATCCACTTCCATACAGTTGACTTTTAAAAGTTTATAATGGAAAAGGACAACTCTTCCTTTACAGAAGAATTCCAATTAAAAAGAAGGAATGAGTTTTATTGAAAAAAAAATCACCATTAGAACTCTACAATAATAATTGCTGGATGAAGAACCATTAATGGATGCTGAAACTAGTGGGCAAAAGTTAATTTAACCATAAATCCCAAAGTATATTCCCGCAAATATATAGTTATTACAAAGAGAAAAATAAATAGTAAGTTTATAGTGGAGAATCCTGGCAGACAGCACCTAAGCCAACTCATCAAGGTTAACGTCTCCATGATGAACTTCATATACCCCATGTTATGCTAAAGGTAGAAAGAATCCTCAAAGCCACAAGAGAGAAGTAATGTGTCATGTTCAAGGGAACTTCAACAGGATAAAGTGCCAAATTCTCATCAGAAACCAGGGAACCAAGAAGGCAATGGACAGATACACCAAGTGCTGAGAGCAAAAAATTGCCAACCAAGAATTCTATATCCTGGCAAAACTGTCTTTCAAAAATGAGGGAGAGATTAAGACATTCCCACACAAATAAAAGCTAAGGGAGTTCATCACTATAACGGCCCTATGAGAAATGCTAAAGGATATTCTGCGGGTCAAAAGGAAAGGACACTAGACTTATAGCAAAGCCACAGGGAGAAATAGATTTTTATGTACATTAAAATTTATGTTAATACTACAAGATGTTAATATCAGACAAAAAACCATTATATTAAAAGAAAGAAACCACGTTCAAAGTACTACATATTATATGATTTCATTTATATAAAATGTAAATAAAAATCAATATATAAAGATGAAATTAAAGCTGGGAAAGGAATGCTAAGGGGTGTGGAGTTTTTCTTTTTGGAGTAATGAAATTGTTCTAAAACTTTCTGTGGTGACGAATGCACAACATTGTGATTACACTAAAAGCCATTGATTATATACTGTGAATGGACTTTATCACCAGTGAGTTTACTACATAGATAGCCGATTACATCTACATCAATCAGGGAGATTGCTGTCAGCAATGAGTGATTCTTTATCCAATCAGCTAAATGCCTTCAAAGGGGAAGTGATTTCAGCATTCAGAGAGAATTTCCCAGCTCATCTTTGGACAGTCACGGTCTCCCGTTTCCCAGCTCATCTTTGGACAGTCATGGTCTCCCGGAAACTCATCAAGGATCTTCACTGGACTTTCATCAGAGCCCCTGGTTTGCAGCCTGCCTACGAAACCTGGACCTGTGCATCCCCATGGTCACGTGAGAGACTCTTAAAAAATCTAGTACTATTGTCAGATATCTCCTATTGATTCTTGTTTCCCTAGAGAACCCTGACTAATACATATACTTTGGATAGATTATATGGTGTAAATATATCTCAATAAAACTGCTTAATAAATGTGTAAGAATAGTCAGAAGCAATAGCTAGGTACAGCAAACAGAAAGATTGAGAGGTGAAGAACTTTCTTGTCTGTTTTTTGTTTATTGTTGTTGAAATAATGAAAATATTCTAATAATGACTGATGTGAAGAATGTACAACTATATGATTATACCAAATACCAGTGATTGTAAACTTTGGATGAAGTGTATGTTTTATTAATAAGTATTAATAAAACTGGTTTAAAAAACCTAATATATCCCAAGAAATAATTTTACTTTGGCCTTTCTAAACACATTCCTTTGGCAAATGACACCCCGCCCTTGAATTTAATGTCCTGATGATGATGATAAAAATAATGAGTGATGCTAAAAAATATGTATATTAATGTCAAAACTGTTGTATTTTTAAAATTTGTAACTCCACTTTCTACAGAACTGAATATACAAAATGTAATAATAAATTGGCGGTTTTGGATTCATAATGCATAAACTTGTAATCTGTGACAAGAAATGTTTTTCTTGAAACTAAATGAATGTTTGTTAATGCCACAAGATGTTAATATTAGGCAAAAAAAATTATGCTAAGTGAAAGAAACCAAACACAAAGTACTACATGTTGCATGATTCCATTTACATAAAATGTAAATATAAATCAACTTACAAAGATGGAATTAGATTAGCACTTATGTAGGGCTCGGGAAAGATAGAGGGATTGAGAGATGACTACTAAGGAGTGTGGAATTTTTCTTTTTGGAGTAATGAGAGTTTGAGAGGTGAAGAAATTTTTTTGTCTGTTTTTTATCGTATTATTGAAATAATGAAAATGCTCTAATAATGACTCAAGTGATAAATGGACAACAATGTGATTATACCAAATACCATTGAAAACTGTGGACAGATTGTATGATATGTGAATATATCTCAATAAAACTGCTTTTAAAAAAATCTGTGGAGATCGAAAACAAAGAAAGTCTGAGAAATTGTCACAGCCAAAAGGAGCGTCAGGAGACATGAAAACTAAATCCAGATGGGATTCTGGAATAGATAAAGGACATTAGGCAAAAACAAACAAAGGAAACCTGAATAAAGTATGGACTTTAGTTAATATGGCTTGTCTAAATTACTAGAAGAGTCTCATAATTTTCCTCTCTGCTACCAATTTCATAACTTGAGGTTTTCTGCACACTATATTACCAGAGGAGTCTTTTTGAAATGCTGATTTGTACTGTTCCAATACTGGAGTGAAAATGCTTCAGTGGCTACCCATTATTTTCAGACTAAATTTCAAAGTCTTACTAAAAGTAATCACAGCTTTTTGATGAAATTACTTATTCCAGAGCAGGAAGAGGGAGGTATATAAGATAAGCCTGGAACATCCTATTGCCCCCAAAGTAAGGAAATTCTCACAGAATCATGGGGACATGTCAGAAGGCCACAGCAGCTAGCCTTCTGGGACTCCCACTAGAAAAAGCTGGGATAATTTGATTGTAATGAATATGGGTAAAAAAAACATATATGGGATCTCCTTTTACTGTATTTTTAACTTTTTCAAAGTTTAAAAGTACACCAGGGAAGCGGATTTGGCCCAGGGGTTAGGGCGTCCATCTACCCCATGGAGGTGCGCGGTTCAAACCCCAGGCCTCCTTGACCCGTGTGGAGAACCCCGGGCCTCCTTGACCCGTGTGGAGCTGGCCCATGCGCAGTGCTGATGTGCGCAAGGAGTGCCGCGCCACTCAGGGATGTCTCCTGCATAGGAGAGCTCCACACACAAGGAGTGCGCCACGTAAGGAGAGCCGCTCAGTGTGAAAGAAAGTGCAGCCTGCCCAGGAATGGTGCTGCACACACGGAGAGCTGACACTCAAGATGAAGCAACAAAAAGAAACACAGATTCTTGAGCCACTGACAACAACAGAAGCGGACAAAGAAGATGCAGCAAATAGACAAAGAGAACAGACAACCGGGGGGGGGGGGGGGGGGGAATAAATAAATAAATAAATCTTAAAAAAAAAAAGTATACCAAAAAAAAAACTTAGAACAATGAAAAGAGTCAAAGGCAAGGGTCTTGCAACTTTAAACACATAAAGGAACCTGAGCCTTTGTGCATATTAGCCCTTCTGTCGAAAATGCTCTCCTCTTCATCTGGCCAACCTCTACCTACCCTTCTACACAGTACAAAGAGTGAAACTTGAAAGTTTTTAACAACCAGGTCATTTAACTTTTCTCAAAAATCCCTAGTTGTTTCCCTTCAGACTTAGAATAAAGTCTGGCCTATAATGCTCTTCAGCACTATCCA
Source organism: Dasypus novemcinctus (assembly GCF_030445035.2). NCBI lineage: Eukaryota > Metazoa > Chordata > Mammalia > Cingulata > Dasypodidae > Dasypus > Dasypus novemcinctus. Next base: position 33,445,106 of record NC_080681.1, on the reverse strand, counting down.
TCAGAACTTTTGGCAATGATGAGACTTTATAGATTTGTGCTGTCCAATTCAGAGCAATTAAAATGTGATGAATACAACTGTGGAAATGAATTTGTAATTGTATTTGATTTAAATAGCCACATGTGACAGGTGGCTCCTGTTCTAGACAGCACTGCTTTAAGCACCTCTAACTACACTGCACATTTCTGAGCACATTGCCCAACACACTCCTATGTGATTCCAGTCACGCTGCCTCTCACTGTTCCCTCAGGGTGGAATAATCCATGAGAGAACACATGCTTCTCCCAGGTAATCACATAGCTCCCTCTATCACTTCCTTCAGATGGCTGCTCAAATGATACCTCATCAGCAAGACCTTCCCTGACTGCCTTATGTAAAATAGCACCCTATCACTTTCTGTCCCCTCATCCTGCTCTGTTTTACCTCCATGGTAATTTCAGTGATGGACATTACACTTTATCTTTGTTCTCTGTCAGTCTTCTGTACTTCTCTAAGTTCTACAATAGCAGGGACTTAGTCATCATTTCACCCCAGCAATTAGGGACAGTCTCTGCTCCACATAAAGTACCCCATAGGTTCTTCAAAATGGTACTCAGGGAGGGAAGCGGACTTGGCCGAGTGGTTAGGGCACCTGCCTACCACATGGGAGGTCCATGGTTCAAGCCCCGGGCCTCCTTGACCCATGTGGAGCTGGCCCATGTGCAGTGCTGATGCGCGCAAGGATTGCCCTGCCACACAGGGGTGTCCCCCACATAGAGGAGCCCCATGTGCAAGGAGTGCGTCCCGTAAGGAGAGCTGCCCAGAGTGAAAGAAAGTGCAGCCTGCCCAAGAAAGGCGCCACACACACGGAGAGCTGACACAACAAGATGACCCAATAAAAAGAAACAGATTCCTGGTGCCACTGATAAGTATAGGAGCGGTCACAGAAGAATACGCAGTAAATGGACACAGAGAGCAGACAACTGGGGGGGGGGAGGCGGGGGAGAGAAATAAAAAATAAATCTTAAAAAAAATAAAAATAAAATAAAATGGTACTCAGGGGCACTTCTCCTTCGGAAAACAACCTGAATCTCCATCCACTGCCATCCTACTCCACCATATCAATGGTCTTCAAATTTTTCTGCTCATCTACCCACTTAAAAATGTCTCCCCTTGTACACTTTAAAGAAGACTTCTAAAAGTTTTCTTCCTAAAATGTATATAGTTGCAAAGGATACAATTTATATATGCTTTAAAATGTTTCACTGAAATTTTAAATGAGATTTCTCTCACTGAAATATGTATGTCTACCTTCTACCCTAATTGGAAAAGCCATTCTTGTTATTAAACAAATGTCAAATTACATTCATTGTCAATAAAGTCTGCCTTCATTTTTTAGATCAAATAAACACATAAATACTTGTCCCCATGATCACCATTCTACTTTTCAATTCTAATTCTAAGATAGATAAAGCAGTCTTGCCAAGCATTTGTCAACTGGATGAAATGAGCTACTACCTTGAATTTTTCTTCCTTTGCTCTCTCAGGGAACACTACTCAGGAGCAAGTCATCCTGGAACTGTCCCTTTCATTTGGTGCCCCAGACGATTATTCCATAGTAAGATGTGGAATGGGTGACAAGTTTGCCTTCCTTTTATAAAGGAAGAGAAAGCAGACTGTGAAAGGGGAAGTAGAAAGGAGAACCAAGACACCTCTACTATATCTGTTATTAGGAAAATAAGGTTTAGGAGAGAACATAGTTGGACACTGACAACCTAGGTACAACGCACTGGAATGTTTTCCTGACCCCAGCAGGCTGTGTATACCAGTTTAAAGACAGTTGGATTTGATATTTCTCTTATGAGCGACATGAACAAGCTGTGATATTAGTGTGTGCCAGACCATAACTATAATAGAGCTATTTATTCCTCTGCTGTGCCATGCTCCAACATGAAGCTCAAACTTTCTTCAGAGCCATGTCCAAGTCTTTCTTTGTTTCATATCCTGAAAGTGGTACTTAGTACAAACAGATGACTCATCTTTTAATACTGAAAAAGGATTACTATCCAGAGTATACAAAAACTTCTGATCATTAATGCATGAGAAAATGGAAGAAAAGAGAGAAGAGGAAAAACAAGGCCAATAAACATGAAAAGATGCTTACTCTCATTAACAGTCAGAGAAATACAAATTAAATCCAAAATGAGACTGGCTCACCCCAACTCTACTATGTCGAAGGTTTCCTTTAAGATCAGGCTGATGTCAGACCCACAGCTGCCCTACAAAGTACTCAGTTTTCCTGAAAGGACATCTTTCACAGCAGTCTTAAATTTGCAGCAGAAGAACTTAAAGTTACTGCAGTAACCAGTACAATTATTACCAATGATAATAATTATTTCATTGGTATAATGATAATTACCAATGATGGAATAGGAATAATCTCTGCACAGACTGTTGGAGATGGTTTTCTAAAGCATGTGTCAGAAATGCGATTTATCACTTGAGATCATGGTGGGAGTTAAGCATGCTACTTGGCACATACAAGTATCTTTCTGAATACATATTATTTTGTAAAATTGAAATCAGGCTATTTAAAATGCTCTGAAAAAACCAGTGGTCAGTGAAATGAGAAAAGGTGACTGTTGTATCATATCAGATGAAGGGGGGGATGCTAGTTCCTGTGGAGTAAATGAATTATCTGACTTTTATAACTGGAGGATGATTCTGATAATTCTGTCTGAAAATATTTGGAAAATTAGAGTTTACTAAATCCTATTATTTACCTTTGAGTTAAAATTCTTAAAAATATATATGGTTCATTCATCAGTCTCTCTGGGCAACTATAGTCTAGGCCTAGAAGACTTGGATTATTCTACACAGCTGTGACTCTGTCCCTATACCTGGCAAAGGAGAAAGTTGGGAGAACCTTCATTGGGTCCAGGGGCAATGAGGGCAGCTTGAGCCACCACAGCTTATAGCACCAACTACATCCTTGGCTCATACTGTACAACAAGCAAGGGAGAAAGAGCAGGAAGCCCTAAACTAAAGAGAAAAATTCCACCCAGAATAAATGCTCTAGAGTAAGCCAGATGTCAGGACACCAACAAAAAACTACAATTCACACTAAGAAACAGGAAGATATGCCCCAGTTAAAGGAACAAGATATGTCTATAGATGACATAAAGGTATTGAGACAACTAATCATAGATGTTCAAACAAATCTCCTTAGTAAATTCAATGAGATGGCTAAAGAGATTAAGAATATTCAGAAGACATTGGATAAGCACAAAGAAGAAATTGAAAGCATACATAGAAAAACAGTAGATCTCATGGGAATGAATGGTGCAATAAATGAAATAAACATTGGAATCATATAATAGCAGATTTGAGGACGCAAAGGAAAGGATTGGTGAGCTTAAGGAAATGGCCTCTGCATTAGTCAGCCAAAGGGGTGCTGCTGCAAAATAACAGAAATTGGCTGGTTTTTATAAAGGGTATTTATTTGGTGTAGGAGCTTACAGATACCAGGCCATAAAGCACAAGTTACTTCTCTCACGAAAGTCTATTTTCACTGTTGGAACAAGATGGCTGCCAACATCTGCAAGGGTTCAGGATTCCTGGGTTCCTCTCTTCCTGGGGCTGGCTTCTCTTTCCTCTGTGTGTTTACTTCCTGGGACCCTAGCTTAAGGCTTTGGCATCAAACTTCAACCTCAAAACTCCAACATCAAAACCCCTTAACCCTGTCCTTTGCCATGCCTTTTATCTATAAGTGCCCACCCACCAAAGGGTAGGGATGCAAAGCCCTAAGGGCACAAGAGATTTACATAATTACTTAATCAAGTAAACCTTTGAATCCAATATAATCTAATATGCCCAGAGGAAAAGATCAGTTTACAAACATAATCCAATATTTCTTTTTGGAATTCATCAATAGTATCAAACTGCTACAGCCTCTGAAAGTGAAAATACAAAAGAACAGATGAAGAAAAGAATGGAAAAAATTGAACAAGGTCTCAGGGAACTAAATGACAGCAAAAGGCATACAAACATACATGTCATGGGTGTCCAGGAGGAGAAGAAAAAGGAAAAGAGCAGAAGGAATATTTGAAAAAATAATGGTAGAAAATTTCCCAACCCTATTGAAGGAGATAGATATCCATGTCCAAGAAGCACAATGTACTCCCATCCAAAAAAATCCGAATAGACTAACTCCGAGACACGTACTAATCAGAATGTCAAATGCCAAAGACAAAGAGAGAATTCTGAAAATGGCAAGAAAAAAGCAATGCATAACATTTAAAGGATACCCAATAAGATTAAGTGCTGATTTCTCACCAGAAACCATGGAAGCAAGAAGACAGTGGTGGATATATTGAAGATACTACAAGAGAAAAACTTCCAGCCAAGAATCTCATATCCAACAAGACTATCATTCAAAAATGAGTGCAAGATTAGAATATTCACAGATAAACAGAAACTGGGAGCAATTCTAAGCAAGAGACCAGATTTTCAGGAAATACTAAAGGGTGTACTAGAGCCTCAAAAGACAGGAGAGAGAGAGGCATGAAAGAGAGTCTAGATATGCATGTAAACCTGTGTGCCTAAAATAAGAACTAGACCTAGAGCTGCAGGGTGCCTAAGAGTTACCTCCTGAGAGCCTCCACGTTGCTCAAATGTGGCCAGTCTCAAAGCCAAACTCAGCATGTAAATGCACTGACTTCCCCCCAGCTTGGGACATGACTCCCGGGGATGAGCCTCCCTGGCACTGAGGGATTACTACCAAGTACCAGCTGATGATGTGGCTGGAGAATGACCTTGAATGAAAGGGTCAACCCAGACCAGCAAAATATCTCAGCCTACATGTAATATCAGGAGTTAAAAATGCTTTTTGACTCTGAATAAAAGTGGGAAATGGAAAGGGCAAATGAGTTTATATGGCTATGAGTCTCCAAAGAAGAGCCGGAGGTCATCAGAGGGGTCGCCCTTACACGCACCTCAGCGGAGTCCCAGAGACAGCTAAAGCAGACACAACCCCAGGTATTGGTTCTTCTGAGGGCTACAGAGACTCACAGGTTCTATGGTCATGGCAAATGGACTTCAGCGCCATATCAGTTGGCCCTACTTTGGAGTTTGTGGTCCTGAGTGTGATGGAGTTGGACTCAGATGTGATCTTTGTTCACAAGCCTCTCCTGTCACTTTTACCGGACCTGTGTTGGCACTGGGGTTTAGTGTATACTCAGGGGACCTGAATCTCTGGACTCTCCATGTGATACCCAGGCCCTGAGCCTCAAAAGACTTGCAACTCCTACACTCTGGTTTATTGGACTTACTCCAGCCAGCTAACAGGGAGGTGAAGAAGGTCAACTACCACACCAGGGAGCCAAGAGTGCCTACAACTGCAAACAGGAGAATTGCACCCATCATCCAAGTGGAATCTAAGCACCCTCTCGATACAGAGGTGGAGCAGACATAACCATCCCAGGGTCCACAGGATGGAGGAATAGTGTCGATTAGAGTGGACTTACTGATATTCTATTCTGGAACTAATGTAATTAGTAATGGAAATAAATGTAGCATTGAGATGGAGAAAGTGGCCATGGTAGCTGCTGAGGGTGGGGAGTGGGAAGAAGAGATGTGATGTGGGGGCATTTTCAGGACTTGGAGGTGTCCTGGGTGGTACTGCAGGGACAGTTACTGGACATTGTATGTCCTCCCATGGCCCACTGGGTGGCCTGGGGGAAAGTGTAAACTATAATATGGATCATTGACCATGTGGTGCAGCAGTCTCAGAGATGTACTCACCAAGTGCAATGAATGTTCCATGATGATGGAGGAGGTTGTTGTTGGGGGAGGAGTGGGGTGAGGGGGGTAGGGAGGTATATGGGAACTTCTTATCTTTTTAATGTAACATTAAAAAACTAAAGACAAAGAAATTTTTTAAAAAGTGCATAATAAAAAAAATAAAAGCATGTCTAGTTTATTTTAGGAATTGTAATACCAACTAACAAAACTACATTAATGTTTTAATCAATAGGGAAAGGTATGGACAATATAATCATCTTACATATTTCCTTACATTTAAAAGAAATGTACAAGTATTTTATTTTTTAAAAACATTGTTTTTTAAAATGTGATAAGATTATGTCTCGGGAAACGGACTTTGGCCCAGTGGTTAGGGCGTCCGTCTACCACATGGGAGGCCCGCGGTTCAAGCCCTGGGCCTCCTTGACCCGTGTGGAGCTGGCCCATGCGCAGTGCTGATGCGCACAAGGAGTGCCGTGCCACACAGGGGTGTCCCCCGTGTGGGGGAGCCCCACGCGCAAGGAGTGCACCCATAAGGAGAGCCGCCCCAGCGCGAAGGAGGGAGCAGCCTGCCAGGAATGGCGCCGCCCACACTTCCCGTGCCGCTGACGACAACAGAAGCGGACAAAGAAACAAGACGCAGCAAAAAGACACAGAAAACAGACAACCGGGGGAGGGGAGGGGAATTAAATAAATAAACAAAATAAATCTTTAAAAAAAAAAAAAAAAAGATTATGTCTCATATCGCATATCTGTTACTCTACTTAATAACTAACATTAAAATGTATCCGCCCCAAAAAAAGAGTCTAGAAATGGAGATTATATCAATAAAAGTAACTAAAATTGTCCAAAGAATGGTGAAAATAAAATATGGCAGATAAAACTCAAATAGTCAGGAATAAACTTAACCAACAATGTAAAGCACTTGTATTCGGAAAACTGCTATTCAATGTTAAAGAAATAAAAAAGGCCTAAATAACTGGAAGAACATTGCATGTTCATGGATGGGAAGACTAAATATCATTAAGATGCCAATTCTACTCAAATTGATGTAGATTCAATACAATCCCAATAAAAATTCCACCAGCATTTCTTTAAAAAAAAAATTGAAAACATGATTATCAAATTTATTTGGAAGGGTAAGGGGCCCTGAATAGCTAGAAACATCATAAAAAGGAAAAGCAAATCCTCATCTCAAGACTTTAAATCATATTACCTAGCTATAGTGGTAAAAACAGCATGGTACTGGCATAAAGACAGACACAAAGGCCAACTGAAACAAACTGATGGTTCAGAAACAGACCCTCACACGTATGGTCAAGTGATTTTTGACTAGCCTGTCAAACTCATACAGCTCAAGCAGAACAGTCCATTCAACAAATGGTGCTGAAGGAACTGGATATCCACAGCCAAAAGAAGGAAAGAGGACTCCTATCTCATGCAATATCCAAAAATTAACTCAAAATGGATCAAAAACCTAAAAATAAAAGCAAGAATCATAAAGCTTCTAGAAGAAATTGTAGAAAAATATCTTCAAGATCTAGTGGTAGGTGATGGATTCTTAAAGGAGATAAGAGGAGGATAGAGAAGGACTACTGATATTTAATTTACATAGACGTTTTAATTAGCTTTACTGTAAAAGTGTAGAAATCTATAGAGTGGATGGTAACAAATAGAGATTAACAGCTATTTTATAAATCGGGATGTGGCTGAAAATGGTGGTCTAGGTACATAAATGTCAACTGACAGAATGCTAGAGAATAATCTAGGAACTGAATTGCACAGTAAACCAAGAGATGGATGAGAATTGTGGTTGATGGAACAGATGCAAGAGTCCTTTGTGACCTAGAGCAAATGTACATCACTACTGCAGGGTGGTGGGAATGTGAAGAAGCATGGGAGAAATACAGCTGGAGGGACCTGTGGTTAGCAGTAATAATATAATATTCTTGCATCTATGCCAAAAATGTACTATGTTGATAATGGGGCAGTATGGAAAATGTGAGCCAAATGTATGCTATGGACATAGTTAACAATCAGATGATATTATTTTATCTGTAACGAATGTTCCACCACAGTGTGGTGTACTGATGGAAAGTTGTTTGAGAATTCTGCACATGTGTATCATAAGTTTATAATTTGTCATAAAAAATATATTTAAAAAAATAGGGTGGGTTGGGGGAAAACACACCAAATGTAAGATAAGGACTATAATTAGTAGTAAGAATTTGACAATATTCTTTCATAATTTGTAAAAAAAAATCTCACGACAATGCAAGGTGTTGGTGGAGGGTTGATGTTTGGTACTCCTGTATGATATTATGCATGTTTGCTTTCTAAGTTCACATTTACTATACACTTGTTTATGTATGTTCATATATAAATGACATAAAGATAATAATAGGGTTGTTGGGGGAAAATACTTTGGTTAGTAGTAATATTTTGACAATGCGATTTAGTCATTAGTTTAAAAGGTTTAACAACAATGCAAGGTATTGGTGGTAGAGTGAGTTATGAGAGTCCTGTATGATGCTATATATATTTGTTTTGTAAGTTCACAACTATTACTAGACACTTCCTGTTTATGTATGTTTATGTATGAGTGATAAACTTCAATAAATTTTTAAAAAAATGGTTCATGGGAGAACATGTGGCTCAAGCAGTTGAGTGCCTGCTTCCCACATGGGAGGTCCGTGTTCAGTCCCCTGTGCCTGCTAAAAACAAGAAAACAAACAACAAACAAACAACTGAAAAAACCTACTCAGGAGAGTTGACGTGACTCAGTGGTTGAACACCAGCTTCCCACATGAGGTTCCAGGTTCAACCCCCAGACTGATACTTAAAACAAAACAACTGTGTGTGTGTGTGTGTGTGTGTGTGTGTGTGTGTATGGTTCATTGATGGCAGTTTGCTAGGCATTGTCTGACTTGCAGGGCTCACAGACTGTTGAATTCCTAATTACATACAGTTTATGATGAGGGTAGTAGACATACCAGTGAATACACAATTATTTAAAATATTTAAGGTTTAGTTTTTTTTAATGTTTCAAACTTAAAGTGTGCATATAAATCTCAATTTAATACCAAAGTGTCAATTTTATTAGCTAGCTCTCTTGTGAATAAATTAATATCCCCCTCCAAGTGGTTTTAGCTGTTAACAGAGTCCAGTTTCCTCATGACTACACATTAGAAGAAACCTTTGCTGAATTACACATTCCTTTATCAATCTCCTTTAGTACTACTAAAAAGAATCCTCAAGAAACCACTGTCTTTTGGAGGATAATAATTCTAAATAGCATTCAGGAAGAGATTATTATTTGCAAAGATCTAAAGTTCACAGCAAAGCTCAAGGAAATGCTAATTGGAAAAGCAGATTTGTTCTATTTATTGAAGACCAGCATTTAAGGAAGAGTTAAGATAAGTCTCCCAAATGAATAAGAAGCCAGGAAGGGGCAGACAGGGAAGCTCAGTGCCCATGCCAGGTAAGGAGGAAAGCAGGAAAGCAGCAGAGGACCACAGTGAAGGGGACTGAAAGCTGTAGCCAAATATTACAGAAAAAGCCAACTGGGCAGACAAATGCAGAGGGCTTGCTGGGGAGGACTGAGGGGAAAAGCAGAATACTTGGCATTGTTAAAAGTAGCAAAGGGCAATGAAATAAATCAAATTATAGGCCTTCCGAACAGTATGTTGTGTTTTCACCTTTTCTATTCATTTTCAAAGATTAATACACATCCTTTTAACCAATTCTGCACAAGTTAACCCTCAGCTTTCCATTCTCTAACTTCAACATGTTTGTAACTAGCAGTACTATTATATGGGTATGACAGTGGTTTAAAGGTAATGTCTAAGGTCACGTATAATACTAAAATGAAAGCTAAAAAATGTAACATGGGAATGTATAGCATAGTAATACTGCATGTGAATATGAATATGGGTAAAACTGCACATATAAGACTTTTTCTTTGAAACTAAACTAACTGATTAAACTAAAAGCCACTGATTGTACATGATGGATGAATCTTATATCTTGTAACTATATATCTCAATAAAACTGCTTAAAAATAAAAAAACTTTTAAAAAGTATAGCCCTTGTCCACATAGATTTCAGAATCTGCTCAAGGGAATAATCCAGAGAATGACATGCAGAAGGAAGGATTTGTTAACTCTTACAGAGGAAATATGTACCTTGGCAGATCCTGAAAGATGAGATGAAGGTTCCTGATAACTGACAGGTAGGGCAAAGCCTGGACTTCTAGAGGCTTAGCACTCAGAAAGTGGGCACTGCACTTGTCCGGCTCTATCTAGAGCTGGAAATAAGTAGGCTTCCCAAAAATATCTGCTGAACTATTCGTGAATCAAGTATCTCTAAGACTAATTTTTAGCTATGTGTGTCTTCTCTATCATAGGCCCTAGCTTTACTGGAAGAAAATTTACAAGAAAATGCAGCAGAATCAGCACCTGAAGGTTGGCATTGGTAGTTACATTTAAGAAGTTAACCAGATATGGTTTACAACTTTGACAGATGAACAGCAGGATTCTGACTTATCAAAGGGGGAAAACAGCTCTGCTGAGGTAGAAAAGTATACTGCTGATATGTAGAGAAGTTTTTATTTTTATGAATAATATGATGCTCAAAGGTTCCTGGTCCTTACAAAGGTGAGCCTCATTTAACAAGAAATTGATTAATACCCATTCACTGAATTTTTGGTTTAATTTACTCAATATAGTGACAAAAATTAAAAATAATCAAGTGTTAATGAGCAAGGAGAACAAAGAACTCGTAAGTTGCTGACTGAGGGAAGTGGACTTAGCCCAGTGGATAGGGCATCTGTCTACCACATGGGAGGTCCACGGTTCAAACCCCAGGCCTCCTTGACTTGTGTGGAGCTGGCCCATGGGCAGTGCTGATGCACGCAAGGAGTGCCCTGCCATGCAGGGGTGTCCCCCGCGTAGGGGAGTCCCACGTGCAAGGAGTGCACCCCATAAGGAGAGCCGCCCAGCGCGAAAGAAAGTGCAGCCTGCCCAGGAATGGTACCGCCCACACAGAGAGCTGACACAGCAAGATGACACAACAAAAAGAAACACAGATTCCCGTGCCGCTGACAAGAATAGAGGCGGACAAAAAGAACACACAGCAAATGGACACAGAGAACAGACAACTGGGGTGGGGAGGGGGGAAGGGGAGAAAAACAACAACAACAAAAAAATAAGTTGCTGACTGAGTGTATATATTATGTACAACTTGGATAAATTTTGCAATGCAGGCATGGTATACTCTGCAACCTAGCAATCCCTCTCCTAAATATATATCCTAGAAAAATTCTGGCACAAAAGTATTCCTAGCATTTTAATAGCATAAATAGCAAACAGACCAAAAATGAAATATCACAAATGGAGTAGGGACCCAGGCCCCCCTAAGTCCTTAGCACAAAGCCACCTGCATGACCTAGACGTAAGTTAAGGGTTAACAGCCCTCCCCGAGGGGAGAGCATGTACAGACTTATCGTAAACTATCATCTTCCCAATGCAGGAAATGTCCTTGGTAAACATCCTTCCTATGAGCAAGCATAGTGGAAACATCACCACACCCCACGTATGCCTCACCCTAGCAGAACTCTGTTCTCACACCCTATGGAATGTCCCTGTTTTTAAACCCCATACACATCAACCCTCATTTTCTCATCTCTTTGAGGAGTGCTATCTTCATTCATTCTTTGACCAGCCACCATCAAAACATCTCTCCTGTTTGTAAGTCCCAATAAAGCTTATGCCTGACTAAATGTCAGGCGTATTCTTTGGTCTTGTGGCTGCACCAACTCGTGCCCTTTAGGAGTTGGGTTGTAAAAAATGGCCATCAGGAAAATGGATAAACTGGCAGACTCATTCAGTTGAGTATTATAGAGCAGTGACATGAACTAAAACTATAGAAAAAAGCTATTTTGAAAAAGGAAGAGAAAATTGATTTGTTTAAAAAAAAAAAAAAGGCAAGAGAATGAAAGAATGAATGATGAACCCAGAATTCAGGATGATTATTAACCTCCTGTAGGGGGCACTTAAGCCATGTGGGAACTCCTAAAAATTTGTTTTGAATTGGTTTTGTTTCATAACTTAAAAACATGTTATATTTATATTCCTTTGTGTAAATCAAATATTACATGGTAAAAGTTAAAAAATAAATGAAGACGTGATCATCCATATCCAAAATCAATTAATGTATCAAGCAAGATTAGGAATAGAAACTAATGAATTTGCAATGGGAAACAATTACTTCTTAACATTTCAACTGCTGTTGCTACCCTAATCCAAGATTTCATTATTCCCTTGAATGACCTATTTCAATAGTCTCCCTGAATGTACCCTGACCCTATATCCTGTCTCTTCTCCACACAGCAGCCAATGTTTTTTTTTGTCTGTTTTTAAGGGGAAAAAAGTTCTTCCTTTGCTATTACACAAAATAAAAGTTCATTCCAAGGGCTGTAAGACTCCCTGATAGACCTCTATCTCCTACTTTTCTCCTCTTGACTCCCTCTACTGCAGCCACTCTAGCCAAAATGATGCTCATCAAATACGCCAAGCACACTTCTGCCTCCAGGTCTTTGCTCTGCTTGCCTCTGTGTCTGGAACACTATGTGTATAGCTTGCCTCTTCTTTCAGATTCTGTTAAAATACCTTATAAGAAAGGCCTTAGCCCACCATCCTATTTAAAACATATATAATTGTTTCTGTAAACCAACAATGTTTTATTTTGACAATCCTTCCTAATTTTGCTATTTTTAGAAAAAATTAAAATTTGGTTAAAAATCTTAAAAAAGAAAAAGAGTAATAAGAACCTGTCACTCTCTAGTGTCCATACCTAGATGGTTTTCCTTCATAGCACTTATTACCACCTGACAATGTTGTTTAATTTTTGCCTCACCACATATGCACTTGAAAATAAGCTTCATGAGAGCAGAGATTTTCTCTATTTGACTGATACCTAGAACAGTTCAGAACCTAGAACAAGGTCTGCACTTCCTTGGTGCTCAACAGATATTTCCTGAATAGATGAATGAAAAGGAACATTGCAAAAGGAGGAGTTTTAGTGGAAACCTGAGGGCAGATGTCAGATTACTAAGGGTTAAAGGATGGAGGAGATATATCTATGAAGTCATGTTTTTCCCCAATATATATTTTCTGGCTCTGTCGACTTAAATATTCTAAATTCAATGACAGCCCTCATAACAACGAAGACAACTCACATCCAAATTTTCATCTCTAAATTTCCTCACTAAAAGGAACCAATTCTGGGAAACAGATGTGGCTCAACCAAGTGGGCTTCTGTCCACCATACAGGAGGTCCAGGGTTCGATGCTCAGGGCCTCCTGGCGAGCTGACCCATACAGGAAAGTTGCCCCATGCAGGAGCACTGGCTGACGCAGAGAGCTGGAGCAGCAAGATGATACAATAAGAGACACAGAGGAGAGAAAATAAGACGTAGCAGAGCAGGGAGTTGAGGTGGCACAAGAGAGTAATCACCTCTCTCTTACTCCAGAAGGTCCCAGGATCGGTTCCTGGAGCTGCCTAATGAGAATAAAAGCAGACACAGAAGAACACACAGTGAATGGACACAGAGAGCAGACAATGGGGGAAATGGGGCGGGGGGAGAAATAAATAAATCTTTAAAAAAAAAAGGAACCAATTCTGGGGCAGAAAATATCCATGACGAGGCTAGGATATCTTTTTTACCAGAAAACAACAGATAATTCAGGGACTGATGGTGTCATGTCAAAAGGACATGGGGGGGGGGGGGGGGAGTAATATGGGGATCTCATATTTTTTGAATGTAACATAAAAAAGACAAAAATTACTTAATTAATTTTTTTTAAAAAAGGACACAGGAACCATCTTAAACGAGCTCCTGCTGGCCTATATTGAGGTGAATATGAAATACACATTGCTACCCATGATATTCTTGCCAAGTATGTTTATCCTGAATCTAATTAAGCCTTTATACTTAACTTGAGTTTATAGAAAAGGCAAGGGGATAGAAGAACAAGTTAAATAAGATCAGGAGGAATCAGGCAAATCTTTAAGATTAGATATTGTCATGACGATTAACTTGCTCTCTCCAACAAGCTGACATAGTGAAAAGAGAGTTTGGGGTAGGGGATGCTGATCTAAAGAAATCTAAAAGATATTAACAACTGAATGCAGGCAGTCAAAGGTAAAAGACAGTTTTGGCCCAACTGGGGAAATCTAAATATAGAATGAGTATGAAGTAATATTATGAAATTATTGTTAGGTAGGAAAAACAATGTGGTAATGAAGAAAATGCCTTTTTTTTTTTTAAGGAGTAAATGATCATAATGTCTATAATTTACTTTGAAATACCTTAGAAAGGAAATATATGAAGTAAATCTGGCAAAATATTAACCACCAATAATTGTAGATTAGCATATTTATTTTTCTAGTCTGTGTTTTTCTGTATGTGTGAAAAAATTGCCAACTGAAAAAAAGAAAGGTAGATGAAATATGATCTGGAGCTAATGAGCATATGCCATTTTTTTAAAACAAATCAATTTTATTGATACCTATTAATAAAGCATACAATTCATCCAAAGTGTACAATCAACTGGTATCTGGTATAATCACATAATTGGTGCATTCATCACCTCATCATCATTACAGCATTTTCATTACTTCAATAACAAAACTCACAAATACCTTATAAGGCTGAAGAAAATGAAACCGAAAAGGAAAGGATTTGAGGTACGGGATGAAGAAACAACTGATGGAGTAAGGTCTGGAAGAGATGGGAAGAGTAACATCCTACCACCTGTGTTCTGAATTAGCCTTCAAAAGGAATAGAAACACTGTGTACTGAAAAGGGAAGAAAAGAAATACAGCTAAATCTGTAAGGTAGAAGACAGAGTTTGAAATGATGACAGAAAAAGAAAGAAGTAAGGTAATCCACTGAGAGTAGGACACTGCAAAAATGGGGAAAGGAGCTTGGGAAGAATGGTACGGTTTGAAATAGCCACTGTAGGGATGGGAGAATAAAGTCATCAAACCAATAAAAACATATGTGGAGCAGCACTGGAAATACAACTTACTGTTGGGAATCTCACTAACTATGCAATTTCTCCAACACTTGGCTACATGAATATAGACTACAAGAAGGTCAGGGAATAAGTAGAAGACTATTTATTCAGACCAGAAGGCTATTAGACATCAGACTGGGGATCCTGATAAAGCAGAAGAGGGATGGAATGAGTAAGGAAGTGAGAGAACTGGAGGTCAGAAGTTTAATAAGTTAATAAGATAACTGAAATTGCAGAGATTAGATTGTACTGCCAAGGACATAGTCTAAAAAGAGAGTCAGTTATCAAGAAGGTAGGGAACTTCATTCTCTAAAAGTCCTTCTTTCTTTTCTTTTAGGAGGTACCGGGATCGAACCTGTGACCTCATACATGGGAAGCAGGCACTCAACCACTTGAGCTATATCTGCTCCCCTTTAAAAGTCTTTTAAAGGAATGAAAATTTTCTTTTTGGCTGGTGTGTTTTAAATGTGGTTTTACCAAAAGGCAGGGATAGGGGTAGATCTTTCAGATTTTATCAACTACAGAACAGAGTAACTTCTGCATCTACAATGGCTCAACAAGATGGTGTAATGTGATTGGTTATTAGGAATGTCACAAATAACTTATTAATAATAATAATTGAAGCTTATAAATTGACCTGTTTTTATATATTAGAGCTAAGTAACTCTAATAATACAATTTTGGGGGGGTGTTAATCTAATCATATAATTTTCACTCACATTTTAAGACACTTCTTAGAGTAGGGACATCCACAGGAATGTGCTGTACATTTAATGTACTTTAATGTAGCAGCAAAGATAGCGAGAACTCCTAGCATGTAGTACTTCTATCATTTTAAAGCATCTTACACCACAGAAATTACAGTGTCAGCAATATTAACTTTGACCGCAAATTAAGATTTTTTTTTTAGCAAGAATTAACAGCTTTCATTTTCAATTAACACCCTTGCCGTATTTCAAAAATAAAACTAACCTTTATGAGCCAAGACTGCTTATCTTGAATTTTTATGAAATACATACCAAAAGAAAAGCTTCATTAGAAAGGAATATATAGGGAAAAAAAAGAAAGGAATATATACTTGTTCTCAATCCATACCCATGGTTATCTAGCTCATTATGCTAATCTAGAATGCTCTGGTGTCAACTAAGAGAAAAATAATTTAAATAAACAAGGGAGCTGGTGTAGCTCAGTAGTCTGAGCTCCTGCTTCCCATGCACAAGGTTCCCAGGTTCAATCCTGGTGGTGCCTCCTTAAAAAAAAACACATAAGAAATTCCAACATTATTCCATCATTACATTTATGCTATAGTCATACCAATATTAACAAAAATAAAGTTCTATAAACTGGAAGGGAAAATGTACTTATTACTAGAATGTTTGGCCACTTCCACTGGATTTCCTATATGATTCAAGAAATCCCTTAACTAAAAACCAAAATATAGATTACTTACTTTTTCATTTTTTTTGAGTTGTACTTGACTTGGTAAGCTGCTTGAACTAATTTGTCTGGACCACCATCAAACTGATGTGGAATGACTTTCTGAAAGTGCTAAGAAACAATCAAAAGAAAACATAAGAACTATTTAGTGTCTGTTATTATTAAGTGATTAATAGTCAAATCTAAAGAAATTCAAGAAATCATGAACTGACTTACTTGTAACATCCCCTCCATATCGAGTTGCATTAGTTCTGCCTGATTCATCTGAAGAAGTGCTAATCCTATTCGAAATACTATTTCTAAACCCTGAGGAAACAAATTATATCAAGCAATAAATACATCTATTCTTCATCAAGCAAAACTATTATTTCAAAAATAATATTAAGGGAACTGAAAGTGTCTACAACTGCATGCAGGAGAATCATATCCATCAGCCATGTGGGATCTAAGCTCCCTCTTGATTTAGAGGTGGAGGGGACATCACCATCCCAGGGTCCACAGGATGGAGGAATACAACATGGGGTTAGAGTGGACTTGCTGGTATTCTACTATAGAAATGTGACTCTAGCAATGGAAGTAATTGTATCATTGAGGTGGAGATGGTGGGCACGGGAGCTGCTGAGGGCAGGGAAAGGAAGGAAGAGGTGTGATATGGGGCATATTCAGGACTTGGAGTTGTCCTTAATGATACTGCATGGAGTTGTCCTTAATGATACTGCAGGGACAGATGCAGGACACTGTATATCCTGCCATAACCCACTGGGTGGACTGGGGAAGAGTGTGAACTACAGCGTAAACTATGGTCCAGTGCTCGAGGTTGTATTCACCAAATGCAATGAATATGCCTTACTGATGAAAGGGGATGTTGATGTGGGAGGAGCAGGATGGGGTATATTGGAAACTCTTATGTTTTTTAATGTAACATTTTGTGTGATCTATTTATCTTTAAAAAAAAAAATGACAATAATTTAAAAAAAAAAAAACACTAAGGCAAACATGTAGGGATCTAGGGCTCAGCAAACATTTCTTTGAAAAGTCATACAGTAAATATCTTAAGTTTTGTGGCCATGTGGTGGTATGCTACAACTACGAACAGGCATGGAATGTTCAAAGAAAACCTTATTTACAAAAACAGGCAGATGAATTGTATACTTGAAAGTGGTTAAAACCAGAAATTTTTTGTTTTGTACCTGTTACTACAATAAAATTTAAAAAACAAACAAAAAGGACAGATTTGACATGCAAACCAGGCCAAGATTTAGCATACAAACTGTAGTTTGCTGAACCAGACCTAAACTAATTTAACGAGGTAACATAAATCAATCTTGTCACTTAATGTGAGGTAACAAAAATCAATCAATGTCATGTAATGTGTTCGCAGAATAAAAGAAACTCAATTATACTCATTATTTCTTACTTTTAACAGATGCATTGCAACATTATTGCCTAAAAAGCAAACTTTACCTCTCACTAATTCTCACTGTACCAATCTGAAGTGACATAGAGGTTTGATTAAAAATGTGGGCAGGGAAGCGGACTTGGCCCAATGGATAGGGTGTCTGCCTACTACATGGGAGGTCCGAGGTTCAAACCCTGGGCCTCCTTGACCCGTGTGGAACTGGCCCATGCACAGTGCTGATGTGCACAAGGAGTGCCATGCCATGCAGGGGTGTCCCCCACATAGGGGAGCCCAACGTGCAAGGAGTGCACCCCATAAGGAGAGCCAGCCAGCTTGAAAGAAAGTGCAGCCTGCCCAAGAATGGCACCGTACACACAGAGAGCCGACACAGCAAGATACACAACAAAAATAAACACAGATTCCCAGTGCTGCTGATAAGGACAGATGCAGTCACAGAAGAACACACAGCGAAAGGACACAGAGAGCAGACAACTGAGGGAGGGGGGGAAGGGGAGAGAAATAAAATAAATTCTTGAAAAAAAAAAAGTGGGCTCCAGAATTTGACTGCCTACATTTGAATCCTGGTTACTATGCCATTTATGTGCTGTGTGTCAATAGACAAGCTACTTAACCTTTCTCTAAACCTCTACTTATCATCTATCAAATGGAGATGATGGTATTATCTATTGATAGGATTGTTAAAAGGTTTAAATGAGATTTAACATGAGGCATGCGGGTCTCCCTTGTTCTTCTCATTGCCTGCTCTGATTAACCCAATGATCACTTTGCTCAGCTCTTCTTCCTAGCTAGCCCATTCATTAGCTTACCTCAGACATAAAGATATCAAATATCCTTGTGGCAATCGGTAGTGGAAAAGTTGTAAGAAAGATAGTCAGAAACCAGGATGATGCATACATTGAGGTATGAAAACTCTGAGATTGAAAGTGCACAAAAAGCTCTGGAAGATGCTCCT
Organism: Dasypus novemcinctus; assembly: GCF_030445035.2. NCBI lineage: Eukaryota > Metazoa > Chordata > Mammalia > Cingulata > Dasypodidae > Dasypus > Dasypus novemcinctus. The sequence continues at coordinate 33,426,437 of NC_080681.1, read as the reverse complement.
AAAAGAAGAAAAGAAATAGTTAAAAAATAGCAAAATTAAGTATTTTAAATCAGATTGTTATATATCCATGGATTAGCCTATATCAATAACAAAGATAAAAATAGGTATCACATGGAAAAGCTAAAATAATCCCAGAAATTCAGCACCCTGTCAGTGGGCCTTATCTTGGAATGTATGATAGCCTATCTCCCCCAATGTATCAGAGCTAGACTCATTTATAATTTTCCTACGCATGGTTCTTATGGCCCTTTTATTTGAACCTATAATTAGCACTATATCTATTAAATATGTGTCCCAGAGACTTAACTCTTCTGTCTGTTCATATGCCAGTTAAGCCTTGAATTTCAGCAGAATTGCAGCCAATACCTTCTCTCCAGTTCATCCGGCTCACCCAGGATAACTAACAAAAGGATGATGATGGACAACGTCCATCCCAAAAAACAGAGTATCTACAACTGTAAGCAAGTCAGTTCTATCCATCTGCCCCATGGGATCTAAGCTCATGGAAGCAGAGTGGGCATCACCATCCCCAAATCCTCAAGACTGAAGAACGAACAAGCATAAGGGGAGAATGTAACTATGAACAAAAGTAGATGTTATTATTCTACTAATGAAAGAACTTTTATCATTGATATAAAGGCAGTGGTCACTAGAAGTTGTGAGGGGAGGAAGAGGGAAAAATAGGGTAACATGGGGCATTTTGGGGACATTGGAATTGTTCTGCATGACACTGCAATTATGGATACAAGCTATTATACATTTTGTCAAAACCTATAAGTGCAAAGAATAAACCAGAATGTAAACTATAGGCTATGGTTAATAGCAGTGCTTCAATATTGGTTCATCAATTGTAACAAATGTACCACACTAATGAAAGATGTTGTTAATGGGGAAAAGGGGGGGAGGGGTGGAGGAGAGGGAACTGGGTATATGGAAATCCCTATATTTTCAATGTACCATTTAGGTAATCTAAGGCTTCCATAAAAATAATTATTTTTATATAAAAAAGATGACAAAAAATATAAAGGTAATATACTTTTTGTTAACACTACACTTTTACCTGTATCATGCACTCAAACTGGTACATACAAAGGCCCAATTCTGCCATACTTGGTTTAAAAAGCTCACGGAGTCTATAATCTTGCATCAACTTAACAAATACACAGAAAGCTTCTTCTTCTGGCATCTACATTAGGAGAAAAAAAGTAAATATAGGTTAATATTTCATGATACACAAAATAGGTCAAATTTCATTTAAACTAAGTCCCCAACCATGAACACTGTTTTGAGTGGCTATGTATGGCAATATAAAGAACAATGGAACAAAGTAAAAACAACCAAAATAAATAAATAAATAAATAAAAGAGCCCTGGACTAGGAACCAAAAGTTCTAGTCTCCAATTCTATCACCAAAAACGAGAATAGAGAAATTTTACAATCTCTGAGACTAAACTCACTTGCCTCATTCATTAAATCAACCAACAAATATTCATTTGGAGCCAGATACTTTTCTCTCTCTGGGTACAAAGCAGTGAACAAATTAAATACAATCCCTGCCCTCAAGGAACTTGGTATTTCTAGATCAAGATAGATCATATATGATATGAATATGTGTGTGTGTGTGTTTTTATGTGTGTCAGATGGTGATAAGTGCTCCTTAGCAATAAAATAGGGCAGGGTAAATGGGATATGGAGTGCTGGAGACATACACTGCTATTTATGTAGGGAAGATAGGGAAGGTTCCTCGATAGGATAACATTTCAGCAGAATCCTAAAGGAAGTAAAGGAGGAAGAACATAAAGGCCCTAAATTGGAATCATGTTTGGCATGCTCAAGGAACAGCAAATTAGGAGACTACTATATGAGGGATACTGATATGAAGGAGGTTAGAGAAATAACAGAGAGTCAAATTACATAGGGCTTTAGAGGCCACTATAAGGATCTTGACTTTCACCTTTCGTGTGACAGAAAGCCTTTGAAGGGTTCTGAGTAATAAGAGATCTAATATGGCTTAAAGTGTTAGAAATTATTTAAAGAATTTGTAATTGGTGTTTAAAGGTTCCAATTTCACATTAGGGAATAATATCAAATAAGACAATGAATGTAAAAGCTCCTTGTAAAGAGCTACAAAGATATTAGAATATTTAAGCAAATGACATGTACCTAAATTGTCAAGCCAAAAAATAATACAATTTTAAAATGCTCATTCACATATGTAATACCAGTGTGCTTCAAAAGAGTAAATCCCAAAGGATCTCTAGGCATTCCTCTTACCACAGACTGATTATTCTAACAAAATCCTTTTCATTGGCCTTCACACAGCTATTGACAAGAGTCAAGAGTTAACTCTTAACAAAATCCCTACTTCCTTCCTTCCTCCCCACACTCACAGCTATGTTTCTGCCCTGGAGACCATCCCTGTTAATCCTATCAAGACCTATAGCCCCATTGATTCCTGTCAGTCACTACAAAAAGCCTAAGATTCCTAACTCTCACCCTATGTGGTACTACTGCTCTCCTAATCTGTCTCCATTTCCAACCCTCCTTAAAAATTTCCCATACTGCTATTTGAAATTTATAATCTGCCATCAACCAACTATTTCAGAGCCTTAACCTCTTTTCCAAAGATTCCTTTTACCTTCCTCCTTGAACTGAAATGTGGTTTCCCCCTAAGAATAAGTCAAATATCAAAACTTGGCTCTCCCCTAAGGTGGCTGGTTTTCTCTCCTGATGTACAGAAGGGGCCCTTGAGTCTCTTGAACTCAATTCCCAACAGTCTGGAGCTGCCAGAGTCATCCTTTCAAGCATGAATTAGATCATATCAGTCCAATACTCAAAGCACACTAGTGGCTTTCCTTATCTTCAATAAATGTCAAAATCCCTACAAGTTCCTACACTGTGTGATCCCTTGCTACCTTCTCCAACCTCACTTCCCACCACTTCTCCCCCCTCACTCTCCCCTCTCCCTTCACTCCCTCTTTAGCCACAGTAGGAATCAATCAACTACCTCTTTTTGGTATTACAAGAATTCCTTCTGTTCTGGACATTAAAAAAAAAAAAGAAAAAGAAAAAATGTTCAGTTCTCTTCCCCTTTGCAATAGCATTGACATAGTCACTAGGAGATGGTTAAAAAATGGCTATATTAAAAAAAAAAAAAAAAGGTTGGGAAGGTTCAATAAAAGGGCAGAAGGAAAAGGAAAAAATGATTATCATTGTGTCCTTGTCCAAAAGTTTGAAATAGTCACAAAAAAGAAGTGTGACACTGAGAGATATATAAATATGAAAAACAACCACTCAAATTGTTTTATAGTCACTCTATTAGAAAGGAGTCACTATAAAACATATCACCACACTTGAGCCACAATGTGCTGCTACATACTTCATCTGTAACTCTGAGTTAATAATCTATCTTTCGCAAAGGTCTAATGGGGATAATTTCAACCCAATTTCATAGGAGTACTAAGATATACACAAAACGTAAGTACCCAGAACTTTCTTTAAAAAGAAATGACTATTTTAACACAACATGTACTAAACTACCTTTGCAAATTTTTTTTTTTTTTAAGATTTATTTATTTATTGAATTCCCCCTCTCCCCCGGTTGTCTGTTCTCTGTGTCTCTTTGCTGCCTTGTTTCTTTGTCCGCTTCTGTTGTTGTCAGTGGCACGCTTCTGTTGTCGTCAGCGGCACGGGAAGTGTGGGTGGCGCCATTCCTGGGCAGGCTGCGCTTTCTTTGGCACTGGGCGGCTCTCCTTACGGGGCGCAGTCCTTGCGCGTGGGGCTCCCTTATGCGGAGGACACCCCTGCATGGCAGGGCACTCCTTGCGCGCATCAGCACTGCGCATGGGCCAACTGCACACGGGTCAAGGAGGCCTGGGGTTTGAACCGCGGACCTCCCATGTGGTAGACGGATGCCCTAACCACTGGGCCAAGTCCGTTTCCCACCTTTGCAAATTTTTAAATCAGACTCTACACTGTTCTAAACTAAGGACAAAATTGTGGGAGGCAATTAGAGCATAAGGCTTAAGAGCATAAACACAAGAGACAAAGAAAGGAAGGAGCTTTTGAATCTGGCTCCACACTTTCTAGCTGTGACAGTGGGCATTTCAGTGATTATTTTTGTGGTGGTATACTAGCTATCACTGACTATAGCAGTTAAGTAAATCAATCAGTGAATGAAAGTGAGGATCAATATCACCACTGCCCTCTGGGTCCTAGAGGAAAATGTAACTGCCCCTCACTGCCCCTCACAATTCCTTGACAGCAAGGTCAGCTATTGTATGAGATTCACACTTCGAGTAGGAAAAAAAGCTCTAAAGATGCTCAACTGAAATGACTACTAAAAGCTCATTTTGGAGCTAATATGAAAGTTAAAAAGAATAGAATCATGACGAAATTCAACGAACTGATAACAAAGATGTTGTATTCAACAGTGAAAGGCCTACCAATACCAACCAATTACAAATGAGGAAAAATACAATTCTGTAAAACATCTATACACTAACATTAACAAATCTAGTTTTGTTTCTATTATTTAACCTAATTTGCCCTAGAGATGGTCAAGTATCATAAAAAAACCACTGGGAGCAATATTTATGTTATAAAACAAAGTAAAAACCAGTTATTTTTCTTATAAACTGTTTTCTCTGACATCAATTTTTGTACTACTTGAGAAAAGAGGTGTGGATATTCCTCACAGTTACAAAGATTTAAAGCTCAGGTAGAGTTGTCAGGAAATTGAAGTAAAATACTGGGAAACAGTTTCTGATTCCTACTCTGCTTTTATCTACCAAGATATTTGATCTTGAGCAAGTCATTGAACTTTGATTGCATGTCCACTATATGCCAAATACCATGCTAGGCTTTTCATACATATATGATTTCATTTAACCCTTACAGTAATTCTGAAAAGTAGATAGAATTATCTAATTAAGACGCAGGGCAAGGTTAAATAATCTGGTCCAAGTTCTAAAGTTTGTGCAGAGCTGAGGTACAAAAACAGCCCGTATGGGAAGCAGATGGGGCTCAAGTGGCTGAGTGCCTGCTTCCCACATGGGAGGTCCCAGGTTCAGTCCACAGTGCACCTAAAAACGAAAACAAAAAGCAGCAATGGGAAGCAGATGTGGCTCAAGCGACTGGGCTCCTATCTACCAAATAGGAGGTCCAGGGTTTGAGTCCCAGGGCCTCCTGGTAAAGTCAAGCTGGCCCATGCAGCCAGCTAGCCAGAGCGGAGAGCTGGCCTGTACAGAGAGCTGGCACAGCAAGATGATGCAACAAAGAGAGACACAGAGGAGAGACAGTAAGAGACACAGCAGATCAGGTTGCTGAGGTGGTGCAAGAGATTGAGTACCACTTTCCCACTCTGGAAGGTCCCAGGATCAGTTATGGTGCCGCCTAAAGAGAAGACAAGCAGACATAGAACACACAGAAAATGGACACAGAAAGCAGACAGTGAGTACAAAAACAATGGGGGTAGGGAGAGAGAATAAATAAATAAATCTTTAAAAAAAAAAAAGACAGCAAGCAGACAGACAAGAGGGCCAACTCAGAGAAGCTGATGTGGCCTCAGCGGTTGAGTGCAGCTTCCCACATACTAGTTCCCTGCCCCAAATACCTCAAAAAACAAACAAATGAAAAAAACAACCAAAATAAAAAACAAACCAAAAAAAGAGCCTATATGAGTCCAAAGCAAGTTATGACCAAAGTTCCTTTTCAGGACTAAATTTCTGAAATTAAATACAGAGTATAATAGGACTTAAAAAAAAAAAAAATGAACAAGGCTAAAGAGATACTACTATATGCCATTTCCTTTCAAAGCTACGATTGCCCTGTCTCTGAATTCTGAAAACATCCTACCCAAACCGACTCCAAAATAAGTCACTGCCAATGGAAGTATATTATATTCCTAAAGCAGTAAAACTGGATGCACACCGCCATTTAAAAGCCTATAGTAAGAGCCTGATGACAAGCCCACAGTTGCATGAGAAATAAAATTCCTGTGTAAATTTCAAAAGACAATGTAAAAAGAAATACGATTTTCAAATCATGCCCTCCTTGGTTAGGAAAAGATTAATATAACAAATAAGCTAAGATTTAAAAGTAGGTACTGGCTGTAGAACATTATGGTCCAAACGTACATACCGAGAAGTGAAATTTCATTCGGTGGCAAGGTACTATTGCATCTTATCTCAATGTGTTTAATCTTCTGAAGTGCAAAGTAATATTCCTATCGAAATTATGCTTAGAGAAAAATATCCAATATTCACTTATACTTAATAACAAAGATGATTTTAGAAGTCTCCAATCCAAAAGACTTGATCATTATTAAAGAACTTAGAGAGTTAATACTTGCACTAACTTACCTGCATAAGCAACAATCCAACTATAAAAGCACTTCCTTGACAGTAACCAACCTCACGATCCACTAAAGAATATGCCTAAAAAGTAAAAAATGTTGTTCAAAATACTTCATATAGTATATTATAGCTTTCTTCTCTAGAAACCGAAAATTGGCATAACAGGTTAATTTAAAAGATTATAAGGTGGTATCCTATAAATATTTACAAAGCAAATGCTTTACTACTTAATATTTTCTTTTGACAATTTCCCAAGTGAAAACTGCCAGTTCCTACAGATAATAAAATAAAGGAATTTGGACATAGGAAATTAAGAGCTTACAAATCAAGAATAATGTATTGCTGATAAAGTTCATCTAACATGGAGGTGAAGAAGGTCAACCACCACACCAGGGAGCCAAGAGTGCCTACAACTGAAAGCAGGAGAATTGCATCCAGCATCCATGTGGAATCTAAGTCCCCTCTTGATGTAGACGTGGAGTAGACACAACCATTCTGAGGTCCACAGGATGGAGGAATAGAGTATGGATTAGAGTGGACTTACTGATACTCTATTCATGAACTATTGTGATTAGTAATCAAAGAAAATGTGGCATTGGTGTGGAGAAAGTGGCCATGGTGGCTGCTGGGGGTACGGAGTGGGAGGAAGAGATGTGATGTGGGGGCATTTTTTTGGGGTTGGAGTTGTCTTGGGTGATGCTTCAGGGACAGTTGCTGGACATTGTATGTCCTCCCATGGCCCACTGGGTGGACTGTGGGAGAGTGTGGGCTATGATGTGGACCATTGACCATGAGGTGCAGCGGTGCTCAGAGATGTATTCATTTAATGCAATGAATGTCTCATGATGATGGAGGAGGTTGTTGATATGGGGGGAGGAGTGGGGTGAGGGGGGTGAAATGTATATGGGGACCTCATATTTTTTTAATGTAACATTAAAAAAATAAAGACAAAAAAATAGTGTATGGTTAAGGTAAAGTACAGACAAAACTGAAATGATTTAACAAGAAATCAGTACTTCACAGAGGAAGCCAGAAGGGAAAGAAACTATGGGTTGGGAGAAGGCAACGTGGAAGAAAACATTACAATGGTGCAGACTTTCAGGGGTTAAGAGGTCTTGACAACGCTACCCACAGAAAGCAGAAAAATATGGTGAATGTTGCTGCCCTGAGAGAAAACCAAATCCCAGGTTTTGAATCTTGTAGTGGTGGATTATTCAATTTCATAGACTATCTCTTTGGTATAGTGGTTTACAAGGTATTTCATTTTGACCAACTCATGTAAATCACTAGAATTCATTTCATTTCAAAAAGGAATAAATGGAACTTACCTTCATTACATTAAATAAAACCTCCTGTCCAAGGCTATCTTTCTCCTTAAAAAAATTATGTTCAGGATATGTTCTAGCAATGTCCCTTCGGATCAATTTTTCACAAGGTGAGGTCATTTTCAAGAGTTCTGAATACTGGTCCTTAATTGGCATACTTTGTGCACTGCATAAAAGTTGCCAAACTATTGCTCTGAAGTGGTGGGGTATTCCTTTACGAACAAGTTCCTAAAAATAAAAATGCAATTAAATTTTTTTTTAATTGGTTAAGTCCCCTACCTTGCAAACCAAAACACTCTTATTGGGGGTTGAAATGGAGTAGAAGATTTAATCAAATTTATAAAGCCAATTTTATACATTTTAATCAAGGCTAAGATATGGCCCTCAGTTGTATCTCGTTCTGGTCAGGGGGGTTGCAACGCCTTTTATAAATTCTGGATACTTTATTCAGGGTACGGTGTTTGAAGGTGTAAGGACTTGATAACCTGCAGAGTTGTGAATGATGATTCAGTATCCACTGTCTTTCAAAGAGCTCCTGAAGGCAAAAAAGTAAAATACTGATATTCAAGGATGTAAGATGTCACAACTTCATTTCTGAATCTATTAAATAAGGGAACTTAACTAATTTCTAAAATAATCAGGTACATATTTCTATATATATGATCTCTATCGACAGATCAAAACTGGGCACAAATAATCAATAATCCATGCCGGATGCCTTTTGGGAAGAGGGGGGAACTTCAACAAAGGAAACAAGTACCTTAACTTGCTTTTCCTTCTTTTTCCGTACATCTTCCCATTCATTTACAATTCTTCCCCAAAGAATCCAAGAATCTTCTTCAAGATGGCTGAGGTTGCTAGAGGCTGATGAACTTGATACAAGAGAAGAGCCACTGTTTCTTCTTGATCCATTTACAGATCTTAAAGACTTACTATCCGTCTCTAACAATCTAAAACATAATTAAAATTGCTCAAGAGATAATCTCACAGTGATACTAAATGAAGTAGTCTACTGTCACTTATCTTGGAAGTTCACTACAGCAATTTAGCCATTGTTTTAAAAAGTAGTTTGAATAATATGCTAATTTCAATAATTTTCAGTTGTCATAAATAAAATAACTGCTATATTTTTTCACCTAAGAATAGCAGTTTCAAATTTTGAAGTGGCAAACTATATTAAGTATTTTAGTACTACTGGTCCTATCATAATTGTCCTTCATCTCCATAAAAAATGCAAAATAAGAGAAATCTTCTGGTGAGCAAACTGATTGGGAAGGTTTCTGGCAGAAAAAAGCTGTACTAGGAAGAAGCACAATAAAGTCTAAGGAATAACTAATGCTATCGTGTTTACAATGTGTCCAGGGCTAAAAAAGTAAGACAGAAACACAAATTAACCAAATTCCTTCTCCTTTTTCATTTTGCTTCACTCATGTATAACAAATACGCCCAGACAAAAGAGTTTTGTTCAGCCTAAGAAGGATTTTTGTTAAAAAAAGAAAATGATTGGAAAATATGGCTCTATCACTATAAATGATGAAAATTATAGGCCATTCAAATAATAAAGATCCTAAAACATCTATTTATATATTAAACATGACTACTGCCCACTTCCAGTCACTCCTTCAGAAAAAGTCATGTGCTTAGGATACAAAAAATGCTCCCAATACTAATTTATGAAATACAAAAACTAAGAAGGAAAAGGACTGTACAGACTAAATCCTATTTCTCAGATTACAGAAGCACCTTCTGAGAACCATATTTGTATCTTACTCATCTTTATATCTCTGGGATCATTTATCTTATTGCAAAGTACATTAAATATTGATTGAATAAAAAACTTCCAAATCTCACATGTGTACTAGTCAATAACACAATAATATAAACCTAACAAATAAATTCTCAATTTTATTCAAGAGATAGTTTAACATATTTTCATGGCATATTTTCATAATTTAAATAAAACTAAACTTTTCAAATCTGGCTAGAAACATAAAAATTTATAAAAGAGTCAAGTTAAGGGTTAATTATTAGCTACATATTTTTATTTGAAATAAAAATAATTAATGATAAGATTTTACATTAAATGTGGTTTTTTCACACACATTATTTTAGGAAATTTATAAAATATCTTATAACCAAAGTTCTACATGAATTCTAAACAGAACAGAGAAACAACCTTATTGAAATAATGAACCTGAACCTAACTTCTTTGCTTAAATATTCATTGAGTGCTTACTATATGTTAAATAATTAAGCTATATCATTGCTCTCAATAGAGAGATATGCAGTTAAAACAAAATAATGGTATTTCCTAAGCTACACATAAATTAAAGATATAATGGGAGTATAGATGAAAGAGTATCTAAACAGAAGGCTTTTGGAGAGTTAGAAAGGTCTCAGAGATCAATGAATTGCAACTTCTAGGATAAGCAGGAATGCCAAGTAAACTCATGGGTAGGTTAGAGAAGAGATTGAACTAGATCACCTTCCAAGGACAATGAATCTGGTTTGTTTCTTTCTTTGCTTGTTTTTACAAATTACAATTTTCTAAATATAAGAAACCATTTTACAAATGAAATATTCCAAGTAAAGACATATAAATTACTTAAAGATATTTGTGTACTTTGTGTCCCTGGGAAGCAGATGTAGCTCAAGCAATTGGGCTCCCACCTACCACACGTGAGATCCGAAGTTCGGGTCCTGCATCCTGGAGAAGCCAAGCAAGACAGTGAGCTGGCACAACAGGCAGGTGCAGCAAGTTGACACAAGATGACACAACAAGGAGACACAAAGAGGAAAGACAATGAAAGACACAACAAAGCAGGGAACTGAGGTGGCTAAAGTGATTGAGTGCCCCTCTCCCATGTGGGAGCCCCACGTTTGGTTGCCAGTGCCTCTTCCCAGAGAAGAAGAGCAGACCCAAAGAGCACACAGCGAATGGACACAGCAAGCAGAAAGGGAATGCAAAACAATAGTGGGGGGAAATAAAGAAATAAAATCAATCTTTAAAAAAAAAAAAAAAGATATTGTCCCTATCATATCTCATACCATACACAAAAATGACACAAAATAGATCATAAACTTAAATATAAAAACAAAAACTATACAACTCCTAGAAGAAAATAGAGAAAAAAGTTTTTACACTTCAGGGCACACAAGAATTTCTTGGAACACATACACACACAAAATACTAACCATAAAAGAAAAATATGATAAAAAAATAATAACTAGTGTAGTGGGATGTAACTCAGTGGTTGAACATCTGCTTTGCATATATACCTGGGTTCATTGCTAGAATAATAACCAGAGATTAACCAAAGGTTCTGAGAGGAGGGACAGGAAAGAATAGGTTTAATATGGGGCATTTTGGGGACATTGGAATTGTCCTGCATGACATTGCAATGATGGATATAGGCTATTATACATTAGTTGTCAAAACTTAAAAAATTGTGCAGTGCAACGTATAAACCATAATGTAAACTGTAAGTCCATGTTAGCAGCAATGTTTCAATATGTGCTCAGTAGTTGTAACAAATGTACCACATTAGTGAAAGATGTTGTTAATGGGGGAAGGTGTGGGAGGGCGAGGGGATGGGTAGATGGGAATCCCCTATATTTTTGAGATAACATTTATGTCATCTAAAGCTTCTTTAAAAATAAAAAAATATATAAAAAAAGGGAGTGGATGTGGCTCAAGTGGTTGAGCTCCCACCTCCCACACGGGATGCCCTGGATTCAGTTCCCTGTGCCTCCTGAAAAAAACAAAAACAAACAACAAACAAAATAAACTAAAAAACTAACTCAGGGAAGCGAATGTGGCTCGGTGGTTGAGGGCCGGCTTCCCACATACTCGGTCCCTGGTTCCATTCCCAGACCTCAGTACTTCAAAAAAAAAGAAAAGAAAAGAAAAGAAAAAGGCAAGCCACAAAGAAATTAGTCTTGATAAGCGAACTTGGCCCAATGGATAGGGCATCCGCCTACCACATGGGAGTTTCCGCGGTTCAAACCCTGGGCCTCCTTGACCCGTGTGGAGCTGGCCCATGCACAGTGCTGATGCGCACAAGGAGTGCCGTGCCACGCAGGGGTGTCCCCCGCGTAGGGGATCCCCACACGCAAGGAGTGCGCCCCGTAAGGAGAGCCGCCCAGTGTGAAACAAAGTGCAGCCTGCCAGGAATGGTGCCGCACACATGGAGAGCTGACACAACAAGATGGCGCAACAAAAAGAAACACAGATTCCCGGTGCCGTTGATAAGGATAGAAGCGGTCACAGAAGAATACACAGCGAATGGACACAGAGAGCAGACAACTGGGGGTGGGGAGAAGGGAAGGGGAGATAAATAAATAAATAAATAAAAAGACTACAAGATGTTACTATCAGACAAAAAGAAAAAAATATTATGCTAAATGAAAGAAACCAGACACAAAGTACTACATATTGTATGATTCCCCTTAAATAATATGTAAATATAAATCAATTTACAAAGATAAAATCAGATTAGTGTTTATTTAGGGCTGGGGAAGGACTGCTAAGGGGTGTGGCATTTTTCTTTTTGGAGTAATGAAATTTTCTAAAAATTTTTATGGTGATGAATGTACAACACTGTGATTATACTAAAGCCATTGATTATACACTTTGGATAGATAGTATGGTATGTGAATATATTTCAGTAAAACTGCTCAATAAATAAATAAAAGAAGACAAATACACATTTTAATGCATTCATTAAATGTGTAACGATTGAAATGGTAAATGCACAATTGTGTGATTATACCAAATACCACTGATTCTACACTTTGGATGA